>NW_022900927.1:55369786-55375458 GCF_012274545.1 Fukomys damarensis | reverse complement strand
AAAAAAAAAAGAATAAACATCTCAGAAGCAATGACATATTCCAATACCGCCAACCTCATGGTGTCACCAAGAAGAGAGTTATGGCTTGGATCAGAAATGTCCCCCCACACCACATGTGTTCAGAGGTAGGGCTTTTGAAGGTGATGGGATCACCTACTCATCCATCGATAACCCATCGATGAGTTTGCACTGGACTGTGCTGTTGGTGGGGGGGTTGGAGGAAGTAGGTCACTGGGAACGGAACCTGGAAAGGTATATTGTTCCCTCCCACTTTTCTCTCTTTGGCTCTCTCCTTACTCTTTCTGTTTCCAGCAGCCATGAGGTGAGCAGCTTGCTTCCACCATACCCTTCCACCACAATGTTTCTGCTACACCATGGTCCTAAAAGCAACACAGCTGATGGCAGACGGAAAGCTCTGAAATCATGAACCAAAACCAACCTTTCCTTCTTCAAGTTTTACATGTCGGCTCTTTTGTACCAGCAATGGGAAGCTGACTGATACAAAGTGCAAATATTTACTTGCCATCTGTGCTTCTTTATCTGAGAAGTGTGTATTCATTTCAGATGCCCAGTTTTGGAATGGATCTTTAAATCTGGGAGGTCTGGCTTTTTTTTTTTTTTTTTTTTTTTTTTTTTTTTTTTTTAGTTCTCTATGTATTCTAGAGATTAATCCTTTGCCTGACGAACAGCTAGCAAAACTTTTTTCCCACTCTGTGGGTTGTCTCTTCACTCCCTTGGTGACTTCTTTTGCTGTGCAACAGCTTTTTAATAAGATGACATCCCAGTTGTTGATTCTTTGTAATATTCCTCATGTGATTGGGTTTTGTTCATGAAGTCTTGGCCTGCATCTACGTCTTCAAGAGTTACCTACTCTCCCTTCCAGCAGATTTTGTGTTTCTGTTTTAATATTTTGATCTTTGATCTGTTTTTATCTTAATTTAGTGCATGGGTGTATTTTTAGTCTTCAGCATCTGGAAAGCAAGTTTTTCCAGCACCATTTATTAAAGAGGCTGTCTTTCTTCCAGTGAAGGTGTTTGGCCCCTTCGTCAAAGATGAGGTGGCTGAGTGTATCTGGTGTTGTTTCTGCATCTTCTAATCTGTTCCACTGGTCCTCAGGTCTGGTTTATTTTTACCAAAACCATGCTGTTTTTATCACAGTAGCTTTAACAGTAATACAGAGTGAAAAGGAATCAAGTGTTTATTATGATGCTGGTACCTGGCAGTTCTTAATAAATACTAGCTATTGTTTGCTTACATGCTTGCGCCTGTTTTGTAGATGGAGAAACTGGGGCACAGTGATTAAACTCTCCAGTTGCCACAGGAAGACAAGCCAAGACAAGCTCAGATCTAGCCAAGTGACCCTTGTTGGCATGGGCTACCTCACCATGGGAGGGGCAGGGCCTGGCCTTTATCTGACATCAGATAGAGTGCTTTCACTCTGCTCTAGCTGCCTTGATGAAGATCAGCAGATCTCATTTGCTTCAGAACCTTCCATATGCTCTTTGCATTTCCAGTTACAAGAGTCCCAAAGGCCACAGAAATATACACGTGCCTCACATTCCCAAGAGGGTTTCTAGACTTTCTGACTCAAGGCACATTACTAAAATGTGTAAATGCCCATTCTACTTAATGACTTTACTTCCACTTTTTCAACAGACACTCAGTTGTGGCCAGAGATAGCCACAACCCTGTAATTATTCAAAGAGCTGAGATAAGTTAAGTGGGTAATGTCTCTCCGTAATTCCTTTCCTAAGCACTTAACAGTGATGTGCATCCCTCCTTCTTTTGCTCACAGAACAGATGTTCTAAAAAATGTCATTCGACTGCAGAAGGAAAAAACATTGCTAAGGCGTGGATTTACACTTCCACCTCCGAACATAAGCACTTGAAGGCTGCTGTCAATGCTGTCTTGTACGAATATCTGTCTGCTAAACATGCACAGGCCCCTACACACATGCACACTGGTGATGTCCTCCCCGCCCTCACCATTCACAGGACCCTGGTACCCATACAGATTTTCTAACTTGTACTTTGAATATTTTTGCTTCATAGCCACAGCTTTGAGCGAGCTGCTGCACATTTGCTTACTAAATGCCAAGAGTGGCATTTGCATCTCAGTCTGGCAGTAGGTTTTTTGGGAGGGGGGACAATCCAAAGAGCTAGTTTGGTAATGGCTACCTGCCAGAGCCACAGAGGCCTGCTTAGCCTCTGGGCATTGATAGGCTGACCTGACAGGAGAGCTGCCTTTGGGAACTCAGCCTTGGATGGAGGAAGCAGTGACTTGCACACACCAGATCACAGGGTGAGTGCTAGGACTTGGGCGATGACTTGGTGTCTTAGATTTTCGCAGTAGAGCAAAGGTTAAATTTGACACTGATAATTGCAGCCTTTCTGGGCAATTATTTGCTCTTATACCCTCTTGGAGCCATTTAGACACTCAGAGAAATGCGCCATAGGGTGAGCTCTCCTCTCTCGTCACCTTCTTTTGTCTGCAGGGTGCAGCCCTGATAATTTGCTTTCTCCTGCCTTTTCACCAGGATGACACACCAAGGGCACTTTGTCCCCTAGAGGACATGTCCGTGCCCAGGACCGAGGGTCATCTGTATGTCCTGTGGAATCCTCTGTTTTAATGCTTTAAAGGCAGAAGCTATGACTCTTGTTGGGAGCCCTACCTTTTTGCTCTGTGGCGGAATCCTCTCTTGGTGGCTCTGTTGCCATCAGCCATCCTTTGCTGGTGTCCGACACTCAGGCATCTGCAGGGGAGCTCCCGGGAGGGACACACTCTTTTCTTAGCTCTTTTCTCCAACCTGCAACACAAATATCCCAGCTGCTAGATCAAGTGGCTGTGCGGACAGTCCCAGATGAAGTTTGGTCCCTACTGGCCACCACCCGAGCTCTTTGAGACCAGGATGCACTCACT
Organism: Fukomys damarensis; assembly: GCF_012274545.1. Taxonomy (NCBI): domain Eukaryota; kingdom Metazoa; phylum Chordata; class Mammalia; order Rodentia; family Bathyergidae; genus Fukomys; species Fukomys damarensis. Next base: position 55,372,538 of record NW_022900927.1, on the reverse strand, counting down.
CCCAGCACCAGAAATTACTAGGTTTCTCCAGTTCTGGGAGAGGATGTGCAGTTGCCTCTCCACGTCCAGTAAGAGGACTTCTTCCCTTAACTCCACCGAGGGGAAAAGGGCATTTAGTTGTTTTACACGGACAAAACCGAAAGGGTCCCCTAAGGGGCAGTTCAACCCAAAGGGCAGCTTTATTCCCCTCCAAAGATACCTTTAAATCCCTTCATTTCATTTTATTTTGGTAAAGTCCATCTAACAATACATTTGTCATCTTAGCCATTAAAATGTGCAGGCCCGTGGCACGACGTACATTTATCGTGCTGTACACCCATTCGTCCCAATACCTCTTTTCACCTCGTAAAACCAAGACCTCGTTCCCACGATACATCCCATCTCCCCCTTTTCCCAGCCCCTGGCAATTACTGTCTGCTTTCTGTCTTTATGGTTTTGACTCCTCTCAGTAACTCATATAATCAGAACCATAGCATTTGTATTTTTGGTGACTGGCTTATTTCACACAGCGTAACATGTTCAGATGGTGTAGCATATGCCAGGATGTTCTTTCTCAAAGGCTGAGTTATTATTCCGTTATACGAATACACCACGTTTCGCTCATCCATTCATCTGTCAGTGGACACATGCCAAAGACACCTTCGTCACGGAATTTTTTTCCAGCTTTAAAATTCTAAAAATCCAATATCCCCCAGGAAAACCCATTCCACATGTACTCTGTAATGACTGAACAATATTTTAAAATTTGCACTCTCTTATGTAATGTATCATCTATATTTTTATATAATTTTTTTTTTACTGTGATTTTTATAGACTAGTGTTCCATTGTTGTGTATCCATCAGGATAGTAAAACTGCAACAACAAACACTCCCAAACCTAGGCGACGTGAAACAACAAATTTTAGCTGCTTGCTCTGGAAAAGTACACACGTCTTAAAATTTCTGCCCGGAAGCCACAGCACAGAGTACTTCCTTAGCCAAAGTAAACTTCAGCCCAGAAGTATAGCGTACAGTCCTTCCTTAGCCAAAGCTGGTCACGTGACCTCACTTTGCAGACAGTAGGAAACACATGTTCTCACTGTCCAGACAGAAGGAGAATGGGAAATATTTGCTCCACTGCACCAATGATGACCACATTAAGGACGTAATATGATAAACCCGAACCTTATTTTTGGACACATACATTTTTTTCATCAATCAAATAACTTTTTGGATGCACACTTGTTTAGGATGACTAAAGTCCTTCAAGGGATTTAAGTGGAAATGTTAATGATGCCAGCTATTTATGGTGGGTTAGTGCAAATCTTAAACAAAACTAAATAACGAGCAGTGATATAAATTTGAAACATGACATCTGCCGTTGCTCCAAATATCAATAGTTCAAGGTAAAGGTAAAGGCAATAAAAGAGGCAGGACATTCAGATAAGCTTCTTTGATTCCCTAAAATCTGTTTATCTATGATCTTTTTATTGTAAATAATGAATCTTCTCTATCTTTGCATATGAAGATTCCCATCAGCAGCAGGTCCATCTAAAACTTCACCAGTTTGCAAATTATTTGTCAACTGCTGTTCCTCCTGAATCCATGCAAGACTTTGGATGCCTAAGTGAGCAAATGTGGCTTCGAATGCTGTGTCTCAGCCTTTTCTAGATGGTCCTATGTACAAATTTGCTCTGCTGTGTTACCAGGTACCTGTTACTTCAAGCTGTGGACAAGTCGATCTGTAATCATCACACCCTTCAAACTCAGTGACATGGAACTTACGTGAGAACAAATGGGCTAAAAAGCCAGCATCAGCTCAAAGGCTCCAACTATCCAAGGAAATCAAGATACCAGGGAGGTAGGAACATAAAACATTCTAGCAAAATCAAATCCAAGGACAGCTGTTCTCCAGAGTCAGTTGTCCAGCTGGTCCCTGGATGCATACTGGCCACACAGGCTCTATCAGTGGTTATCTTACAAAACTTATCTCACGTCACACCTGCAGGATAAAGGGGAATGTGGCACTACGGTACTTAGCGCGTCATGTGAAAAGTGCAGACCATTCGAGTTCTTGCCTTTCCTACCGAGACATCCATCTGACTATGTCATGTACCTCCAGTTATTTTTATTACATCTTTTACTACTTAAGGGCACTTTATCCAAATGGCAGTCGATGGGTATATGAGGAAGAGAGAGGGAGATGAAAAGATCCATTTTGCAATCTGAGAAACACCGGGTAAATCAAAGATAAATAAGATTCTTTATTGGGAAGCTTCATAGAGCTTAACAGCCTAATGTGATTGTGATTCTTCAAAGGATAGCTAGTGTTTATCCGTATAAATGACCACAGTACATCTTTTTCAGATAAAGAAACAAAATATCGCTAATATATAAACAAATGTTTTGTGTCTTTCCTGACCTGCACCTTCAATGAAACTTGTAACAAAGTCTATCAGCATCTCCTCCTCAGTTTGATATTTTTTTAGTTAATGGAAATTATATTTATGAGGTAGAAAAATATAACATTCTTAAACATATTTCTGCTAAGTCAATTTCAGTAAGTAATACAATTTGAAATAAGTAACTTTCAAAAAATGTTTCTAATGGATTTCTGATGGACTAAAAGCCAAATTTGACATACCACTTGTTAGACCCAGCAGCCTCTCCTAGTCATCACTCTATTTGGTGTCAGAGTGTGTGTGTGTGTGTGTGTGTGTGTGTGTATGTATATGTGTGTATATATATATATATATGTATATGTGTGTGTGTA
>NW_022900927.1:55361222-55369613 GCF_012274545.1 Fukomys damarensis | reverse complement strand
CACCCCTCCCTCCCTCCTATCAACAAGACTTTGTTTCCATTGTTTTCATTTTCTCATATTAATTCTTTCCTTTCCCCTACCCTTCCCATTTCCCCTTCTCAGTTTGATATTGATACTTAATCCACTTCTTGTCCTTATTATACATTACCCAACTAATCAGGTGCAAGACACCAAGTCTCTGAAATGAGGGAATGTCCCAAACAGGCGAGGGTTTTCTCAAAAGATATTTAAAAGGATGGGAAGAAAGGAGAAGAGAGAGAGAGAAAAAAAGATCCTGCAAAGGTAGGGAGTGTGCAAGGTAGTTTGGTGGGGAGTTGAATATAAGAAATGGAGGCACAGAGATCTTGAAGAAGCTTTGAGATGAGAGTTATGGAAGGAGAAGAGTGAGGAACATTTTTTAAATGATGTGATTATTACTAATTGGATTGCCATTAAAGTCTGTTGAGAAATGCAGGAGAGTAGCCAGGTGTGGTGGTGTACACCTGTCATCCCAGCACCCTGGGAGGCTGAGGGGGGTGGATGGTAAGTTTGAGCCCAGCCTGGGCAATTTGGCAACTTGGAAAAATTCTATCTGAAAATAAAAATAAAAATGGGATGATGGGATGCGGATATATCTTAGTGCAGAGGCCCTAGGTTCAATCCCCAATACATTAAAAGAGGAACAAGGAGGTGAAGAAGAAGAGGAAGAAGGGGAAAGTAAAAGCTGGTGATTGCACTTGGATACTGGAGTGTGTCTTTGAATGTTCACTTTGGAGAGTAGCCACACGAACCCTTGCGTTTATTCAAGTTACAACAAAACAACACACCAGCATTCCACAAAACATCTTTAGAGAAATGCTGAATAACATGCAGTACTTGCAATTTCTACAGCCAAGAATAAAGATAAGGAATTCAAAGACAAACTTATTGCTTTTGGCCCAAGGCCTTTAAATATTAATAGAACAAAGAATAGAAATAATAGATTTTTTTAATTTTAAGGATTGACACAAAACTAGGAGTGACTTTCTGAGTACAAGACAAGGTTGTATTGCAGATTTCATAAAAGAAAACAGAGCAATATGAGCTCATACAATTTTAATTGTTCCTTTGATTAAAACATGAATTTCCCAGTACAAATAAAACTTTTCATAACCTAACTTTAATTTTATATTAAGCCTAAGCCATCTGTTTGGCTAATTATGGAAATTGCTGGAATCCATATAGCATAGTATATCAGATTGTTAGGATTAAATGAATTAACATATGGGAAACACTTACAACACTCAGGACCTTTCCTATAGCTAGAGCTTCATAGAGTTAGTCATTACTTTTACTACCCCATTTTACAATTATTTTTCAATAGCTTTGAAGTTGGGTTGATACTGTTCCTTTCTACTATGATCGCAAAATACCATAGATGAGGTGGCTGATAAGCAACAGAAAATTATGTCTCAGAGTTCTGGAGGGTGGGCGGTCCAAGAGCAGATCATGAGGACCTGATCTTCTCACTCTGCTTCACCTCCCAGAAGGGGAGGAAGAGACGATGCTATCTCCTTTGTAAGGAGCCTCACACAAACATCACCTCATGATCTAATCACCTCCTCACCCCATTATTTTTCAGTATTTTACCATATTTTTGTATTTCATAAATGATCACATTCCTTTTTCTATAATTATAGTAAAATACATGAAGCTTAGATATCATTAAAAAAAAAACAAAACAAAGTACCACTCCTACTAACTCCCACGAAACCTTTCAGGGTCAAGGATGTTTGTCAGTAGCTGAGGTGTTAACCTACTCTAAAGGTACATGAAGAACCAAGACGTGCTACGGTGCTTGCTGAAGGCCAAGGCAATGCAGAAGGGGTAGTAATAAATACTAGAAAACAGAAGAGGTGGTTATAAATACCAGCTTCAACCACGTGATCAGTCAAAACAATGATGATTGTCAGGAGTACTTTTCCTGTTTAGTTAATACGCTTCTGCATTCACACACATATACCAACAAGATGTCTTTGTTTTCTTTCTTTTTAACATCGCATTGGCTGGGTTTATACTGGTAATTAAGCATTACTAAATCTGCACTATAATATTAAGTATGAAATATCAAAAGAATGAGCATCATCCAAAGAAAACCTTTACCTTCTATTCTGGAAAGAGAATGCATTTCTGTTTACATGCAGGATAGTTGCATCGTGTTAGGTATACCCATGGGCTTGCGATTGTATTTGGAGGTTTAGTGTGGTTTAAGGAGCTTTGTCTCGTTGTCAAATTGACAAGGGTTGCATTGCGACTGAATGGATGAAGAAACGCCTGGCAGATTAGTAAAGCCCCGTTCTGGGTGTGCCTGTGGATGACTGACATGTAAACTGGCAAATTAAGGGGCTGACCCACCCAGGTTGTGGTGACACCAACCAATAGGCTTGTAGACTGCATGGAATAAAAGGGAAAGGAGGAGAAGGGCTCCAGTCTTCCTGAGTGGTTGCACTCTTGCTGCTATTGCCTTTGGACATCTATCTTCAAATCTCCCGTTTCTCCTGCCTTCCAGAGAAAACTTGCCAGTGCGCTTACAGGCCTTTGACCTTGGGCTGGTGCTACGTCCTTAATCCTTCTGGTTCTGTGGATTCTCTGGCTCTTCAGCACACAGATGGCCATTGTGGACTCTCACCTCTGATCCTGTAAGCCTACCTCACAAGTCCCCTTGCACAATTATACATGTATTTTCCATTGGTTCCATTCTTCTAGAGAATCTCAATACCATCCATTTATCATATTTTGGTAATATTTGATAAAGGAATCAAAATAAATAAAAATTAATTTGAAGAGGGACTTCAAGGCAGGGGGAAAAAATCAAGACAAGGTGTTGAGTAATAACCTTTTAAAAATATGAAGGCATTTTCTCCATCAACATTCATGTAATCAGCCTACTAGATTTACAAATAATATTTATCCTTTTGAACATCTGTAATAGAAATTTTAAGTACATGAATCTGTATCAAATAGAACTGGTTGCCTATAGCAGGATCTACTCTTGCAACTTAGGCAAAAAAAAAAAAAAAGATATATTTGAAAGGATATAGGGTAGGCAAAAGAACAGACTTGAAGAGCAAACTCAGAGACAGCTGGAGAACCAGCTGGGAGAATCAGTGTGGCACCAGGGTAACCTGGTAGATCTTGATGGTGTCAGGAACCCAGCTTTTCTTTCTGGGATCCACTGCTGGGCATAATGAGTTCACTCTTTTTCAATCTATTAGTCTTTCTGGTCAAGACTGAAAGTCCAAGAAAGGAGGCTGGATCATGTGCCTTCTCCTTGTCTGAGTTGTGCACCTTGACTAAAGATCCATCAGACTGTCTCCAAGGAGAGAGGCAAATCCTCCAAATGAACCAGGCTCTGTCATTAGTAAGAGGTACGGAGGAGATGCTGGCCAGCCAAAGCTCGGCAGATGCCCACTACCAGTCTGAATGATAACGATCAGCAGTTGGCCGTCCCAGCATGCTCAATTCCACAACCAGTAGGAAAATGGAAAGAGTAATAGACACAGCTTTCAGTCCATGTATGCAAGACACCCTCCCCATCACAGCCATGCAAATAAAGGGAGTCTGGAGGGCGGCATGGGTGGTAAACCCCATCCTGCCCAATACAGTATTCACACCCTGCATGGAACACCACATGGGCAAAACCACAGGCCGCACCGAAAGGCACTTTCTGGGGACACCTCCAGATTTCTCTTTTGTCCTTGGTACACTTACTCAGCTCTCAGAGCTGTCTGACCATTCAGGTCAATTTCATTAGCTCCTTTTCAAAGTACTCAAATTTGTTTTAATGCACAGAACTAGTGCAGATGGGGTCTTGCCTTCACATCAGATGATTCACTGTGTGCATGCAAACAATCTTAGCTGTCCCCAGCGCCGCATGAGTCATCTTGTTTCTGTGAACTCGGGTGATGCCGGCTGGCCTTGTTTCCATCACCTGGAGTTTTGTTCTGCTCCCAGGTGCCGCTTTCTTCCTCCTGCCTCACCTTCATCTCCTTGGCTTTGCCTTTCCAGGCTTACTGATTCCACAAACAAATGCCTGGTCAGAAGGTGCAATGTTCCTGCCAGTGGGGAAAAACATCACAGGAGAGCTGCTGAGCTTGTCACCTTCATTCTTGGCAGGAGCAAGATGTTAATTTTTACAGCCATGGCAAGAGGCCTGTCCCCAGACTTGGCAGGAGCAGAGGGGGAACCAAGGCTTCGCATGGATCTAATCTACAGAAGTCCTCATGTGGCGTCTTCCGTGTTCCCATCTGCCACTTTCTAGGGTGTGCTTTACTATTCATGCATTTAGGCAGCCATCTTTTCTAGTCTGGTTTAAATGCAACGTGAAAGACACCCAGAGAAGCTCTGTAATGTGAAGCTGTCCAGATAACATTCTTGTATAACAGTGGGTAGAGCAGACTGAGACCACAGAGACTTCTTGTTAAGATGACATTTCAACATAGGCTTAGGTAGTATTCCTTTGATTTACGTTTTGGCTTATTTATGCCCTAGAGCACATCACACACCCAGCTCTGTTTTAATGGCTGATCCCTAACAAGTCTGACTGCTCCAGGAGGCATTTCCACAACCTCAGCCCTGGACCCTTGGCCTTGTCCTACCTTGTACTCTGCAACCCAACTTGCTTCCCCTTTCTGGACCCTGGGCTCTGGCTTTTCCATCTGTGACCTTGCCTCACTCCTTAGACCTCACAATTAGCTATAACTTTCAGATGAGAGCCTCTTGCTGCCTTTCTTGAGGATAGTTTTTCATTTTATTGATTGTAGTACTGGGGATTGAATCCAGGGCCCTCCTACTGAGCAATATATCTACCCCCTTTTTATTTTTTGAGTCAGATTCTAGCTTAGTTGCTACCGCCCAGGCTGGGCTTAAACTTGCAGTCCTCCTCCCTCAGCCTCCCAGAGTGTGAAGATTACAGAAGTAAGCTACTATGCTCAGCTTCTTGATGAGAGTTTAGCTTTTCCTCCAGGCCCTGTTTATTTCTGCCATCAACTCAGCCTTCGGCAACTTCAACATCTCTTTGACTTGAAGATGTCTACAAATGGTATCTGCCTTAACTCTCTGAGCAGAACCCAACTGTGACAGGGAAAAAAAAAACTGAACAAGGAATGTATATTTGAAGAAACAGAGCCTGCATATATTGACCAGCAAGATTTGATATGCAAAAAATTGTTCAGAGATAGAGGACTGTTAAAGCCCAACTTTGGAAATAATTCTGTAGGCTAGAGATGAAAAAATTTACCTCCCCTGCCAATTCTGATCAGTTGGTAGTGCCAACTGGAAAAGGATTTCAAAGCTTTGCCTGGCTTGAGCAGGAGAGAGTATCTGGACCAACCAGGGAGACCAGCCTTGAAGACGGACGCATGCTTTTACTGTTCCTGCCGTAACAGATGGCCTGCCATAACATTTTAAGTTGAAGTGTTTTTAAAAATGAAGTCATTATTGAAGAGGATTAAGTTGGGTCTACATGGACTGGATTAGAGGAGGACGGAACGTTTTCGGAGAAATAAGTTAAAAGGCTCTTGGAGTCCTGGTAGATGACAAAATGGCAAAACACAGATCCCGGGGAGGGCGGGAGAAGAAAAGTGACATAAACAGGAAGAACGAGGGGAGAGCTTGGGCTGAGCCAAGAAAGTGGGAATCGGCAGCCTGGGCAGGAGGGCACGGTGGCAGAGTGGTGATGCCTTTTCCTCCTGAGAAGGGATCAACAGGTCAGAATATCGGTCCCCTCCCCAGCTTCCAGCGGGTTCAGGAGGAAGGTGTAGAATGCCAATGGACAGAGACCTCTTCTCTCATCCTGCTGAGCAGTCAGCAGAAAGATGATGAGTTTGGACCACGGGACTGGAGAAACCAAGGACTGAAGGGACTCTGTATTCAGACGGCATTAAGGGTACACACAGAAAGGGGTAGGTAAAAAAAATTTTTAAGAAGTAAAATCGACTCGATGAAAAGAATAAAATGAATAGGACTTTGTGAGTAACTATAAAAGAAATGGGAAAAGTAGAAGTGACTCTAGTTTCAGATCTGAGGGAATGGAAGAACCCTGAGAGGTTTAGAGAGGAAGTAGGGTTGGGACATGGCAGAGACTGCTAGGTTTCCTTCAATCTCTGTTTTGTCTTTCCCTACCAAACCAGAACTGCATATTTTTAGCTGTTCCTCTGTCAGCTCAGTGCAAAGATTACCTTTCCAGACCTCCTCTGCAGCTCAGTGTCTGTAAGCGCTTGCCTATAAAATAAGACAAAGTGGCCAGACAGGCCCAGCACCCCCTCATCCTAACTTTGTAGAAGCTAGAGTGCAAGACGAAGGGAGGATTGTACCGATCCACTTGCACAGCTGGAATCGTATGTTCTATTCATGGTGCCTTGAAATAGACGTTGACAGATTGCCACTCCAGAGCAGGGCAGCAGGGATAAACCGGAAATAAGGACGAGAGAACAAAACAAAGACATTTAACCGAAACAGCTGGGAGGAGGGTTGAGGAATGACGACCGCCCTCAAGTATCTTAATAATTATCCCTTCAGAATGTTCTGTGTGGCTCCACCGGCTGAATGGTTTCTCTGAAGGTCACAGCACGACTGCCTGGGATTGGAATTCAGGTTTCCTAAGCGTTGGGTGTGGGACCTAGAGCTGTACTTCAGGGGCCTCCTGACCAGAGGCCACTGGAGCCTGGAGCTCTTGATTCTGGAGTTGGGTCACTTATACGTCGGTGTGCATGCATTTGATTACAGACTCTGTGGAATGAAGCGAGGATCAGGAGAAGCTTGGAGACACATTTTCTACTCCCCTCTTCCTCTCAGAGCTCCTGCTCTTTTCCCTTCCATGCATCTCTCCCTGTCGCCCCCACCCATGATGTCACCCCCACCTATGGTGAAACCTCGATTTCTCCCACTCCAGTATTTCAGCAGTTTATTGAGAAGAAGTGAAATGCTTTAAGTGAATTAAGAGGTGGTTTGGTAGATGGTAAAAGAGCTCTAGAATCGACACCTAGGATTGTGGAATCTGGGCATATAGTCTCTTGCCAACTAACCTAGTGACTTTGGCCAAAATACTTAGTTTTTCTGAGCTTCTTATTTAGAGTTCCCTCCTGGATTTAAAGTGTGATGGTAAAATACTAACTTGAGTATAATCACATTTTTCAGTGGGAAAATCTCCAGCATTTCCCTACAAGACCCTGCGGTCATCCAGAGCTTCGCACGCTGTCCTTGGTCATGCACTGGGTTGTCCAGACCCTCCTTTTTCTTCCCATTATCCAGCTCATCTTCTCTTTCTCACCCTACTACCTAAATGCCACCCACTCCCCACATTCAATGTGGAGCTCCTCTCCTTGAGGTCCAGTAGCGCTTCCTGTCTACACCTCGATGGAACAAGACCGTGTCTTTTGGAGCGGGAAGTGACGTGAGTGAGTCTCCTGCTGTACTATCCACACTTCTTCCTACTGACTAAGTACTGGCTGATGGCTAACATCAAAGAAAAAGTCTGCGATGACAGGATTTTAGCAACATTCCAGGCATCACTGTAAAGGTGTTGAGAGACCAACATACTCTGCCATCTTCCGCAGTCCACCACGTTAAGGTTGGCCTTGACAGTCCTGCCTGGGCAGGCATATTGAAGCGCTGTGTCTCAGCCCTTCAGAGTGGTGGGAGAAACTCAGCTCTGTTTCTCACGTCACCATTCATGCCCCACTCACTGACCTCTGACACGGTGTCACCTCATTTGACCCTCACTGTAATTCCATGAGCTTAGTTATATTTTTTTTTCCTGCTTAAAAATGAGGAAGCTCAGAAGAGTTAAGTAACTTGTCCAAGAGCACTCCGAGTGGTGAAGCCAAGAGCCAAATCCAGGCTGTCTGATGCCAGCACCCCAGTTCTGACCAGGCAGCTTCCCACGTGGGTTCAGGCTTCTTCCCCTTGCAGCCTAAGAACCAGGGGGACGGAGAGACCACAAAATGGTCTGAACACAGCCAGGTAGCATAAGGCAAGCATAAGCTGGCATGAAGCACACAGCAGGCCAGGGAGGCTCCCGAGAAGGGACCCTTGTCGGGCTGAGTTAGCCAGAGGAAGCGGCGTTCTCCAGAGGGCCCAGCAGGAGCCGCAAGGCGAGTGACAGGAGGGGAGAGCGCGGCAGATGCGTATAAACAAATGCATGATCGTGGACTAGAGGACAGGCAGAGAAACAAAGCTCGCCCCGGGGTCTCGTGCAAGACGGGTTGCTGTTGAAGGATTTCAGGCAGGAAAATGATAACGATCAGATTTGTGTCTTAGGAAGACCATTGGGCTGCTGTGTAGAAAACAGATGCAGCACTTGCCCTTTCTTTCTTTCTCTCCCTACCCCCTTCCTCCTCTTCCTTCTTTCTTTCATAGACTCCCCCCCCCCCC
>NW_022900927.1:55348800-55361171 GCF_012274545.1 Fukomys damarensis | reverse complement strand
CTTCTTTCCCACCCCCCCCCCCCCCCCGTCCCCGGCGTGTCCGGCATCACCTCCTCCTCTGATGGCAGAGCCCTGGGAGAATCCCCTGGGGGCTCCGGCGCAGGTCTCCTGTTCACGGAGTGAAGAGCCGGCTTCCTCCACCTCTGCACATGGTGGAGCCCGGGTGTGACACGGCACCAGGGATGGACGTGGGGATCAGGTAGCAGCCTGAGGATGAAGCTACTACCACTTGGGGGAGTGTGAAGCTAAGAGATGCGGAGGGAGGTGGCAGTCTTGATGTTCTGCCCTGCCGCTCCCCCTCACTAGAGACTTGCAGGGAGGTGTCACAGCAGCTGACCTCGGTCATTTTCTCACTGCCAACGGCATCCTAACGAATACTCGAGACAAGCCAGAGCAGGGAGATGGACTAGGTGGACACTGTGGAAATCTAAGCAACTGTGGAGGGGGATTGCCATAGGCAGTTGTGTCAGTCACTTTTCCGTTCCCTGAGATGCCGCGCCTGACACCCACAGCTTGAAGGAGGCTCCCAGTTTCAGCCCGTGATCAGCTGGCCGCAAGGTGGAGACATCATGGCAGAAGAGCAGGGCAGAGCAAAGCTGCTCAGTTCACAGCAGTGGAGAAACAGCAAGGAGAAATAGTGCCAGAGCGGGAGGCCTGAAGGACCAGACACAGACCTCACGGCCACACCTCTCTCTGGAGGTTCAGTCCCCCGAAATAATCAAGTTGCAGCTCCACCTAACCGCCCCAGCATCCCCAGTGGCTGTGGGAATAAAGAGAAGGGGGCAGATCCAGGGAAGAGCCCGGGAAGACGCCACAGAGCACGGCGCTTCATGAAGGATGCAGGTGAGGACGGACAGTGAGTGCAAGAATTCTCTTGGCCGCGTTTTCTGTTCACTTCCAGGGAGATTCGGAGATAGGCTCTTGTAAGACGTCATCTCTCTTCAGTGTGCAAGATGAGGTCGGACTGGAGAAACTCTTGTGCTCACTCCAAGACAAGCCTCCAATTCAGCCTGTAACAGCACAGGGAACCAAACTCCCTGGGGAGAGTGGCAAAGAGTCTGCATCGTGCCCTCTCTCGCTTGGCATCCCAGCTCCTTTTCTTTTGTATGTTTGTGAGTAGTCATGGCAGCGTAATTCTGAATTTACCTTATTAGTCCATTCTGGGCTTAGAAGATATCCTCTCTCCTAGTGACCTTTGGGGGACTACATCATGAATTCAATCCTGAGAAAAACAGTGTCCTAAGGCTTCAATACCAGTGGCCTCTTTCCACCAGCCTTGGTTTTACTGAACCAAAGTTGAGCTAGGTCCTGTCTTGGCTCAGGCAAATCCCAGGGCTGGGCTTTCTAGCATAGTTTCTGCTAGTTCCCTCCTTTGCCCAACACTACCTCCAAGGGAGTCTGTGTCTTTAACTGGCCGGACTGGGGCTATCTCTCTTGGTATTGCTGCTACAGGGGAGCCTCGAAGAGTCTTGATGCCACCCACTAAAGCTCACTGATGTCTCTTGGCTGGTGATGTCCCACCTGTCTTTCCAGGGCACCCTCCACCTTTCTCCTCCCTGTGTGGGATTTCTGAGGCTGACCCATGGTGATCAGTGACCTCATAGGTGATCAATTCCTGCAGCTCCAGTAGGGTTGGGCCAATGCATGCACCAGCAAGAGGGAGAATGGTGAAGGAGGTGTGCAGTCCTGTAGCTGCTACAGCTGGGTGCATCCCTTGACCAATGAGTCCAGCTCCTATAAAGTATCCCTGATATCTCTGGATGCCAGGAACTTCCCCCTTCCTTCACCTTTTGAGGCCTAGAATGGAAGAACAGTGGTTCACTACATACTTCCTCTGTGGTTTCTCTATTTCCTGCTCATACCTTTGAAAACTACCCTTTACTTAACTCTTCCCATTCTGAGTGTGCCCTCCCTCCTACTGGAATCTCTTTGGTGCCTGCCTTTCACTGTGTTCATCTGGGGCCCTGGAGAAGCAGATGCCAAGCCAGGACTAAATATGTGAGGAGCGTGATGAAAATCTGACCCCAAGAAAAGAACAGGGCGGGAACACTGGTGGAAGCATTCTAACCTTCTGTGCAATCTCGAAGAGGCTTGGCAAGCTTGGCGGGGGTTCTCAGAACAAAGTCAGCCAACAGAGGGGCCCTGTGTCTCCTTGGCATCCATGGGCTTCTTGCTGGCTGGGAGCAGCTATGGGGAGAAGTACAGTATCTGCAAAGTCGGTAGCAGACTTTGGGTGGGTGGTGGTCTGAGGCATGTTCTTGTGGCCACCACACTTAAACTGTGAAAGCTCTGGGCACCACTCCCAACCAAGTCTGTTTTTACTTTCCTTTAGCTCTTTCCCTTCAAAACAGGTTGTATTAAAACTAAAAAATGTGCAGTGTCAGTCAAGCAGCAATGCCAGGATACCTCACCATGAAAAGACTGGCTGGCTGGCTCCCGAAAGGCCTGAGAGGACGTCATTTGTCACCTTACAAATTTACAGCTGTGGGCAGTCACATCATTAGTCCAGTGTGGTCAGAACCTGATTTTGTCAGCACACCATACATTTCATCTCCCAGCCAAGCTCCTGTTCATCATGCGTGAGAGGCTGATGAAAAACTCAGATCGGTCACTTTCCATGAAGAAGTTCCTGTGGGAGGATTAAGGTGTTATTTCTCCATGGAAGCTGGATAACGGTTGAGAGTGACATCAGATCCAGGAGAACTGGAGAAGCCACAGCTTCCCGGTGCCTCATTTGTGTCGCACAGAGATGGGCTTACGAACAGGACCTCTGTGCTCAACACCATGGCTGTGGGCCCTCGGTACCCACTAGGAATGGTGTTGCTCGCTCAAAATCCACTAGCTAAAACCCTTTCTCTCTGGACAGAGTTTGGACAAGCACGGTCAACTTTGGCCTCTGTCTAATTTTCTCTTTCTTTTTTCCCCCCTTTTTTTTTATCAGTATATGTTTGCCATACAAAAGAATACATTCATCGTGGAATACTGGTACTGGTACATATACACATTGCATCTTAAAGTTCCATTATTATTTTTTATTTATTTTTTTTCTGGCTTAAACACTGAGCTGCATCCCTAGCCTTTTTTTTTTTTTTTTTTTTTTTTTTTTTAATTTTGAGATGGGATCTCACTATGTTGTGAAAAGTCCCAGGCTGGGCTCAGACCTGTGATTTCCTGCCTCAGGCATCCAGAGTGCTGATACAGCCATGTGCTACCTGGCCTGGCTCTTTTCTGTTTCCGTGTTTGACTATCACAACCACTGTTCTCCTTTGCATTGCACCCCACCTGGTCCAAAGAAATCATTTTGTCTTTTCCATGGATCTTTCCTATCTAATGCAATAAGATTGTTATTAGCCTAGCATTCAATAGCTCAGTCCTGTTTCCTCTATTTCAAAATTTCAAGGGTACTTAAACACTGACAGTAGTGGAAAAGAATGACCAAGCTTCTTATCATTTCAGGACTTTGAGCAGGAAAGCGGAACTTCAGGATTTATATTCCGAGACCTACTTGGTTTTCATCCCTGCAGTAGGTACACTCTGAATAGGTTTCCCTTCCCTAGTAATGGAGTCTCAGTGATTCCCTTTCCCAGATTTGTGGATGAAAAGAGCACAACGGTCATCAGGGAACTCTCACCCTCTCATCTGTTGGAAGAGGAAATGTAGTAGACCACATCCAGCCCAGTAATTCTGCAATCAAACTTCTGGTCCAGGAACCTGCCTAGCCCTCCTGGCTGGAAGAAATGCCTTCTCTGGTATGGAAAATGGTCTCAGTAATGACAGGAACCCTTGTCTCTATGTAGATGCAGAAATATACACTTTTTGGTTTTTTCTCTGGTCACACTGTTAGCAAACCCGGGGGACAAAAGAGAATCCAAATCAGCACACTTTGCCAGTTACAGTTAATTGAAGAAACAAAGACTTCAATGTATAATACATATATAATCATTTCTTCCGTCTCAGACCCAAAGGCATGGGGCCTCTGTTTCTAGAACAAGGCATACAGCATTTCTTATTGCCATGGCCAAAGGACCAATATCAGGAAAGGAAACATTCATTAAAGCCCCACCCACCTGGAGCTAGGACCTGGTTTAGATTAAGAACTACCTTTGGCAAGTTTCTTTCCTAAATTTCTTACAAGATTAAGGCCCCCGAGGGAACACTGAGCATTTAAAAAGGACAGGATGACATTTTGCAATTCCAAAGTAACTTCTAAGAAAAATGTCAATATGCATCACAAAAACATGTCAGGAGCTGGTGGGACCTATCTGGATTTGAACTTTGTTCTCTTGGCTGTGTTACTCTCATCTGGTACCTGTAAGACAGGGATGGACAATTTATTTGGGAAAGCTCCTAGACCACAGTTTGCATAGCTATTTGCACAATAGTAAAGTTTATAGCTCTAAAAAAGTGTCATAATTATCTTAGTTCTCCTGAACCAAGGAATAAGTTTCCCATGCATGCATGAAAAGGGATCCGAACTCACACTGGTGCAGATGCCTATGTGACATTGCCCAGCTTCTGGCCCAAAGGTGTAACTCTGTCTTTACAATGAAGTTTACCTGTGAATACTTCTGCGTGGCTGCCTCTGTGTCTTGACTGAATTCTTTCATCAAGGGCACAACAGACTTGGAGGTTCACAAGGGGCCCCAGGAGCTGACTTCTGGATGACAGTCCTGTCTTCCCTGACCCTGGCACACATTTCTCATGAATGTCCGAAATGTCTCCACCAAGGCAATGAAAGAGCCTTGTCCCCACATCCCACTGTGACCTGAGCCAGAGGGACATTTCCCAGCTCCCTGAATCTGCTGCCTTAGACTAAAAACCAGAAAAGTCATAAAACTTACTTGTTCTGGGTTAAATATGGAAAGAATAGGGATAAAGCCCTGAAAGTTATGAAAACCTGCTTCTAGGCTGTTCTTCCACCCCCGGACTAACTCCATGGGCTTAACAAAACATTTAAACCTGGGGGGAAGTTGTCATCTCCTTTTAAAATGTGATGCTACATTGGGTCCCACTCACTCTGCAGAGTTCTCAAGACATAAAACATGATAATGGTTGAGAAAGGAGGTGGAGGAGATGGAAAGAGCTCTGCCAAGGCCAAAGGCTGCTCGTGATGTAGGTCCTTTAAAAAAGTGAAATAAGAGGAAGAGAAGGGAAGGGAAGGGAAAGGAACCAGAGGGGAGGGGTTAAAATGTGATGCTACATTGGGTCCCACTCACTCTGCAGAGTTCTCAAGACATAAAACATGATAATGGTTGAGAAAGGAGGTGGAGGAGATGGAAAGAGCTCTGCCAAGGCCAAAGGCTGCTCGTGATGTAGGTCCTTTAAAAAAGTGAAATAAGAGGAAGAGAAGGGAAGGGAAGGGAAAGGAACCAGAGGGGAGGGGGATAAGGAGTGTCCAGCAGATACCAGCACAATGAACAGGAAATTTCCATGATGAACACCCTGGGTCCCCTCAGCACAGCCCTATCTTATAGGCTTTGTGGCTTTGTGCCTGGCGGTGGGGACCCTCTTAATGGGTTGCTCAAGCTCCTAGCTTGTCTCCATAAGTTCGAGACTTGATGGTGCAAAAGTCACAATGCAAAGGGTGGGTGAGGTGTATTCAATGAAACCCTTTTGACTTTAAGGGACAGAAACTCATCTGTAAATCACAGTCAAGCAATGGGAGTGTACTGAGGTGGATTCTTGTAACTGTGGGAAGGGTTAGGGAGCAGCTGGACCGGGGAGACAACTGTGTTCGGAATTTGACCTCTGGCAACAGGCTTTCTCTCCATCTTTCATGTGCCATTCCACACTTCATTCTCTGGAAAGTATCCCTTTGAAGATGTGAGCCACGTGGCCACAAACAGATGCCAGCCCTCATATCCCACACTGTCACCTTCAAAATGAAACTAAATCTCTTTTCTTAGCTCCAGTTTGAAAAGTTCTGGAGAATGGCTCAGATTGGTCTGGTTTGGCTAAGACAGCTACCTTTGGACCAATATTAATCAGCATGGCCAGGAACAAGAATCACCATTACTGGCCAAATAGAGTTAGGCTCCACCCCTGAACCAATGGCTGGAGGTACAGTGGGAGTAAGGGTCCATGAAGAACATGGTCACTGAGGAAAAGGAGCATCCTTAGAAACTGGACAGTCAAGGGCCGGGGATTTACCTCAGCGGTTCGGTGGCCTGCCTGGCAAGTGTAAGGACCCAAGTTCAATCCCTGGTACCAAAAAAAAAAAAAAAAAAAAAAAAAAAAAACAGTCAATCTGATTGTGGGAAGTGAAGGGCGGGGTGCCTAAAAAGCCTCCATGTTTTATCTTGTAATCTAAATTGGAGTCACGCTGGTCCAAGAACGCAGAGGCTGAATGCTGAATCTAGTCAATACCACACTGGGTTGTGCGATGCTCAGAGGGGTGTAAGCTCTTGGGGACTTAATATGGCTCTGCCAGATCTCCGTATGTTCAACCTCAGAATACTCAGGAGTGAGGGAACAGAGGGAGAGAGAGAGAAAGCGGGGAAGCGTCCCAGGACTCTGGCTAGATGGTGATACATATGTATTATCCTCTTCCTCCTCCTCCTCCCTCTTCCCAAGCATCTCAAGTCATAGTTCACACCATCAGCTGTGTTTCTATGGCAACAAATTACTACTCTGTCTTTTTGCTTGACTTCCATCACTTACACACAATATGAATAGGGCGACAGATATCAGTATATTTTCACACCAAGAGTAGGGACTTGTACTAACAAAAATGTACCTTATTAACTTGTAAATCTGTGGAAAAAAAATACATACACAAATAGGTTGACATTTAGCCACCAGAGATCAAATTACATTTAATTCCTCCAAAAAGCAGTAGAGCAAATGCAGCTCATTTTAAAATACAATTAATCATAGAGTATTTTCTTTGGAACTATAATGATTTTTCTCATCATACAGTGTCTTACATAAAGACTTTGTGTTTCAGGTACAGACTGCACCAGAGAATTTCCTAGAAGACCTTAGTCAATTCAGTTATGAGGAAATTTTCCATTTATTTTCAAAGGTGAAGAAAAAATCTGACTTTTCTTACATGCGGAACCCTTGAGAAATATCAACATAGACTGATGAGAGCAACATCAGCAAAAAAAATTTTTATACCTGGTGAGCTATCAATGCCAGAAAAATATCTATACACACACACACACACACACACACACACACACACACACACACACACACACACACACACACACACACATACACACACACACATATGTATACATATGCAGCAGTGACCCATGAGATTATGGTAGCAATATATTTCTGGTTTTCAATAAAATGCTTAATCATAGACAGAAAAATGTTACGTGTAAAATCAACCTCATTCTAAAGTATCCCAGTTGTGGCTTTGAAGTAGCCAAGAGCACTCCCCTGTAACTGCAGTGGGTTGAAAGCTGGCCCTTCAGGATGTGCCAATATAATTCCCTGAATCTGTGAATGTGTCTTTAGGGTTTTTGGAGACGTGATTAAATTAGGGGCCTTGAGATGAGATCATCCTTTGTTATCTGGGTCTGCCCTGAGTCCAGTGACAAATGTCTTTATAAGACACACCCAGAGAAAACCTACAGAAGAGGAGGAGTCAATGTGACCACAGAAGCAGAGATTAGAGAGATGCGGCCAACAGTCAAGGAATGCTGACAGCCCCCAGAAGTTGTAAGAAACAAAGATCAGATTCTCCTCTACAGCCTCTAGAGCGAGTGTGGCAATGTAAACATTTTGATTTTAGTCTTTGTACTTGTCACTTCCCATCTCTGGGACATAATATCCGACACCCACAACTCAAAGGAGGAGAGGTTTTATTTGGAGAACAGTTTGGGGGTTCAGTCCATGGCTAGCTGGTTCCAAGGTAGGAATGTCATAGTGACAGAGCAGGGAGGAAAACTGCTCATCCCATGGCAGCCAGAAAGCAGAGGGAAGGGCGAAGCCAAGGACGAGAATACACCCTTCCATGTCACACCCCAGTGACCCTCTTCCACTCAGGCCCCACCTCCTACTGGCACATTTAGCTTCTGAGCCCAGTGGATGGATCGGCTGATGAGTAAGTATACTCTCCCCCATCCATACACCTTCCAGACATGTGAGACTTTCAGGGGACATTTTAGATCTAAATCATAAATCTTGTACTTTCCAGAACTGTGAGTGTATAATTTTTTGTTGTTTTAAGCCATCGACTTTGTGGTTATTTTTATGGGTTTCCCCAGGGAACAGAGATAGTAACCTGTTCACATTGTAAAGAGAGACACAAAAAAATATGATCATTCAAAAGAGCCAGCCCAGAGAAAGGGGAAGGAAATATGGTTGGCATCAACACCCCAAACATCCTGCAGAAACAGCTTCACATAATAAAGATTTTTGCCAGCAGTGAGGATACATTCCAGGGGAAAGCATTCATTCAGCACCTGCCATGGGCCAGCTACCAGGCCAGATGATTCCTTCCATTGTCTGCAGGAGACTGTGTCAGCCAAATTCACTGGCCCCAGTCCACCAGCATCTGAGGTAAAGGCCACTCCCTCAGCCTGAGCCCCAGAGTGCAGATAAGGAGCAGGCAGTGAGCCATGGCATGAATGAGAACAAATCAGAGTTTGGGGACTGCCTATTAGAGCGGTGAAACCGAGCCTGTCCAAGCAGACAGACACTCTGTCTAATTCTCTTAATGACCTCATGGAGTAATTATAATTCTCTTCATTTCAGAAACAAGAAAACAGAGGCTCAGAGAAATGAATTATCACGCCCAAGGCCACACAAGAACTCAGGGGCAGAACAAGCACTGACACCTTGAACACCAGAGGAATCAGGAAAGCTTTGGAGTTGAAGTGATATAGCAAAGCGGGTTTTAGAAATACTGATTGATCTACATGGAATTGGAATTACTTGACAGAGGAGAGCAGGAAACCACACAGGAGGTTATGAAGTAAGGAGAATTTACACAGACGAAACCCCTAAACCGAAGTGTAAGGGTAGGTGGATTGTTACCCAGAAACCTAGCGAGCTCTGGCAAGAAGGGGTGAGTCATCGGCAGGGGCCAGGTTGAATGGACAGAAAGGAAGAGGAAAGTGAAGATGGTGCCTCCACTGAGGAAATATCAGACAGACCTGCTTCGAATCCTGCTTCTAAGGAGCCCCGGGCTTTCTTTGTTAAGGGTGGGGGTGATCTTACCACTTTCCTCCTCAGGTTGCAGGGTGAACTGAGAGGGGCAAGTGACAGGCCTATCACGGAGCCGGGCACATGTAAGGTCTCATGAAGTACGAGCTGGAGCAGTTGAGATTTCTAAATTTACCTCAGGTGTGAGTATCTACATCTTCATTCTTGAGAATGAATCCAGAATTTCAGGCCACCACTTTGTCTAGGGTTTGCTGACCAGGTCTTAGGAGACGAGCAATTTCAGAGAGCAGTGCTTTTTTACAGGTGATTTTTAAATATCACTAAGAAACTCTCTTTCCTTTATGTGCATGGTTTTTAAGAAAGAGAGATCCTTTAGGGTGTTAAAGTCTTATCACAGTCAGCCTTCACCGGGACAAAGCCTGAGCAGGAAAGAAATCAAGTCAAGACAGTTACATGCTTTTCTTAGTGTAGCAAGGAAGGGGCAAGGGAGGGAGGAGAGGTGCTATACATTGTTACATATTTTCATATACATTTTTTATTTCTCACAATAATACATCTAATCTTCACAAAAATCAGGAAGATGTTTCCTAAACTTTTTTTGGAAATTATGTAAATGATCATCTCAATAAGCATTCGTTTAACCATAATTGATTAGCATTCTGCTAAAACCTAAGCACACCATGGGAAAAACATGGCCTCTGTCTCCAAGAAGCTTTTAGTCTGGTGGAGAAAGATAATTTATAAACAGGTAGACAACACATAATTACAGCTTATGATGCATTATCTGATATGAAATAAATGATGTCATAATTATAGAATAAGATGGTATAGGGAGGGAAGTTGAGGAAGACTTGGGATAGGATCAACATGATCATGTAGGAAATACGCAACAGGATGTGTGTTAAGGTGATGATGAGAAAGGAAAGCCTTTCAGTTCAGAGCTGGCATGTTCAAAGGTCCTGAGGTATGAAAGGCCCATAATGCCTGAGTTCACAGGCCTGAGGAGACGGAGACAGAGGGAAGATGGAGAGGAGAGAGCTGAGGAGGCCAAGAAAGCACAAATCTCACAGGACTTTGGGGAGCCTGGTAATGAGCTTAAATTTTATTCTAAATAAATGAAATAGTTTGAAACTGAAGACGTTTAATCATGGAAGTGAGCTTTTATCTTGAAGGTTTCGAAAGTACATTGTGGATGCTGCGGTGGACTACACGGTTGGAGAGGAACCTGCACAAGAGGAGGTTCTGTCAGAGGTGGCTGTGGTCTCCCCAATGGATGATGGCTGTGGCTTGGACATGGGAGGTGACGGCAGAGAGGGGAAGCAGTGGATCGATTCCAGGCACACCGAAGAAGCTACTGTGAAGGGGCCGAGTGAAGGGGGTGATGGTGCAGCCCTTCAACAGCACGTGGTGTCTGTGGTGTTCACTGTCACGTTCCAAGAGCTACCTTGGGGCCCAGGACTATAAAAGCTGCTAAGAAAGGCCGAGCTTGAGGGAACTGGACTTGTTCCTGTGAATCCCAGAAACACTTCTCAGTCTGCACCCAAGTTCTTGTCACGACAAGTTCCTTTTGTTCAGTCATCCCTCCAACAAGTGCCTCGGGCATGGTTTCTGGGTGTATTTAACAGCCTTGCTGTGGTCCGACCTGGACAGACTGTGCCCAGGGCAGCAAATACCACAGTCAGAGGGACTTCAGTGAAACTGCTGTGGCTGGACGTGGCCACCAAATAATGTGTCCTGTGGAAACCAGCCCCAAATGTCTCAGGGGATGTCACAGCAGCCCTTTGCATGAGCCTATTTCTGCCACTCACCAACTTAGCCCAACACTTTCCCTGTGCCCCACAGAGCCTGCCCTGGCTCCTAATTCTAATCATAATTCTAGATCCGTGAAGTGTTGAAGGGCAGGGTTTTCTCATCTATTCCTTAGGGCCATGCTGATTACCTGATCTATTCCCTGAATCCCACTGGGGTGGCCAGCGTTCTGTCTCAAAGCTATTTTCTGTGAAGGTCTTGGCCAACACCTTGACCATGAGTTCCTGAGGGATCTGAGCCAGAATCAACCGCACTAAACTGCCCAGAAGTTGCTGACTTACAGAACTGTGAGATAATGAACGCTTGCTGTTTGAAGCCACTAAGTGGTCATTTGTTACATAGAGGGGGGAAAAAAAGCCACACATAAGTTGGCACCTAGATGTGGGGTCCTAGGTAAAAAGTAACTGAAATCTAGGAGTGACTTTGAAACAAAGAAGTAAACAGAATATGAGGGCTCTGAAGTATATTTACATCTGGAAACCCCCGAAATAATTGTTTGGAGAAGCACCAGTATCCTTTGAGGAAGCTGAAGAGAAGGCGCACAGGAAAGGGAAGAGATGTCCACCAGACACTGGAAGAAAAGGGGGTCTTATTCTGCAGTGGCAGAAAGTTTAGTCACACTGTCACCTGCAGTTACAAGGAAAGTAGAAAATGTGCCTAATTACCCAACATCCAGCTAAGGGGGGTTCCAGCAGGCATGTTAAAGATGCCATCTAGTTTCTTTGGCTCTTTATGTAAAATGTGATAGTAGAGGAAAAAAAAATGCAAGACTATTAAACACGAAATAGCTTGGACTGATGTTTTGGAAAATTCTCAGACTCCCAAGATGACAAATAAGGCCAAAATTGAAAAATGGATTCTAAGCTAAGATAAAACCCAAGGCACTATCAGAAAAGCTTGATCTAAAAGTGAAAGCCAAAGTTAAGACTATTTTCCTTTTCTAAGGTCTCAGGAAGACCAAAGATCTACCTCAAGTTCTATTCAATCAAGCAAAATGCCTTCCACTGAGTTAGTTAAAGCTTGGTCCCCACAAGTCCTGTTAATCAAATAACAGAACTTCCAAGAAGCTGAAGGTCATTGACATCCAGCCATCTCAGCGGCAGCCCACAGCAGAGATGTTTGTTTCCAATTGATTTGTGAGTTTAGCTTTTGCCAAGTGGAGTGAACCCCAAAAGATTAATGGCATTTTAAATACAATTATATTTACAGAGATACTACCAACTTGGACCGAAAGATGATCCCTTCATACAAAATGAAGTTTGGTCTCCCAAAACCCAGATAAATAGGAAGTAGGGTAAGAAAACTGCTTGCTGCAAAAATGGGCTACCTTCCTTGGAAAAGAAAAGATTACTAAGAAGGCAGAACTAAGAACTCAAAGAACAGAGCTAATTGCTATGGAGACTTATTCTCACACTGGGTCCGGACCTACTTCTAACATT
>NW_022900927.1:55327441-55347342 GCF_012274545.1 Fukomys damarensis | reverse complement strand
CCTCTCCTCTCCTCTCCTCTCCTTTCCTCTCTTCTTCTCTTCTCTCTCTCATCTCCCTCTCCTCTCTTCTCCTCTCTCTGTCCTTCTACTCATACCAGGCCAACTGACATGTTGGAGATGTACACGGAGAGCTCTCTGTGGCAAAGAACTGACCTCTCTCTGCCCAACAGCTAGTGAGGACCAGAGACCTCCTACCATCGCCCCATGAGGGAGCTTCGAAGTGGCTCTCCACCCAAGAAGGCCTTCAAGATGACTGCAGCCCTGGCACACATTTTGACTGAAACCTTGTGAGAAACCTGACCCAGAAGCACCCATTAAGTAGCTTCTGCATTGCTGGCCCACAGAAACTGAGGTAATAAGTATTTTTTAATAAGTGATTTTTTTAAAAACTACTGAGTTTCAGAATAATTCATCATGGGACAGATAGCTAAAAGTTAGCTCCTGTTGTTTGCAACAAAAGAACCCTGACTAATACAGTGTATAAGTTACTTGGTAGAGGACCCAGCAAGCATTCAATACCTGGTAGCAATTGCTGCTGTTGTAATAAGAAAGTAAATCTACTTCTTTTGTATCTGCAGATGACAGAACCTGGAACTAATGGGAGGAAGTTGTAGGGAGGTAGAATTCAATCCAATGAAAGGAAAACAGTAATTCCAATAATTACAACTGGAAACAGAGAGAAGTTTAGCCAGGCAATTAATAAGCCCTCCTTGCCTGGAAGAGTTCCAGCAGAGGAGGGAATTATGAATGCTGGAGAATAAATTCTTTCACCGCGAGGAACACTGAACTAACCAAACTCTTGGTATCTCCTAGAGTTAAGATTCTGTCATTTCACAATTGAGGACAGCCTACAGATGCTTGCTTAGTGCGGTCCTATCCAACCTCTCCCATTTCTTGGGGGAACCAGCCCAAAGATGACTCATCTGAGAAGACTGCTGAGAGAAGGGGAAACAGAACAGGAGAATTTATGAGAAAAGGACCAGAGCACCAAGCCAGAATAAGACTCCTACATCAAATGAGAGGTCTTGGGAGCTTCCAATGTGTAGCAATTTAAAAAACAACAATCTTTGGGTAAAAAGACAAATAAAACTAATAGAATATCAGGTTAACAACAAACTTAGAGAGAAAAAAAAAAAAGAAAAAGAAAAAAAAGAATCCTTGAAATAGGCTACAGAGTTTAAGAGAGAAAAAAAAAAAAAGAAAAAGAAAAAAAAGAATCCTTGAAATAGGCTACAGAGTTTTGGCCTGTCAATCCCTCTAGACGAATGGGAAGCACAGCCAGGAGTCTCACAATGATACAGTCAGGGGATGACTAACGCGTGAGCCAGAACCTTGGCGGGTGCTACAGTCAAATATATCTGAATTCTGCAGAGGTCAAATAAATTATTATGGCAAGATTTCATGATTGCAGTGATTACAGTTGTGAACAGATCAACCCATATTTGGGGAGTTCTGTGAGCAAACTTGACTTCCTTTGGAAAATATGAAGGCCTTGATTGCCAGGATATCTCTGTCCAAAATCAGAAGACTACAACAAGGAAGCTGAGCCAACAGCCAGAACCAGGAAGAAATCATAACCCAATTATAATGTTCTAATTACTGGGATAGGAAATGTCTACTATGTAATCTGTAAAAAGACATAATAGTTATTACAGGGACTTAAAAAAAATACAGTTCTTCCAATGGTAATGGAGTAGGTTTCAAGGGCCTGGGTATGTAAATGGCCCATCTTGCTGTGTGTTTGCCTTCCCTTGGAAGGAGCCTCAATCATTCCTCAGGAACCCCAAATTCCCTTTCAGCTGAATGAATTCCCTTCTGGCAGAAGGGTTTAATAGTCTCCAGTTGTGATGGTGGTGTAGTTACAGAGACACAGGTAGAGCGTTCTAAGATTTAGGAAATGTTTGGTACAGCCCAAAGTGAAGAAGACCCAGGAGGTTATAGATCATGTCCACCGACGGGCATCAGGAGCCTTGGGAACCATTGGAGATTTTTCCAGTTCCATTGCCCGAGGCTGTGTGTAGAAGGTTCTGGGAGAATTTAAGAAGATTTCTCAGATATCTGGCCAGTTTGGACAAAGATCTCCAAAATTGGACAGAAGTGATGTTTTCAGCCTTGCTCGGATCATCTGTACAATGAGGACTTCACTTTTTAATTGCAGTGTATAGTTATTAAGATGACAAGAGGTGCCAGATTGAGGGGAGAATTATGAGATGATATTTAAATGTGGAGAGAGGAGATTTACCCTATAAAACCATTGTGAAAGTTCTTGTCTCTGAGTTGACTTGTGATATCCCATAGTCTACTATCCCATAGTCTCTGATCTATGTCATAAACCACACATACTATCAGGGTGCACAATCACTGCTGATGGATAACATGGGGGGCACAAAACCCTTTTAAGTTGCTATGTGCCATTATAGTCAATTAAATCTTCTACGATTCTGCTACCCAAGCTGTATCCATTTTCTGTTTTATGCCAGGAAGACCAGGAATCCTAAGGAGGAAGATTCTTAGTCATTTTAAAAAAGAGAGCATAAAAAAAGGTCCAGAGCAAAAGAGACCAGAGGCTCTAAAGAAATCCAATTTTCAAATGAGATAAAAAAAATTGTGCTTCATTTCAGAAAAATAACCCTCCTGTGAGTCCCACAGGAGCCCATGGACTCCCACAGTGCACAATGGCATCTTATTTTCACATTCTTCAAAACAAAGAGTCAAGTAAATGACACAGCTCTTCAAGTCTCGGTCTCCTATTCTATCATATAAGGAAATACACTGCTTCTAAAGGCTATCGTGAGGATTAAATGGGTTCAAAGCAAAGCACTTGACACAGCACTTTGCAAATAGTACAGGCTCTCTAAGTACCATATGCTGTCATTGTCACAGTCAAGGCACCTCTTGCAAGCTCAGGGTGGCTCTGAAGGGACACCCTGTCCATGGGGGAAGACGGTGCTAACTCGCCAGCAGCTCCCACTGACTGTTGGGCATCCAGGGTTGAGAGGTCGACACCAGCAACTTAAAAATGTATTTAAAGAACGTTCCCCAACTCTTCATTTTCTTAGTTTGAGGCTTTTCTAAGGTCTACATTTCTAGTATCCTGCCAGGGAAGAAAATTAAGTACAGTAAATAGAATTTGAGTTTATAATTATAATTTGCTATCTCTAGGGAAATTTAATTATCATGGATTTTTTAAAAAAGAAACAATTACTTAAAGTCAACTCTACCCAATGGAATTAGTTTTGCAGAAGGTATAAACTAATAGTTTTGACTTCAGCTCTGACTTCCTACACATACTACATACCTATAGCAAGTTTTACTTATAAATCTGACACAGTAAAGAGATTAACAATAATAATCAGTAATAATCCAGATAAATAATTATAACAATATACTGATATAAAGTTACTTAAAACTTATGCATCCTTTCCTCTGGGCTAGAGTATCTCCACTCCTAACACTGGCTCATTATGAAATCTCAAGTGGTTGTTGAGATTGTGTGTGGGGGCTTGTGTGTGTGGTGTTTCTACCTTCTGGTTTATCAGGACTGAAGTGTATCTGGAACCCTCAGTTGGATCACATTTCATTAGTCTTCATTCTCTGTCAGCTGATCCAAGGATGTCCTCCAAAGAGGAGATGGGGACATCAGCTTGCCCCTGATAGGTTCTTGACTCATCACAGAAGCACTGCAGGACACATCAGTGGAGATGTGGGCAAATGTATTAAGCACAATGAAAAAGTAAAAAAGGGAAGGGTCTTCAGCCTGAGGGGCTGAAAGGGGCACAGCTCTGTTGGAGATCAGACTGGCCAGCATGAGACTAACTTTGGTGTCCATTAATGTTTGTTTTGTACAGTTGGGGGCATTAGTATTTGGTGCCTATATATTTGTGACTGTCATCTCTTCCTCTTGGATTGTTCCCTTTATAGGGATGTAATGGCCTTGTCTCTCTTAATTAGTTTTGGCTTGAAGTCTACTTTGTCTGCAAATATGATAGCTACCCCTGCTTTTTTCTGGGCTCCTGTCACATGGAGAACTGTTTTCCATTCTTCTACTTTTAGTCTATGAATTCCTTTGTGAACTAAGTGGGTTTCTTGTATACAGCATATTGTTGGATTTTGTTTCTTAATTCATTCTGCCAGTCTGTTTCTTGTAATTGGTGAATTGAGGCCATTAACATTGATGGTTATAACTGATATGTACTGACTTATCATTGTCATGTTATTGTCCTGTTGTGAAACCAACTTTTATGGATTCATTGATGTGGGCTAGGGTCTGGTTGATCATTTTCTCAGTTCTGGTTCTGTAAGATGGCTCTGGAGATGTCCTTGTCACTTAATCCACTGTCCATGAGACTGTTTCTGCTGGTGGAAGTCGCAGTTTTGTGGCAGCTCTGTTGAAATCCAAGGTGACCATGGATTCAGGGCAATGACTGAAGACTTCTGGTGCTCACTGGTAACTGAATGTCCCTGTAAATCTCCTAGCTTGATGTCCTCAGTCTTGAACAGGGACAAGCTAGGTTATGTAAAGAGCTAAGCACCATTGTGTCAGCTTGTAGACAGATAACTCCTGAATGATCACCATGCTTATAAACAGACATGTGCAAGGATTCAACCCAAAGTTTTCAGGTAATAAAGAACACAGACAAAATAAAGGTTGAGTTGTTCTACTTTTAGTTACCTATTAGCATCTACAGGCTCAAGTGAAGAGTCACTGTCTTGTTTCGTTTTTAAACCAGAGAAGCTTTCAAGTCCCTGACTGCCTCAGAAGCAAACGTAGATCATACCTTTAATGAACAACAGGTTAAGGGCCCAAAGTTTGTTTGCTCTCTGCCCCTGCAGTGGTCTCAGACTGTGTCAAGACCTCACAGAGTCTCACCCTGAACACATGCAACTTGGTACCCAGCCAAAGAATCACAGACACCCCTATTTGGAGTCTGGGGCCTCTCTTCTCTCAGGTCCCTTACACTGAAAATTACCAGAAGTCTCACCCCTCCCAAACTCTGATGTACTATTTCTTTTCTCAGGAAACCATTGTATTTTCCTTGGGTGCCACTTCCGTATTCCTTTATTTCCAGTGTGCACAAAGCAATTTTTTTCTCTTATACTGCTCTTCACAGGAATGATGAGGAGGCTCTCCTTGTGTGTTTTTCTTCTTTCAAGGATTGTGACCCTCTATTGATTGTTCCTTAAAGACACGGTATGACTGAAAAACATGACGAATGTCAAAATATTTTAAATTTATTACAGTAAAAGCTCTAGTGCACTGCTTACCCCTCCAAATACTTCCCCTTGCTTCAAACACACTAATCTCACCACTCTTGCCACTTTCTGAAGCCGTCCTGAGGTGCTCTTTAGCGTGTGTCATTAGTTGGGCTGTCATGGCTACCTTGATGCCCTCAAGATTCAAAATGTCTACTTTTCATGGTCATTTTGACTTTGGGGAAGAGCCAGAAGTCACACAGCGCCAGATCTGATGAATAAGGGGGATGAGGACGCACTGTAATGTTTGTGTGAGTCTGCTTTTCCACTGGATGACACCCAGCAGCACTCACTATATTTTTGATCATACACTCTGAAGACACTCACAAAAGAGAACTTCCAGAACTGCTTTGGAAAGAGGCCAAAATGATGGGATAAGTGTGTTTGAAGGGAGAGGGAGCATTTGAGGAAGATTAATGATAATATGTTTTCTATTGTAATAAAATGTTTAAAATTTAAGCATTCACCATATATCTTGATCACCGCTTGTCTTTTGTTACAGTTGCAAAAAGGCAAGACTGATATTTGTTTTTCTGTCATGCTGGGATTGGAAGTTGTAGCACCCAGTAAGTCTTTCATGCTCTAAGACTCTAGAAATTTTTGAAGTCCTTAGGGGTGAGAGGCTGGGAGAATAGGAGAAAGAAGCCACCTGTGGTTTAGGTTCCAAAATTTCAACATTGGAAGCTTTTAAAAACAATCAGATTACAAAGAGGGAACTTGAATTTGTACATAAATACAACTGTTTCATGAAAAAGTCAAGACAACAGCTATTGTTTATTTGAAAGAGTGAGATGATAGGTCTTGATGAATAATACAGGGAACACAGAGCCCCTTTAATAAAACCCCTTTAGCCTACACTGGGGCACAACTACTAAGCACTTGTGTTTCATCAGTAACATGGGATGGAGTTAGAAGCAAACTTCAATTGATTAAAGAAAATAAAATGATTTCTCTTATACAGAGGTTAGGAAGTTTCAAATCCTCTATAGAAGCTCTCCTAAAAGCAATTAGTCAAGTGAGTTTTTTTTTTTAAACCCTCATAAGATACTTAGCTCTAATCTTCGTCAGAAAATTAAAGGGATTAGTAAAACTATAGAAACCAACCTAAGTGCTCCAGGCAAGCTCTTGATACTTACACTAGCAATAATTAAAAAGGGGCATCCTCCTCCCAATGTAAAGCTGTGAAATATAAACACAGTGAATTACACTCTCCAGTGTACTTAGAGTAATGAAGGAGAGAAACACGAGAATGGCCTCCCTTCCTGATACACATTTATCCATCTGCAACAATTATCCTGCTGGTAATTGCAATAAAATACATTTTAGAAGCGATTAGCTAAGTATCCTCTTTATAATTTATGAAAGGGAATTAATTTTTTTCATCCCAAAGGAGAAAAAAAAAAAAAAGTTCTGTTTGAAGGTGTTCCATTCTGATCACAAGATTTTGTGTTCCCAGAAGACAAAGAAATCCACTCTGGTCCATAAAGATTATATTTTAAAAAGAATTACTGAGCTGAAAGGCTCCAAGGGAGGCACAGAGATACAGGATTAAAGGCCGACAGACAGCAGCAGCGCCTCCATCTGTCCTGCAGAGGTGCTCAGTGGAGTCTTTACCAGAGATTTAGGGTGAAAGCAGCAGACTAACCTCCGCCCCCTGGACAAACATGCCAGCCAAGAAGAGGGTCACTGAAGGGCAGGAAAAGGGCCTTAGTTACCATGGCTGTGCTGGGAAGCACAAGAACCATCTCGAGGGCACTGACTGACAGAAGTTTTGAGATTTTATAGAAAAGGGAAACTGAGGCCAGGGAGAGGACAGTTGTGGAGCTGGAAGGGCAGGTGATGCCAATTCTAGTCAGTCCTGGTCTGACTGATCAGGATCAGTGAGTTTGCTCCAAAGAAGTCCTGAAGCCTTGATGGTGCAATCCAGGCCCCACAAGATGAGTGTTCCTGAGTGACCCCATTCTGGGGTGCATGGGGAGGCTCTGCCTTTCCTGGAATGGGGGTGACTGCAGGTTTGGGACAATGCCTGGGGACCGCAAGGCACCGCTGCAGGGGGTCTGGATCTGGATGACATGAAGCTGCCAAGTGGATGTCGCTGCAAATTCTGAGAATTTCTTTAACTATTTTTGTCCTTGGTTTCTTCAGTCTTAAGGAAGGCCAAGATGGGGCCATAACAATTTATCAAGGCTAATAAGTAATGTATTATTAGTTTTTAGACAGATACTCCTAGTTCTGATGACTATGTGCAGAGCTGAGCAGGGACCTGATTCAAAGTTTTAAAGTAACAAAGGAGACAAATATAAAAGGAAGGCAGAGATGCCAAGTTTAATTCTGCTTTTAGTTCCACACTGGGCATCTGCCTGCCCAGCTTCTGAGCCCCTGTTCCATTTGGACAATCCTTTTCCTCACTTCCACAGATGGCACCTTTAACTGATCGCCCTGTTCACTCTCATGGATGTCAGATTTGATCTCCCAATCTTTCTCACCCCAGCCCACTGAAAACCTACAGCCAGAACTGACACAAGAAAACTCTTCTCCACTCCTTCACTGCGCCAGCCTGACATTCCCTCCACAAATTTTCGAATGAATTAAAGAACAAAATAAGGTCTAGCATAAGTCCACTAAGAATCTTTTAAGTAAGTCATTCAATGACTATGCAGTTATCTCTATTTTGATAGCTGGCACAAATTCGTCATTTGCTTACAGTTAATGAATACTGTGCTGCAATCCCTTGTTTTCCTGCCAACAACACCCTCCCTCCCCATTCATTCAGATGAAGATTTTTCCCCTTTGTTATTGTGAAGTGTCAAAGAGGGCAGGATTACAGCTTGTGAAGTGTTTCCTCAGGCCTGAGATGTGCTGGAGCTCAGATGATGACATGGCACTCGACATGTTGAGACTAAGGTCTCTCTGACCTTCCCACAGTTTCTTTGGAAACTTTTTCCAAAAGAAAAGGCAATTGTCTTAAACTTCCTTTCTGGGAATC
Source organism: Fukomys damarensis (assembly GCF_012274545.1). NCBI lineage: Eukaryota > Metazoa > Chordata > Mammalia > Rodentia > Bathyergidae > Fukomys > Fukomys damarensis. The sequence goes on along the minus strand of NW_022900927.1, from coordinate 55,339,103 downwards.
TTATGACATAACTAGGAAAGATTAACTGCTGGAGAGGAGATGAGACTGCAATTCATCACCAGACCCAGAGAGACTTCACAGGAGGTTTCATTAGCATAAAAAGTGCCTCTTATTTGCCATGGGAGTCTGCCCTCATCTTTCAGTAACTCATGGCCACCTTCCTAAGAGCTGAGAAAAAAATTTTTCCCAGGCCATTGTCTGCTCTTTGGTCTAATTAGGTTCTCCTACAAATTACTTACTACCCCTTTAAAATCTCCTCCAGCAACCCCCATTCCTCTCCCCTGTGAAGCTTCAACCATCTGACCCTTTAGAGTTTCTTATTTTATAAGGTTCCTGTGTTTGTGCATGCTAAGTAAACATGTATGCATCTTCTCCTGTTAGTCTGCCTATTGTCAGTTGGCTTCAGCAAAACTTCAGAGGGATACAGGGGAAACTTCCCTGACTCCTACAGAGACCTAATTGCAAAGATGCTGCTGGACTCCTCTTGTTTCCCTTTGGAAGTAGGTCAAACCAACTCCCATCACTGCTGAAATCCAGTGTGACTTGAATTATACTGCACAAGTGTGTACTCAACCCAAGATGACATGAGAATATGCTACGGTTTGGACATGGATTGAGTGGTCCCTGGTGTGGCGATGACAGAACAAGGTGGAACTTTCAAGAGTTACAGATTAGAGCAAGACAATTAGGTTGCTGTGGTGCCATCCTTGCAAGGCGCTAATGTAGTTCTCATGGGATGCCAGTTAGTTCTCACAAGAGAAAGTCATTACACTGGAGTAAGACTGGTTTCTCCTTGCTTTCTGGCTTCCTGTCCCACCTTTTGGTCTCTCCTTTTAGCAAACACCTTCACCGTAGTGCATCTACTATGATGTGATATATCCAATGAGGCCCTGATCCAGTGTCAAACAGATGTGGACACCTGATCTTAGACTTTCAGCATATAAAACTGTGAGCTAAATAAACTCCTTTATATATTACCTGTCCTTGGTGTGTGTGTGTGTGTGTGTGTGTGTTTGAGACAGGGTCTCACTATGTTGTTTAGGCTGGCCTTGAACTCACTATGTAGCCCAGGCTGGCCTCAAACTCACAGCGATCTTCCTGGCTCAGCCTCCCAGGTGCTGGGATTAGAGGCGTGCGCCACCACATCTGGCTCCTCTTGGGCATATTTTTATAGCAATGAAAGCAGACAACCTAGAATGATTCCTGCCTAGGCACCCCAGGGAGTATAATGAAATTTGTACAAGGCGGTCATGAGCTGTTGTTTTAAATAAGTTTTGCTTCTGAATGCAAGAGATAAACAGCAATGCAAATTGGCTTCGGAAAAAACTAGGAATTAAGTCATCTCATTGACAAACACATAGAGGAGAAGAACTACCTTCAGTCTGTTGAAGGGGTGCAAACAAAGTCATCTCTGGACTTTGCCTTCTTTGATGTTGGGCCTTGTCCTGAAATTTCACATAACAGTTTTGCAAGACTGAAATCTGTGCTCTCCTGGGCTCCGATCTAGGAGAGTGCACAGCACTTCTTCACAGTTCCTGTGTCATAACAGTGTCACCTCCCTGGAATGACTTGGCTCATGTGAACTTTCTAGAACCAGTTCCCGGGGAAGGGTTGATTCAGGGCTCCAACAGGCCATGTCTGGGTTGCATTCTCCATCCCGGATATGAATTTGAAACTAATAGCGTTATATCTAAAAACAGCGCATTTCTACCACAAGGGAATATTTAAAATAAACACAGTCCAGCAGAGAACAGATGGCACTCAAAGAAACAGCTGAAGATATTAATGCAAGAGCCAATCATGAAGTATGGGCAACATTAAAGAAACGAATAAGAGATGAAGAAAACATCAAGGCTAGGAACAGCAGGAAACTGCTTTCATCCCTAGGCTGAAGGTGAAAGGGCAAGGGAGTTGTCACCAAAACTGGATAGTGGGCCTGGGACACTAATGAGGGCTGTGACCATAGCTGAGAGGAACATGAAGACGGACCGCACAGTGCAAGGCAGACTAGAGATACTGAATGCTTCCATTCCTCCCTGCTTTCAGTCTCTTGCCAGTGCCTCTGACGGCCTGAATCTAACCAGAGGCCAGAGGGCACAGAGCCTGGTTGATCCAGTCTACAAAGACCATGCTCTTGGGTTAGACAACAGTGCAGAAAAATGTCTAGATTGGATCTGGAGAGACAAACAAAGAATAGCTAGTACACTTTGTTTCTTTAAACCGTGCGTTGAAAAATTACGGCCCACGAGGCAAATGTGGCTCACCAACTGTTTCTATCGATAAAGGTTTATTGAAATACATCCAAATGAGCAAACATTTGTTTATTTATTGTTTATGGCTGCTTTTGCCGCAACAATAGGGCTGTAAGAGAAATCATGTGGCCCATAAAACATAAAATATTTACTACTTGGTCCTTTACAGAAAAAATTCACTCACCTCTGGCCCAGCTCAACAGAGCCATTACACCTGACACACAGGCTGTAATGACCTGATACACAGGCTGTGTGCAAACAACATTTCACTGAATGAGAAAACAAATGATTGGGAGTATTGTTGAGTCTTAATGCGAATTAACTTAGCTCAATCTATCAGATTGCTGGGATGCAAGTCTCCCAAGCCAAGTGCCTTCATATCAGAGTCCCTGAGTGGCTTGCTTCTTTCTTTGGAGCTGCTGCTACAGTCCAGCTGCCTCTGTACCTTCTGATCCCTTCTGCTGCCTTGTTCTCATAGTTTCATTGGTAATAGTCATTTTCCTTTGTTGCTGTGAGTTTCACTGTTTCCCCTATTAAGATTCTGGAATTTAAGACAGACGGTTCTCCTTTGACTTCTAAGTGGAACTCTGCTATTTTCATTTTCAGATTCCCTCTTTAGAATAATTTGAGGAGACAAACTCAGAGGATAAGAGACCATTGTCCAGCATCACGAGGCATCATATTTAAAATGTTCTTCTTCATCCCAGCAATTGTAGTACTAGTGCGAGTACGCCACAGGAGTTTCTTGCCCACCTAAGCCACTCCTCACAAAATTATCTCAGTGGTTCCACCGCCTGCTTCGCAAGCGTAAGGTCCAGAGTTTAATCCCAGTACCAAAAATAATTACAAAATTCATTCACAAAACATAATGTTCTCCTGGAAGCCACTGACATTTACCTTTAATTGATGCCTAATAGTCGTCTTTAACATCCCATAGTTTGGGAGATGGGCCCCTACTTTATTCCCTGTGAACCTTGCTGCATATTTTGCTTAAAGCTATGTAAAAATAGCCAAGCTACATAAGCAGCAACATAAACGCAGTGTGATTAATTAACTTAGAGCCAAATTAATCTAACACACTTAATGATGTGCATAGTCATTATTACTGCACTATATGGTAATCAGGCAGAGGTGGTACAGAAATACTATAATTGCTGGTTTTTACCCAACCATAATAATATTCAGCAGGAATGAAAAGGGCAACTAGAAGAAAATGGGGAAAATGTTCCAAAATGCTTTAAAAATGTCTGATCAGGGCACCTGGAATGCAGCTCAGTGGTACACCACGTGCTTAGTGTGTGAGGCCCTGGGTCGGATCCCACCATCACGAACAAGAGACTTCTGACAACTGAAGATGGGGCCCAGCTGGGGTGACTGGAGAGACAAGAGGGCTGTCAGAGGGAGGAAGTCAGATGGAAGTGAGAGTAAGAAAGGAAGCTGGGGGAGCGATGTCATGCAGGCTACCTCTGGCCAACAGCCAGGGAACTCACCAGATCTGGGAGGGAGGGAAGAAGGACCAAGGCTCCTCCAGAGAGACCTCTCAGAGAGGAGCAGACAGCTGACAGCACAGGAGGCGGTGCTGACATTACCTCTGCACAAGCCGCATGTGGTAGTACCGAGCACACTGCTAACTGACTGGCCACTGACGTCTCGAACGAAGTCTTGCGACATGGAGATCAGCGCCTGTGGACTATCAGAGGCCGCTACTCCTCATCTTATGCAAACGAAGAATCCTGGTGCAGTTCCTCAGTTAAAGCAACCACGTCTGTGGCTGGATAGTAAAAATAGACACTGGCTTTGCAGACGGATTCTCTGACTTACCAGTATGTGTCAGTGTGTGCCTGACACACACCCTTCCTCTCCCGGAAATCCTCAAAAACACAAATCCATCCACATTGATCTCCTACCTAAAATCTTCTCATGCTTTTCCACTCTTCCAGAGCAAACTCTATCATAGTTTACAAGGTCCTGTGTGATGTGACTGCTGCCTTCTTCTCAGTCCCTGTGTCTGGCAATGTCACCTGGCATCCTGTGTCCCACCCAGACTGAACGGCCATTCCCTGCCTCTCTCATCTCCCTTATTATGCTCCACTCCACTGTGGTACCTCACTTAGCAACTGCCTCTCATCTCCCAGGTGTTTGTTCACTTCCTGTATGTCTGGGCCGGGGTAGGGGTCCTTCCTTGTCCTCTTACTCTGTATCTATGTCCCTGGTTGTAACATACTGTGGTTTAAGATAATTACCTACAGAACTGCCTATCTTCCCACCAGACTCTACAGGGCAGGCACCTGGCCTGACTTTGGCCATTTGGCATCTGGAACAACATAATAAACTCAATGATTTAATTCATGAAGCTCACCAGAGAGGAAAGAAAAACCATAGGCTCGTTATTCACAAACACACCATTTCTCGGTACAAATGTGAGTTGATGGCTGGGTAGCTTGTTTTCTCAGAAGGAAGAAGGCAGTTTTACTATAAATACTTGGATTCCAAAGGCCTGTTTTCTGATGTTTAAAGATAAGCCACACCCTATACCATGTGAAGTAAAAATTTCCTTTGATCTACTTGCTGCCTGGCTCTGAAACACTTTGATCTTTGCTATTCTCAGACAAATGAGTTTGAATCTGTATAAAGAGTCACTAAACTGATCATAATTTTCTGTGCCCAGAACAATAAACCAGCAGATGTTTAGAAAGGGCACCAGAGGAAATAAAAATGATTTATAGGAATGTAATGGGGCCAACAGATTAGTGCCCTCAAAATAATCATCTTTAAAAACCTAAAAATAATTGTTTCCTACTATGGAAAAAAATTGTAAATGCCACCTTCTAGAAAATAGACCTGTTAAAAGCTGAACTTTTAACTCATTGCTCTTTGTATCTTGTGGAACTCCTTCCATTCACTTTTTTTTTTTGACATGTCCCCTTATATCTGCAGGGTCACCAAAGCCATGTTAAGTCTTCTGTGCTCACTTTCTCATCAGTAAAGATTTTCTCTTCAACTGATATGGATTCACTGCTTTAAGTAAACATTCTACCTGTATAAGCCCATTTTTAGGTACTGTAACAAAATACCAGAGGCTGAATACTTTAAAATGAAAAAGGGTTGTTTAGCTCACAGTTTAGGAGGCTGAAAATTCAAGATCAGTCAGATCCCTTGGGGTCCACTTCCTTTCCTGTGTCACATGACAGCCGATGACATCATGATGGGAGCAAGTGCAAGAAGAGATCGCATGGTGGACAGGAAGACAGAGAGCAGGGTAGGGTCAGGCACTCCCTTTAACAATGACCCACTCCCGAGGAAACTAACTGAAGTTCCATGAGAACTGCATTAGTCTCTCCCAAGTACAGCACCTTCCAGGAGGCCCCACCTCGACACCAGCACACTGAAGACCAGTTCTTCCAACACGTGTATCCCGGGAGGACATACCCACGCCATAACACCACCTCAACCAGTGTTGTGCTTTCTTAGTTTCTAGAACTACAGAACTTTTTAACTAGCATGATCATCAGGACAGTATTCTCAATATCTAGCCCAATTTCAGTTTTAATTTGTAACACCAGTTTGGGCTACATCCGAGTCATCCTATCACAGGACTTGGAACACATACACTGTACCTTCGGGAGCATCAAGACAGAGCTCCTGAAAGATCACGAAACAGAGCTCCCACAGCACAGGTAACCACTAACTCTCAGTGTCTGGAGAGTGAGGAACCAGTAAATGGTTCCATGGAAAGGATTCATAAAGCAATTAATATGGCCAAATATGGATCTATAGGTAGCTGATTTTGTAGGAACTGGGAGAGATGATTATATTACAGTAAGTATCAGGCTCAATCATTGCTAACATGTCTAGTGCTATTTTGTCTTCAAAGTTTTCAAGTGCTATTTGAATGTGCTATTTGACATTCAGTTATTTGAAAATGTGCTGCAACACAAAGAATGAGAACTATGACTTCCAAAAGATCATTAAAGCCATCTTCGCCTATGTAAGGCTAAGGAAACCAAATCTAAGAGAGGAGATTTGAAATGAACTCAGTTTGATTGAGAATGTAGTCCTTACAATACCCCGTCAAATGCTGTTTTCACTGTACCTGATATCCTCTCTGAATGTATAAACCTCTAACACCACAGTTAAAAATGAGTAGGAAAAAAAAAACCCTCTAAAACATGTCTAGAACATAACCAGAAACCTGCTTGCACTGAGAAAATGTCTCCACTTGGCTCTTAAAATATCTGGGGCACTGTGGAGCTTCTCCAAGAGCAATCAGATTAGTGAAGACTGAATCAATCTGAATATCTGCATCGAGAGTTGGGCACCTTAGGTAATTATGACTCCAGTTTGCTTGTCCTTATTTGTAACTTAACGAGACTCCCATAATGCATAGTAGGTCTTCATTAGCAAGAGTGAGCAGGGAAGAACAGGATATCCGGGAACCTGACACTGGGTGGCACGGGAATGGAGAGCTGAAGAAATTCACCTGGCTACAGTGCTGGCCCCTGGAGGGAATACATTTTAGGGTACTCATTCCGCTTGCAGGTGTTGGGGTATAAGGGATCCAGCCCAGCCCTTCAGCCGAGCCAGTGGGAATCCAGGTGAAGGGAGATGAAGGGCAGGTGGGAATTTGTGGTGTGATTCCGAGTGATGGCTTCATTCGCGGCAAATCCACAGCATATGGCCGAGGAAGGAGAGCAGCATCCGGCTGCAGGGAAGGGGCCTGGGAGTGTGTAGACAGAAGGAGGGTCTCGACTGACCACAGCGGGTTTTAAAAAGAGCTCCAGTTCCAGCAAGATGGCTGAGAGGTGAAATGGGGTTGAGAGACAAGGCCGGTAGGAAGTGGGCAAGGACTCGGCAAAGCGACCTTGTGCCTCAGTGTCACATAAGGCACCAGGATGCAGCCGGGCTCTTGGTGGGAACTGCTGGTCCGTTATTACTACAGTTGGTTAAAATTTTTGAAGTTTAATTACATGTGTTTTGGAGTTTAAAAGCCCACAAACACCCATACGAACAAGATACAGAAATGGCTTTATCAGAGCTTCCCAGTCAAGACGTCTTCTGTGCAGCCTTTCCGGCGTCCCCTCCCCATCTCATGCTCCACGGTTCTCCCTTCCCATCCTTTTCACTCCCAGCACCACTTCCTCAGATGGCCACAGGCAGCAGGTCTTCAGCCCTGGTGCTCATCGCCGCTGGCCTTTTGTGCTCTTCCTTCTTCCGGAAATGGTTCCCCTTTCCCTCTGCAGTGCTGATGGCCTGACGAATCATCGTGTTGATGCGTCTGCTCTCCACCTGGGCAGAGCTGACCCCTTCCACCTTTCTCCTACTCTCCCATGTCTTGGTGTATTTATGACTAGGGCTCATCTCAGCCATTGGGCATCAAGTAGGCTACACTGTTGGTCAAGTTTTTGAAACATTTCAGTGCAAGTCCAGAGAAAGCTGCTGTGCCAAGACCTCCACAGCCCTTCCTCCTGCTCTCACTCTGCCGGGCTCCAGATCTCCCCAGGATCCAGGAACTGAAGGATCACTGCTAGGAGCAGTAGGACCCGCCCCAGCACTCTGGTCAACATCATCTGTTGTCCTCGCCTACCCTTAGGAATTCCCAAGTGTGGATCAGAGTATCCAACTTCAAGTCTGCCTCTGATTCGTACTTGCTCGTGAGCTCTGGGTGAATCCTTTAGTTCCTTAGTTTCTTAGTTTTCTCGTCAGTAAAATGGACATGGAAGCCACATCCTACCTTCTACGGCTTCTAATAAGAGCACTGGGTTGATGAGTGTATAGGCTTTAGATTGTAATAACGAGGTTGTGATCATTTTGAAGAAGACACTGAGCTGAGCCAGGAGGCTGATAAAATCCCACATGAAGGAGGCCACACCCTTCAATATGTACAAGATTAAAAAAAAATGGTTCTATCAGAGTGTCCCTTCAAGCCAAGTGGCTTCAATAATCGGAGCCACTTGGGCTGACAGACTTTACTGCTGGCCAACCCTGTAACCAAAGTGGAGAGAACAAAGCAGGACTCATTTCCCAAAGCCAATGTAGTGGACTAAATGGTAGCAGACTTGTGATCTGACTTTACTTACCTAAATCTCGCAGGGTGTGAGAGAAAGCTCCATTTTCACTGCCGTTGTTTTTCCACAAAGCTCTTGAATGGGCGATGGTCTTGAAGGTTGTAAAGTCTTCTGAGAACTGGAGTTTCTTGGAAGTTCTTCAGAGCCAGGCACTAGTTCCTGGAAAATGTGAAGTTCCTGGGGGTTGTTAGAAGCTTAAACTTTCCATCAAAGTTAAACATCTCAAAAACTGTTCCTGGGAAGTGTCGTCAGTGCCTTCTTAATTGGTAGCCTTGGCATTAATTCAAGGCTGTGGTTTCTACTTCAGCTCCTGGAGCAACACCAAGCCCTCCTCCATGATCAGAGTCCCCTTCTGGGATGGAAGGTAAGTGAGAACCTCCGGCCTGGGGAAATAAAAGGAACCTAGCTTCTGGGAGTTGCATAAATCATATTTACATTGCTGTTAGAAAGTGCAGTTCTCTCCAGGAGATTACTGGCCTCAATAATCCCTTTCTCCTCCTTCCCCTTGGCCTCCATCCCCACAGGGAGGATAAGAGGAGAGAGAAGACAAATTGATTCTTCAGCAATGGACGTATGTTCTGAGGACCAGAGGTCAAGTTCTCGAAGGAAGGAAGCACCTGTGTTTGCGTTCAGATGGGTGTTATCTTGAACAGCGAGCCCCAATAGAAGGAACCACCAAAGGGCCATTCACACCTTTCTTGGAAAATTCTTCCACCTGGGGCTGTGATTAAAGCAGGTTTCACTTGTTTTTCACATTCTCCAGAAGCATGTGCCAGCCAGCTCCCTATGAGGACAGCAAGGCCTACAATCCAGGAACTTGGTTCTAAAATTGTAGCTGGAGTTCTTACACTCTTTTTAAAAACTATTTATTCATTTAATAACAAAAGCTTATACTTTTCAAATGAGGCCATCTTAAGCTTTGTCTGAGCACCAGTGTTGAACAGCTCAAGAGAGAAAATAGCAGCCCCACCAAAAATGGAGCCCTTTAGATGATCAACAGTAGACTTGCAAGAATCTACAAGAAAGAAGAAACCTCCGTGTTCAACTACTGCTGAGTGAAGGAGTGAAATAAAAGGGGAAATTGTGAAGACATGAATATTTGTATTACCTTGGAGGAGAGAAGGCTATAGTTTTGCCCTGGTAGAACCCAAGGAAGTGGTAAGGCCAGGAAGACGAAATGTCCCAGACATAAGATGCATTGCTAAGGTAAAAGGGAGCACGTCCCAGGCTCCAGTGAGACTCTGTTTCAGCACTTGGACCTATGTGGCACTGACTGGCAACTGGCAGGGCCTTGGACAAGTTCCCTGAGGTTCTCACTGAGCAGGAGTCAAGAGGGGACACTGACACAGCTGAAAGAGCCTGGGGGGGCCAGTAGTTAAAAGCGAAAATGGGTTGGCAGCCACTCGTATTTACCAAAGACTGAGCACCTGCCAGGCAGGTGACCAAAGAGACAAGATGATGACCACATGAATGGTAAGGACACAGCCCAGGATCCAGGATGCCTGGCACTGCATCTGGCCCCAGGAATGAAGATGCTGGGGAGTTGAGGCGGTGGTGGTGTCACTCTATATTGAGATTATTTTCCCACTCCCCCAGAAAATGGAGGGTTATGATACAAGTTAAGTTACCTAAGTGAGGAGGCTGATGTTCTTATAACTTATTGGGGTAGGATTTCACAATGGACAAAATTCATAGTACATGGATCTTCCAAACTGAAAAGATGCACACCCAACTTTCATAGTGGTTACTTGTGGGTAGTAGAATTGTTGGGTCCTTCTTCCTCCTCCTTTCCCTCCTTCCCTCCCTCTCTTTCTTCTTTTTTTCCTCTTACCTATCTTTTTGTCTGAGTTTCACAATGGACTATTTTTTCTACTTTTCTACAACAAACAATAAACTAGAATTTTATTGATCCTGTGGCTCTAGCGGTTTGCCTTTTGTTTACTGGTACATTTATGGGACTAGAGAAGGAAACTGCGGGCCTCTCATTACCAAGCAGCTCTCAGTTTTCAAGAAGAGGTCACTAATGTAAATGGCCTTTGTTTTCAAAAACTAGGGACTCGGTTAAATTCACAGGACTCGGCTATGCAAAATATGAAGAGGCTGCAGAAAGCAATGCCATTCTGAAGAATATTATCTGAATATAATCTGAAGAATATTATCATAGCCCTGGGTGTTTACCAAAGAGAAAACTACCATCTGCAGATGGTCCAGCAGCACATTTATCCCATTTCCACGTCACTAATGCAGTGCTAGGAACAAATCTAATAAAAGTGCTATTTTAGAAGGCAAAGAAGGTGAGAACCACGCCTGCTCCCAACCCAGCCGCCATCGCTCAAGTGCGGGGAGGCAGCCTGGGCCCCGATCCACCTAGGGAAGGAGAGCCACGCCTGCTCCCGACCCAGCCAACATCACTCAAGGGCCGGGAGGTAGGCTGGGCCCCAATCCACTGCGGGAAGGAGAACCACGCCAGCTCCTGACCCAGCCGTCATCGCTCAAGTACTGGGAAGGTAGCCGCGCGGGAGCCCCTGAACCCCGATAAGCTCCCCCCACACACACTCTCAGTCCTCCTGACTGTGCCAGTCTTTGGACCCACTCTGCAGAGGCAGAGGTGGTCATCAAGGGTATTTTTCTGAGTTCCCAACTTTGAACATCTTTAAAGAAAGGGCGTGGGAAACCTGTAATAGGACGTTGTGGAGTTCAACCATTCAGAAGGTTGGGGAACTCAATCTGGGCCTTGCAGCCTGAGGTCAGTCAGAGTCAGGGGGTTCAGCCATCAGCTAAATGAGATCAGGGGTCTTGCATCCTCGCTCTGTCTGAGCCATTAAATGGTAAATACACTATATTGAAATTTTGTTCACTTCAGACATGTTCTGGACTGCTTCTTGATTTCAATTTAATTCAAATGATTTAAGGGTGATAGACTAGTGGCTACCACAGGTGGTCAGTGTCCAAGTTGTGCCTGATCTTAATGTGTTGCTGATTGTATCAGATGGGGTAAAGCATTGCCGTTGATTTGATGAGCTGTTTTCTCTGATGTTATGAAGATGAGAATGTCTGTGGGTCATTAGAGACACAGAAGCTAGGGCGCAACTATATCAGGAAGATTTGGGTGATAATCCAGAGATTAAACCAAGGACAGTCCGACAACAAAAATTAAAATGAGAAAACACTTAAGCAAGACACAAGGACAGACTTCCAGTTCACCAATGGCAAATAGTAAGGCAAATGAGGATGAAAAGGCCGATAGTGAACCACCAGGACACCCTGAACTCAAAGCACAGGAAGTAACAAAACAGATCAATCAGGCTCTAGAAAAATTCAAAACAGAAATAATTTCCCAGATAA
>NW_022900927.1:55324388-55325179 GCF_012274545.1 Fukomys damarensis | reverse complement strand
GAAAAGGCCGATAGTGAACCACCAGGACACCCTGAACTCAAAGCACAGGAAGTAACAAAACAGATCAATCAGGCTCTAGAAAAATTCAAAACAGAAATAATTTCCCAGATAACCATAGAGATAGTGAGCAAAATGGAAGTCGTGATTTGAGACTCTAGAGCAGAAACTGACAAAAAAATAGATGAGCTCAGGACCATGATAGAAGCCATGAAAGCCCAGCATAAGAAAGAAATGGAAACAATAAACACCCAACATAGAAAAGAAATGGAATCCATAAAACAGATTCAAACAGATATCCAGGAGATTAAACACTCTATTGAAAGTGTACGCAACAGAATAAAAGAATGCGAAGATAGGCTCTCAGATATAGAATATAAGATTGCAGTCAGTGACCATGAAAAGAGAGGTCTCTTAGAAACAGTAAGAGATCATGAGAAATTGATCCAACAACTCCTAGATGATGCAAAGAAGAAAAGCATAAGACTGATAGGAATCCATGAAGTAGCAGGAGAAAATACAAATGACTTTAAAAAGCTGTTCACAGAATTAATGACAGAAAACTTCCCAAACAGAGGGGAAGAATTTGACATTCAGATAACTGAGGCATATAGGACCCCAACTAGCTACAATCAAAAAGAAATCTACACCTAGACATATAATAATCAAGACAGAAACCCAACAGAAGAACAAAATTCTACAAGCAGTAAGAGAAAAGAAACAAATCACACACAAAGGAAACCCCATCAGAATCACAGCAGACTTTTCAACACAAACCCTTGGGGCAAGGAGAG
>NW_022900927.1:55320366-55323147 GCF_012274545.1 Fukomys damarensis | reverse complement strand
GTTTTATTTTAGGGTTCCCTATTTTTACTGTTCATACAGAGATTTCTTTCACTGAAATACCGAATAGTTTCTTTGGTGAGAAAACTATAATAGTACACAGAATCCTAATGAGATAATTAATAATGTGAAATAGGAAGTAAAGGGCTAAAGGTGTAGGGAAAGTGGGAAGGGTGGGGGAAAAGTAATAAGGGAGAGGAAAAAATATGAGAAACTGAAAAAATGGAAATAAAGTGTTTGTAAATGGGGAGGGAAGGAGGGGGGGGTGAAGGGAGGGCAGGGACAAGGGGAAAAAATGAGAATCAAGACCTATTATGTAAAGGTACAGAATCCCAATGATGAATGTAATTGTATTGTATACCTAGATTGTACCAATAAACTCAATTAAAAAAAAAAGAAGGGAAAGAAGGTATCTTTTCTTAAATCCAGAAAACCATTTTGGTCATTCCCAGATTTTTAAAGTCAGATGCTATTGAATTTCTATGAGATGCTATTTAAGTATCTTGGAAATACATATATTTGGGAAGTATAAATACCATGGAAATATATGTATTTTCCAAATTTATATATATATATTCTATTGCATACGTTAAAATATATTATTTTATATACAGTAGCACCAATTGATAATCACTGAATATTATAAAATATCTTGCAAAATGGTGCTACATTACAGAAGATACTTTTGCAATTTTCAAGAATTAACTATTTTTTCTTCTTTTTATTCGTTTAAAATCTAAACCTGCAGTTTCAAACAAATCAGAGAATCATTCTTTAAGTTTGTCTACACATGAAGAAAATAAGCCATTCTCAATTTACCCAAAGTTTTGGCCTAACTAAGCCTCAATTTTGTTTCAATTCTTCTCCAGAGGTTAGTAGGATGCTGTGGTTCTGATCTAAAGTGCTTGTAAAAAGTCTCATGTGTTCGGAGTGGGGATTTCGGAATGTGATGCAATCATGAATCAATCCACTGATGAGTTCACAGCTGAATATGCTGGTAGGAAGTTGGGCCGAGCTGGAGGAGGTAGGTCACAGGGCCCTGACCTGGAAGGGTGTATTATTGTCTCCCATCCCGTCCTCTTGTTCTGGCTCACTTGCGTTCTCTGTGCTGCCTGGCTGCCATGAAGTGAGCAGCTTTTTCACCAAGACCTTTCTCTATGAAGTTTCTGCCTTAGAGCCAGCTGAGCATGGACTGAAACATCTGAAACTGTGAGCCAGGGATTTACCTCAGTGGTGCCACTGCCTGCCTCACAAGCGCAAGGTCCTGAGTTCAATCCTGGGTACAAAAAGAAAAAAAAAATAAAGAAGTTCTGCAAAATAAACCTGTTTTTTGTTTGTTTGTTTGTTTTGTTGTTTTGGGTATCAGATTTTTTTCCCCAGGAAAGCTGCTCAATAGGTATGACTATCAGATAGTCAAACAAAAACACCAGCTCTATTACGGAGATGATAGAATTTCCACACTGTTGGTAGGAATGTAAACTAGTACAACCACTATGAAAATCAGTATGGTAATTCCTCAAAAAACTAAAACTAGAAATCCCATTGACCCAGCTATTCCCCTTCTAGGTATCTTCTCAAAGGAGTTAACATCATACTGCAAAGTTTACATACGCATATATGTATAGCAGCACAACTCAACAGCTTTTTTTTTTTTTTTGTACGGGGATCAAACTCAGGTCCTTGCACTTGGGGGGCAGGTGATGGCACCACTGAGCTAAATCCCCAGCCCGCAATAGCTAAATCTTAGAAGTGGCCTATATGTCCATCAACAAATGAATGGATAAAGAATTTGACATTTATACACAATGCAGTACTATTCTGTCACAAAGAAGGATAAACGAATCATTTATACAAAAACAGATGTACCTTGAGGTCATAATGTTAAGTGAAGAAATCAGACATATAAGCTCAAATATCACATGGTTCCTCTTATTTAAGAAACTTAAAGCATAAATGAAGAGTAAAATAAAAGATAGATAATAGGAAATAGGAAGACATATCTTTTGCAAAAGCAAAGGGGACCAGAAGATGGAAGGAGGGGAGGAGGGGAAAGGGATGGAATGAAAAAACAAAAGAATGAAGATGTATTATGTCCACGCACCAGCTCCCCATGATGAATGGAATCATGCAAACAGATACCAAAAGAAGTAAAATATTTATACAAAAATAGAATGGAAGGTGTGATGGGTAGCGGAAGAACAAAAAGGGAAAAGAAAACAATGTGAGAGAATGAAAAGATGAAAATAAAGTGTTTGTAGATGGGGAGGGGAGGAGGGGGTGAGGGGAGGGCAGAGGTAAGGGGAAAAAATGAGAATCAAGACTTCCCATGTAGAGGTACATGATCCCAACAATGAATGTAACTGTACTGTGTCCCTAAAATGTACCAATAAACTCAATAAAATTAAAAAAAAAATAGAATGGAGGGCTTCCGAGGTCAAGTTGTGAAAAGCAAGGATCTTCAGCGAGGAGCAGAGGAGCAAACCTCAGTAATACTGTGATACTAGTCCCATCTTGTTCAGTGAGCTCATCAGCTGTGAGCTACGCTTGACAGGTGCCATAAATCAGGGACAACAGACAACGCACCTCACTGGAGCCGTACCACTGGGTTGCTTCCTGTTCTGTCAAATAAAAACATTATCCAGCAGATCTGGCACCGTGTGACTTCTGGCTTTCCCCCAAAGTCAAAACAACAATGAAAGGTCATGTTTTGAACCGATTCGGGACAATGAGGCAGCCACCGTGACTGGAAAAAAAAAAAAAAAAAAAAAAAAAAAAAAACCACAG
>NW_022900927.1:55263281-55320193 GCF_012274545.1 Fukomys damarensis | reverse complement strand
AAAAAAAAAAAAAAAAAAAAAAAAAAAAGGCTTCCAGAGCAGCTGTAGAAAGTGACAAGAATGGTGGCATAAGTGCATCTGAAGCAAAGGGAAGTGTCTGGAGGGGATTAATGGCGATGCGTCTTTGAAGCATTCACTGTATTTTATGATCACACCTCGTAAGTCATCATCGTAGCTACTGTCACATCGAAAGCATCACTGAAGCTCTGTTATTGTTATTATAGATCGGTTTCACAAAATGTTCCAATAATGAAATCTTTGAAGATTCCACTCCGGTCCTGACTACTGGAATCTGGAATGTGCCCCTTGGATCACCGCTGTCACTGGCTGCCCACCAGTTCCCATGACTCCATGGAACACATGACTGGACCAATTCTCAGAAGGGAGACAGCTGCAGAAAATCAGGGGTATTACAGACAGCAAGTCACTGTGAAGCAGGAAGGGACATTAGCTTTCAAACCATTTGTGCATTCAAAACCCAGCCAAGGCATCAAGCCTTCCAGATGAAGGGATCATCAGCACCCAGGAGGAGGCTACTGATGGCAGATTACCTTGCACTGTTCCCTGGGCCTGTCAGACCATTTGGAATCTGAGACACAAAGCCAAGAGACTCATGAGACCTGACACAGAAAGCTTCTCTTCAACACGTGGTTTCCTCCAGCCCTCACTTTCTACAGCACCAACACCCACCATTTTGGATATTTATCAAACAGCCAGTCTTGCCTGCCCCATTTATTCAGAAAAGGATGATTGTTTTCACATGGACACAGCCAAATATCCCCAGTGTTCTTAGGGTTATCTCCCCATTACAGTACTTATTTATACAAAAGCAGGCGAGAGAGTATGTTCTCCCCACCTCCCCCAAAGCCCAGCACTTAGGGTGGACAGAGAGAAGCACAAATTCTTTATTGCGATCTCCAAATCTAAGTCACTACAGGTTAACATCTTCGTTGATTCGTTGCATATCTAAAATTAATTTTCCCATAAATTAGCAATTGGTTTCAGGTGACAAAATACATTGAGAAATAGAAATCCAATGATAGTGTTTTACAAAACTGAACTGAAACTAGTTGGAAAGTGAAGGCATTAGAGAAGGGAGAGAGCAAAACTCTTACCTCAATAGGAAATCATGTGTAAAGGATAAAACTGAGGGCTGGGGATTTAGCTCAGTAACATCGCACCTGCCTCGCAAGGTCCTGAGTTCAATCCTCAGTACCAAAAACAAAAACAAAACAAAAAAAAAAGAAAATTGATAAACTGAAAAGTCAGAGGAGCCAATTATTTATCAATATGGAGAAAACCACTGGAAAAATTCAAAATTTAAAATTTAAAAAGAGAAATGGATTCGGGGAGGCAATTTAGGGAGAAGAAAAGCAGAAGACTGTTTCTTCTTTTTAGTATGATCTCATATTCTCTTAATTTTTCCTATGTGTATGTATTAATTGGTATTTTTTTTCATGTTTGGGAAAAACATTTTAATGCTTCATTTTTAACTGCGGGAGGAAAATGACAGTTGGTCTGTCTATGTTGGAGATGGTTCAGGATTTCAAAGTCTCGGTGGTGGTAGGAATCACTGCCTGATAGTTCTGGAGTCCGGCGCATTACCTGACGCCTGTGTCTCAGTGTCCAAAGTAGGGAGTTCACGGAGGCCGCTGCTTCCTCAGAGCACCCCCTGGGGACCCCACTTGTGGGCCACCTTGAGCGTGTCTCCATGCCTCCTTGACACATCTGGCCACAGGGAGAGCTGTGGGCACGGGACCCGGTGACTGCCGCCACAGAAAAGACTTTCCAGGGTCCCTCAGAAAGAGGCAGGAAGAGGGTTCGTTAGGTCAATGAGTCAGTGTCCTCTGCAGCCAGGAGGGAAGTGCGGGTGCACCAAGAAGTGAGATTCATCATAGTTTGAAACTGCATGCTACACTTACACTTTTCTCGAGGGAGTGAAAATCTAGTGAAAAGAGTGCCAAACCCACTCCTATATCCCTCCAAAGGGTACTAGCCATTGAAAGGCATGTCTGTCTGTCTCTTTCCTTTTGGTTGTTGTTTTTTGAATAAACATTCTCTAGATTTGTTCAATTTTTTTGTTTGCGTTCTTAATTAGGGCCAATTTATGGCCTGCCAAAAGCCATTGACACTGGGACTGTCCTTCCAGGCTCCTATAACTCTCTCTCTCTCTCTTTTTTTCAGTATCAGGGATCAAACTCAGGACCTTGCACTTGCAAGGTAGGCGCAGTTTCACTGAGCTAAATCGCTGGCCCTATAACTTCCATTCTTAATTGAGCCAATTTATGGTCTTTTAGTAATGGATCTGGTAAGAAAGAGGTGTAAATCTAGCCAAGGAACGTTGGCCCGAGGCTGTCTTGGGTAACTTTGGCTAAGTCCCAGAAGTAGCGGTCTTACAAAGTACAATTTTTTTGTTATGATTTCCTTGGCTCCTTTCTATTCATCTCTTATTTCTTCTGTCCTATCTCATCCTTACTCAATCCTTACTTCACTTTCATGGAAAATATGAATTAGTCTTATCTCTACTTATGAGGGATGAAGAAAACCACACACACCTCCATTCTTTTGCACCGTGAGATTTATTTTGGATATGAGTCATAGATGTTGTCTCGTGGCATTTCACTGGTAAGACAAGGGGAGACCCAGATACTGAGGGTGTGGAGATGGCACCTGTCCTGGTACTGAATTATAGGAAATCAGAAACTATAAGGTGTGTTTCTCTGCGGAGCTGATTTAAGACGGGCAAGAGACTGTTAGGCAGGCCCTGGGAAGTAAATGAGAAAGAAAGAGAATCCCACAGTTCTCTGGCTAACCACCCTGGGGGTTGGAATGGTAACACAACATCAACATTGAGCTCAACCATCCACAGAATCTGCTCACAACAGGAGGCAAGAGGAGGACACAGGCATGCTTTTCCCACCTTCATTTTGTTGCACCTTTGGATTAGAATACCATGTCCTTTTCTGCGTCCCTTACTCTGCCTAATCCTTGGTCTGAAAGACTTAGGATATACAGAGATGCATGAAGGAAGCCAGTAAGATCAGTTAGCGCTTCCCATGCTGGGACAGACAGGGTCAGGTGGAGGCAAGCTGCTCGCCTCACTCGGGCTTTCCCTGCCGTCATACCTTGGGGTTCCCAGACAGTGTCTCGTGGGTGCTCATGACTGCTCCCCACAACTTTTACTCTGTTTCTCCCACCAAAATGTTTGTTTCCTCAGCTCATCCAACAAAGTAAGGCCAGTAATTGTGCCCCACATAAAAGAGATTTTAATCTCTAAGCATGTCAGGGGCATATGCTCTATAAAAGCAGGTATTATGGTCACAATCACAATGTAGTACCTTGGACAGTAGGAGGAAGCACTGACATCAACATATTGGCCTTAGAAAATATATATAGCCTATTATTTGGATAGATCATGAGGAGATTCCAGTCACAAACTATGGACCCAAATCGGTCCACTGGCAAAACTTCGCGTGCCACTTAGCACCATTTTAATAAATTACAATGACTCTAAACTCAAAATTTAAATTTAAATCTCAAATGATTTCTGTTCAAACTCTGGCTCTGGTAGTTAGCACTGTGTGACTTATAGGGACAGATCTTGATTTCATATGGCCTGCAGGTGACACTGGGGTGCCCCATTAGATCAATGTTGCAAGGGGTCCATGTAAATGAGGTTAAACTGCTCTAACTTCATGATAGATCTGTCTCTAGGTACCCAAGAAGTTATATGACCATTCTTAACTTCCTTACTTATAACAATAATCAATACTGTGCAGAATTAAAGAATACATAGGTCCTCATATTGAAAAAATACGGAAATTTGCTATGAATTATCAAATGTCAAGATGCCATATAATATGCTAATTAGATGAAAAGTTTTTCTTTTCCCGAATTCTGTATTTTTAATTATGGGTGCACGTGGACATATCCCAGTGGACACTAAGGCCAGATAACGACCAGCCAATGACGTTAAGTTCTCAGAATTGACAATGAAGTACTGCAGTGCAGCAGTCACCATCAGATGGGAACCTGGCAAAGGCAAGGGAAGCTGTTTAAAGAACCAAAGCATACACAGGGAATGTTACAGGTCTGAATGCTGACAATGACTTCGCCCCTCTGCCCAGTCTCCACTGTTAAGAAGCGTTTTAGCCAACGCACACTCGCTTGGCCTTCACAGCACACAGGAGAAGCAGGGTATCATTGGTGATCGCCACCTTCTGAGGGACTTGGTCGGTCAATTCATACCTCAGCCACTTCCCAGGGCAGCAAGGAATCAAGCCTAGGCCTTCACCCTGTCATCCTCGTCACTGTCACCAAAACCACTTACTGTCTCCCAAATGTCGATGATGGTGCTAAGCACTTTAATGTGTTTTCTAATTTAATCCTTTAGGTGCTGTTATTTCCACTTGAAACAACTGGAGATATTTTGCTAAGAACTTGCAGGTAGTGAGAGTCTCGGCACCTGTGACACTTTTGAGTACTTCTCTCGCTATGTTAAAAGACTGGAACCCACAGAAGCTTTGGACCCTGCAGAGCAGTCACTGAAGAGCCCTGGTGTACTTCTGGACCGCACCCATACTCTCTAGGAGCAAGTAGATCCTCCTCATCATCCTAGATCCTCCTCCTTACCTCATCATCGAGGATTAGGTCATCTCTGGGGCTGTGTTTTACCTGTCTTTGTAATGCTAAAGTCTCACACAATCGCTCGCAAAATGCAGTGAGATAAGAGAACCAACAATGCTCTGACCATGAAGCAAATGAGGGGTGGAGTTACTTAGGAAACATAGATCTCCTGACTCCTAGCCTTAGTCATTTCCACCAACACTGCTACTCCCTCTCCGTGTGAGTTTGGCTGCTATAACAAAGAAACCCAAAAGACGATGGCTCACACAAGTCAGAAATCGACAGCCTTCTTATGTTAAAGTTCATGTGGTCATTCTAAGAGATCAGGAGCAACGGAAAGCAGGTCTTCTCTTTGTAAATATGAAAGCAGGAAGCTTCAAATATGACTCCCATGTACATGCTACCAGCCACGCTAGTTATGTGACCAACCATGCTTAGCCACAGAGAAGGTTGGGAAGCACAGTCTTAGTTGGGTGGCTAACATACTCCTGTAAATTTTCTGTCACTACAGAGGACAGGGGAATGGTGGCACTGGCTGCTGATGGCCAGCCACTGTGTGCAGTAGAAAAAGTACTAAACTTAGAGGTAGCTGTCTCAGCATTTCCTCACCTGCAAAATGTAAATTATTATAATTACACCGAGGCTTACTTTGTTCAAGCCCAAATAATGACAGATAATGGTGATTAGCATTTGTTGAGCATGTACTATACTCTAGGGGCCAGACAGGATATTTTACCTCTATGATTTAACTGAGTCTTCCCAACAACCTCCAAATGTCATCATTATCCTTTTCATTTCCGAGATGAGGAAAGTGATCCTCAGAAGCTAAGGTTTC
Organism: Fukomys damarensis; assembly: GCF_012274545.1. Lineage (NCBI taxonomy): Eukaryota > Metazoa > Chordata > Mammalia > Rodentia > Bathyergidae > Fukomys > Fukomys damarensis. The sequence goes on along the minus strand of NW_022900927.1, from coordinate 55,314,732 downwards.
AAGGTGAGTCTGGGAGTGACGGAGCCAGACCTGGACCTGCTGACTCCCAAATCCAGGCCTGAAACACCCCTGGGGGTTGCTGCAGTATCTGCTTTGCGGGGCAGTGCGAGTGTGAAATTGGACCTGACAGAGCACACAGTAGGTCAGCTCTCCCCAAGGAATGTCCAGTGTCTGTGCTGAATAAAGACTCTGGCTTGGCAGTGAAGACTGACCAGAAAATAGTTACTGGTTGCTGGAGGGAAACTGGAATAAAGAGGAGGCAGAATCCAGGTTTGAGAGAGAAGAGGAAAAAGCAACAAATGGAAAAATCTGAGCTCTGTAGGCAATAGAATCTATTACTCAGAGATTAAAATGTCACAAGGAGTGCATGTCAGCTCCAGACCTTGCAAAATGTTTTTTTCCATCATAATTTCTCATCACCAACACAGAGGACTATTTCCTCTCCCAGGGAGGAAGTTGTCCTGCTTGGTATCTTTCTAAGTTTCAACAGATCTCAAAAGTTAGCTCTTGGGCTGGGGATTTAGCTCAGCGGTTCGGTGGCCAGCCTTGCAAGTGCAAGGACCTGAGTTCAATCCCCGGTACACCCCCCCAAAAAAAAGTTAGCTCTTAGTTACATTTATTCACAATATTAACAATGGCCAGCACCAGTGAGCACTGCCCATTGCTGGTCCTTCCATGACCTTGTGAACGGGCACACTTCACTAAGGAAATGGAGGCATGGAAAGGTTAGATAACATGTCCAACCACATCTGGCTGGTGAGACAAGAACTGGATTTGAACTCCACTCATATTTTAGGGAGGTGAATTCAATCACTCCTTAATACTTCCTCCACATAGCCCAGTTCTGTTCATGAAAAACTTGGGAAACATTTCAAGATCTCCCAGAAAGAACAGAGCAAGTCTTCTCTTTTTTCTTTCAGATTGAGGCACAACAGAAGGAAAAATTAAGTATGAAGGGTCAACGGAGGCACATTCAAATCAAACCCCACCTGGGGTTCATTAAATTATGATGATTTATATCTACTGGGATACTTGTTCATTAACCTTTCAAAGTTACTAAATAGATAATTTCATACACAGTATGTATAGTATGATCTCCATCAAGAAATAAGTTTATACACACAAACACCTACAAGATTACACATCAATCCATCATGAGTCCTTCCACCTGAGCAGCAAGATGAAGTACAAAAAGTGCTCATCTGATATCCCAAACAACCACCCTCAATTCCAGATCCTTATAGGAGTCTTCAAAGAGATTATGTGAGTTCAAGAGAAATCTGAGGCTGAGACCATGTGAATAAAAGCTCACAGTGACCACAGCCTCCTTCCCAACTAAGCAAAGCATGGCTTCCTTCCTTCTTTCATCTCTTCTTCTTAATTGAAAAAAAATTTGAAATAGAACTATACTAAAAGAAAAGTGGGGTGGGAAGTTGCTGAATGTCATTCTTACCAACCTCGGCTCACATAACCACAGACCAACCATCAAAATCAGTATTGCTGCGGACTCCTCAGAGCTCCTTGAGTTATGCAAATGGTTCCCACGATACCTTTTCCCAAAGAAATGAAGCCGGTCCAAAACACATCCCATGTCATCTCACGAACATCAGTGGATTAACCCACGGATTAACTTAGAGACTTCATGGTCCAGTCGCATTCAAATACCTCACCTCTGAACACATGAGACATTCAGACGATATCTCAAATCCACATTGTTACAAAAAGCATTCCACCATCTCCACAGCCCTCTTCATAGCACCAGACCAAAACTCGGAACCCACCAACCAATAACTCCTTTCTTCCTGCAATTCCTGACAACCGCCATGCTATTTTCTATTTATATGAATTTGACAACTTCAGGTGTTTTATGTGAGGAGAATCAGAGTATTTGTGTCCAGCTTGCTGGAATAGGGTCTCCATAGTTCATCCTTCTTTTAGTACGTCAGAATTTTCTTCCTTTTACTCTCCCCAGGCTTTTGAAAGTTATACTCTTCTAGTCATCTAGGGCTGACTAGTCATCCATGGACTGGATGCCTTAAAAAACAGAATTCATTTCTCATCTCTCTGGAGGTCAGAAGCCAAGGTGAAGGTGTCGGTAGCTTTGCTGCCTTCTTCTCAGGCTTCCTTCCCTGGCCGGCAGGTGGCTGCCTTCTTGCTGTGTCCCCATGTGGTCTTTCTTCTCTGAGGGTCTACGCTGCCTCTCCATGTGAAGACATCAGGCCGATGGGACAAAGGCTCCCCCAACCTCTTCTTTGAATTCAATTATATCTTTAAAGGCCTTGTCCCCAAGTCTAGTCCTATTCTGAGGTCCTGGGACCTCAACATAAAGTGGGGATCACAAGTCAGCCTACACCAGTCAACTTTCTGAGACACAGATTCCCCAACTATTTGGTAAGCACTGTGGCCATCTTGTATGTAGGTGCTGGTCAAATTACTTTTGAGTACTCAGCACAGCACTGCAGGATGGCGAATTTTCTATGGGTTGCTTTGTCTTCCAAGGTCCTGGATGAGTCCTTCCAGTGGGTACTGGGCATCCACTTCCTGTTTGTTTGTTATGCACTTTCCTTCATTCATCTTTGATAAACTCAGGGTGGGGGGAGCAGCCAAAGGGAAAATGGGGACTTAGCTTCTAATTCCACCTCTCCAGCCAACTTGGAAACACAAAGCCCCTGACTGTAATGATGAATAATTCTAACAACTTCTACTGACTGTGTGGCCAGCATTGAACTAGCCACTCTACAGATATTGTCTTATTTAACCCTCAAGGAGGGTCCACTATTACCCCCATTTCTCAGGTGAGAAAACTGAAGCCCAGTGAGTTTAAGTAACTTGGCAGATCACACAGATCACACAGATGCCAGGATTCAGCCCCAAAAGTCTTCACATGACAATCGCATAAAATTTGCATATGCAAGCATGTAAGAGTCTTAAGAGTTTTTATATAATAAGGGCACAAGATTAGAGGACAGGATACTATTTCTCTTTCATTTAAAAATTTTCACTTCTTTGATAAAACTCCCTAAATTTATTAAACTTTAAATTAAAGTTGACATTTCTCTAAGAAAAGACTTTCAGTGCTTGGGCCATCTTTCCCTTATGGATTGAAAGAAAACTGTGCAAACCACCTCTTGGATAGAGTTGCATTAAGGCTTATCCTGGTTGTACTTATGAGGGATTTTAAAAGCAAGCATTACTGATGCCTTAGAGTTCCATTTGTCTACAAGTTCAATATATTTTCTAAATATTAGCTTAAATAATTTTTGTCTTCTCTCTCTTCCTTTTTCCATTCTCTTTTTGTTTCTAAAGAAGCACAGAAGTGAGCTCGTATCACCTGATCTTCAAAATGTGTGTGTTGCCAGCTCTGGTCGCTCCAGTTCCAAGAGGTGGGATGGATATCCTGGCTACCAAGAGTTCTGGGAAGAATCACAGAGGGATGGGCTCTTTTGTTTTCCTAAACTATAGACTATTTTACTCTGAAAACACTCAGGAAATCTAACCTCACCACACCCATCCTTCCAGGCCAATTTCAAAATTTCTCCTCTAAGAATTTATCTGACTTTCTAGGCCCTGTTAAAAAACTGCTTTTGTCATAAATAATCTCTGGCTTCTTTACCTTGGACATATTTGATCTTGTATAATAAATGAATTCCTAGGGAATGCACAATACTGGAAGCCATTAGGGATTCCTAATGCTTTCTCAACCACTTCCCAATCTGACTGCTCTCTGGCTTCTTGGAGATCCCTGACATCTCTACCTCACCTTGTCTACACCAGACCAGTCATGAAATTGGCTCCTTTGAAGGCTCCTTCTGAGAATGGTAGCCTTGCTACTTTGTATCAGCTGACTCTGCTGAGCTGATCACAACTCCTTTGCCAAGCCAGAGGCATCAAAGACAGGCTGGAGCTAAGAAAGTATGGTGGCCCACTGGGGAGCTTCACATTGGGTCGTTAATATCCAATTTGAGCATCACACAAGATAGTGAATATAATCACAGAAACAAAGGCAGGAAAGTGAAAACCAGGAAGAGGAAGATGCAGAAATGGAAGGAGCTTTGAGTAGGGGAGAACTGCTAAGAAAGAACAATAATCTCTCCTCTTCAGAAGAATGAATTTGTAATCTCCTCTCCCAAATCTACCCTTTTCCATACATTTTGAGCTCATCATCTCAATTCCTATTTCTTCCAATCCCTTGCTAGAGTCTGTCAATCCACGTATTAGGTCTTATCATGCTTTCTCCTATCCTCCTCTCTCCGTAATACAGCTTCGGTGCATCAGATTTGGAACTGTCCCTCTCACATAGTAATACCCTCCCATCCTTCACCTTAGCAGACATCATTAATCAATCACCACACTTTTTCCCAATTAACACCAGCAAGGCTATGAGTAGCTCTATTCTTAGACTGCTTATCATATATCAGGTACTATGTCAAGCATCTTGCATGCCTTATTTTATTTAATACTCATTAAAAAATGCTGTGCAGAATATTCATTGCCTTTCCACTGTACGGGTGATAGAACTGAGGTATGGACAGAGGGGACATCGGTTGTGGGTCCTCCTTTTCTGCCTCCCTCGCATCTCCGTGCCTGGCCTCCCACTGACAGAGCCTACATGGAGCCAGTTGGCAGAACAAAGTTGGGTTTGAGACCGAACAGAGAGACTGGCAAGAATCTGCTCCCGATTCCTTAGGCCCCGGTACTAGCTCACAGGCCTTGATTCAGAAATTTTCCTTAGCACTTGACACTTTTCATTGTATACCTACTTACATGTTTCTGTTCATTTTAAATATTTATGAGTCTTTTGTTTCTTTGGTTTCTGGGGTTTGCAGATCTCCTGGGTCAGATGCAGTGGAATCTCTGTCATTTCTGTCATCATAATCTAGCCCCACGCTTTGCTCAATACTCAGTGGTGAACGACAAGTATTCCGTGCCTATGCCCCCTGGACTGAAGTGTGTGGAGATGTTTCAAAGGGCATGCGGCGCCATGAGACAAAGCTTCCATGTCCCTAGGAGGCAATTTCACACTCGCATAGGTCATTTTAAACATCCATTTTATATGAGAACAAAAAATATTGGAGTCAGATACTAAAACTTACATGATTTTCTTTTGATAAAATAAGTTACTTCAAGAAATAGTAGGTTCTTCTGTATTTATTTCCTGTCTTTTTTTCAACACATACTGAGCATCTTATGAGATGTGATCGAAAAATACACTGAATGTTTAAATGTAAAACCTTATTACAAGGAAAGAGTGTCATTAATTTCCTCAAATTACTCCTCCTCACTTTGAACACACGTACCCCATCTTGCGACCTTCTGAAGCGGATCTAGAAGGCCTCTCGAAGTGTCTTGAGTTGCAGTGTTGTGGTAGCCTTGATGTCCTGCGCTAATTCAAGCCACCTTTTATGATCCTTTTCACTTTGAGGAAGAGCCAGGAGCTGCATGGGACAGATCCCGTCAATAAGGTGGAGAAGGACACAGCGTGTGTTCTTAAGAGGCTGTCCTTTCCATCAGGTGGTACTCAGCACAGCATTCACTGTATTTTTGATCACACCTCAGAAAAGAGCACTTTCAAAACTGCTTCGGAAAGTGGCCAGAACAGTGGAATAAGTGTTTGAAACAAAAGGGAGTATTTTAAGGGGGATTGATGGCAATGTGTCTTTTATTGTAATGTTTATTTTATTATTTATTTATTTATTATGGGGCGGGGTGCCGGGTATGGAACTCTGGTCCTTGTGCTTGTGAGGTAGGCAGCAGAAACACTGAGCTAAATCCCCGGCCCTGTAATATTTATTTTAATTTAAACATTCATAACCATATATTCTGATCAACCCTTGGATGCAGGCCAGGCATTTTGCTCCAGGCATTGGGAACACAGAAATGAACTAGACAGACATGATCCCTGCCTTCTGGGACCTTACAGTCTACTGCAAATGTCAACAAACTTGTTCTCTAAAAGGTCAGATAGTGAATGTTTTCCTTTTTGTGAGCCAAACACTCCTTGTCACGCTACTTGACCCTGCCATCGTAATGTGCACACAGTCATGGACATTGTGTAAACAAATGAGTGGTGATGTGTTCCAGTGAACTATTACAAAACAAGTTGGGGGGGCAATACATAGAAAACAGTAAACAGTGGTTCCCGGGGCAGAAGGGACAGGAATTGGGAAGATGTAGTTCTAAGGGTACAAAGTCAAAGTTAATAAATCTAGAGACTGAATGTACAGCATAATATAAATAATACTGTACTGCAGAGTAGAAATTTGCCAAGAGTAAAAATTAGGTGCTCTTGTCACACACACACACAAAATGAAAGATAACTGTAGGCAAAGGTGAATGTTAATTTTCTTGGCTATAGCAATCATTTTATGTATCATGTTGTAGTTCCTAAAGACAATTAAAACACAAAATGATCTGGCAGCAGGCTGGATGTGATCAGTAGGCCATAGTTTTCTGACTCCTGGTCTAGTGGAGAAAACAGACAGTAAGCAATTTAGTTTGATGCATTGTTAGCAAGTGCTTCACTGGCAAAATTTAGCTAAGTCATTACAGTCTAAGAATAAGACCAACTTCATGGTGTGTAACCTGCAGCCAGGCAGAGCCCAGGCTCAGAAGGGACAACATACCCAATTTCTCAACCTGCTGTCAAGGCCTGGAAATTTCGAACTTTTATCTTCGAAGTGGTGTTGTGAAGTCTAACGGGACTGTGGTTTGTGTGTGCGCATGAGCAAGGAGACGCCAGGCGTAGTGCACAGGTGCTGCTACAGTGAGGCTCTTGATTGCCCCTCACAGACCTGTGTATTAAAGGCTTGGTACCCAGGCTGGCACTACAGAGAGGAAGAGGGGCTTTGTAGGAAGCTCTTGGTCACTGGGGCCTGTTTCCAAAGAGGATTGAGGATGCCATTCCCTTCCTCTTCCTCTTTTTTGCTCCCTAGCCATGCGATGAGTGGTTTTACAACACCCTGTGCTGCTGTCATGATGGGCCAAAGTAGCAGGGCCACTGAATCATGGACCAGACATTGCAAAACTGTGAGCCCTAAATGAATTGTCTCAGACATTTTGTTATAGCAGCAAAGAGCTGACTAACACTCATGTGTAGGCTCAAGCCTGTAAGTGTGGCAGCAGGCAGCGGACAGCTGGCCAGGCAGTCTGAGATGCATACTTGGAGCTGTCCTAGACACTCTGAGGCTTGGAGGGGACACCCAGGCTGGGTGCAGGGGCAGCAGCAGCAGTGGATGCTGGGAGAAAGAAAGGGTTGTGTACTGGCCTTGCCTGCCTGTCCCCAGAGCTTGTCCCTGGGGACAACTCTCTAGTTTGAGCATTGGGACAGGAAGTGCTGGCACTCAGGTAGCAAGTTTCTGCATAAATTATTATAAAATAAGGGTGGGTGTATGGATACTGCAATAAAGTGTATCAGGGAGTCAATACAGTTCTTTAGAGCTTAAAATTTCCAGTATGGAATATTTGCAAAATCACAAATGAAATATACGCAGGCTTAGAAGTTAGACTGTCGTATTTGACAAGATAAAACACTATCTTCAATACATCTTAATTCTTTTTACTTCTTCCCTCCCTCCTACTCCTGGTCTCCTTCCCATTTGCAAAGGATCTTTCTTCCTGTTTCTTATTATCTATCTTCTATTTTTCTCCTCATGCATTTCATTGGTTCCCAGACCTTGCAAATGATGTAGCTGTCCCTATCCAGGAGCCAGGGCGGGCCTCCTGGTGCAGGAAGTAGCACCCGCAACATCAGTAGCCTCTGATGTCTCAGTCAGCTCAGGCTGCTGTAACAAAATCACAAAAAATTGGGTGGCTGCAGGGAACTCATTTCTCTGATTTCAGAGGTCTGTGGGGTCCAAGATCCGAACTGGCAGATTGGGTGTGGGTGAGGGCCTCTTCCTGGCTCACAGATGGCATTTTCTCACTGTGTCCTCCTGTGATGGAAGGGGCAAGGCCACTGTCTGGGCCTCTTTTGTAAGGGCACAAATTCCATTCATTAGGGTTCTGCCCTCATGACCTAATCCTCTCCCAGGGGTCCTACCTCTTAATACCATCAAAGTGGGGTTGGTGTCAACATGTGAATTTGGGAGGGGACAGACATAAACCTCCCACTATGGCACCTGGGGTCTTGTTAGAAGTGCAGGTTCTTGGATTCTGCCACAGGCACTCTTGGGGTATGAGCAGTGTTAACCACCACCCTGCAGGTGATCCTGAGGCCCACTCTAGGATTAAGGCCACTGCTCTAGGGGGACAAGTGCAGTGTATCTGACAGATGGTGAGGAAGAAGCTCGAGTTTTGCGACAGAAGTAAAGCAAAATCCTTACACAGGTGCAAGGCCCTGAGGGTCAATACATCACAACTTTGTCACCTTTCTGGTCTCGCCTCCTCCTCCTCCTCCTCTGCTCTGCGGCCACCCTGATGTCCTCACTACCCATTAATATACCAAAGTGGAGTCCTTGCACATGAAGATTCTCAGCCCAGTGATCTCCATTCTTTGGATATCTGTTCAACAGTCATGTCTGGGGAAGGCCTTCCTTAGCTGATGTATTTAAAATCCCTCCCTCAACCTATACTAAACCATTGATTCTCTTCCTGTTTTATTTTTCTTCATTGCACACATTAACATCTAATATAGTATACTGCTTTCCTAATTTTTAGGTTAGTTATCTATCTTCCCTCATTTCTAAGTGGAATGCTAGTTCTATGAAGCAGTGGTTTTGTTCTATTCCATTTACTGTAGCTCCAGGACCTAAAAGTGCTGAGAGAAAGGAGCACTCAATAAACATTTGCTGAATAGACATGACAACTTAAGGTGGCTTCAGTCAAATGAATATATGACCATAATTAATTTTAAAAAGGTCCATGTGACTAGATTAATATATTACTAGTAGATATTCTTGCTTTTTTTGTTTTGTGTGATGCTGGGATTGGAACCCAGAGCCCATATTCTATGCCACGTTCTACCCCTGAGTGACACTCCAGCCCCAATATCGGCTCTCCCTAACTTAGGGCTCTAAGCTGGGTAGAGCCCATCGGGACTTTGGGAAGGGAAAACCTACATGTGCCCCCACTTGTTCATTTGTCGTGGTTAGGGCCACATGACTATTCAATGGACAGTGAACATGAGATGTGTGTAAATTCCAGGCCAGGGCACTTTTCAGGACTGTTCTCCATGTTCCCCAAGTTATTTGGCTGTGACCGTGTGTTATGGTTTATGTCTAGATGTTCCCTAAGAGCTTCATGCGCTCATAGGTAGGATTTTTGGAAGATTAAATTATGGGGTGCTATAGCTGATTTGCTGCTAGGAGGTGTGTGTTGACCAGAAGAGGCAGGCACTGGTGGCACAGCCTGGAAGGGTGCATTTCCCTTCCCAGCTCTTCCCCTGGCTCTCTGCTTTCTGGCCGCATGACATGAGCGGCTGTCTTCCTTGGCAAGTCCTTCCACTGTGCCATTTCTGTGTCTGAGCCTACCTATCGTGAACTGACCCTTCCGAAACTGTAACCCGAAATAAAGCTTTCTTCCTTTAAGGTGTATGTGTCCACTACTGTGTCCCAGCAGTGAGAAAGTGATCAAGACACCACGGAAGCTTTGTGATGAGCCATGAGGTGGAAACAGCCTGCAAACCCAAGTCAGTGATGTAGGAAAGCTTTCCTTGGGTCTCTGTGAGGGAGAGTACTAAATTGTTGAGATTTTTAGGGTTTTGTTTGTGTCTCACCTGCATAGCCTGATTAACAGAGTCATCACCAACAAGCAGAGAATAGATTCAGAAAAGCTGAGTCTTTTAAGCAGTTCTTTTATGAAAGACAAGGACTTGGTAGATTTAAGAAAATACTTGTACCTTATTCACAAGCCCAATTGTTGAAAAATGCTGCCTGGGCAATGACTCACACGAGACCACAAACTCTGTGAAATGAACATGGAAGGGTGTGCAAGCAGCAGGCAGAAGCTGGGGCCTCCATCTGGTGGGGCTTAAGTCTCAGCTTCCCCACTTACTGACCTTGGATGATCAAATTAGTGTTACGACTCAAAAATTAATAGCCTTGTTGTACATAAATAAGAGACTCACTGACAGAGAAATTGGGGAAACAGTTCCTTTCATAATGGCACCCTCCCCCGCCCCTCCACAAAACAGAAATATCTAGGAATCAAGCTAAGGAAGGAGCTAGCGCGATTGCGCAGCGGTCCACCCTCCTCTTCCCCTTCCCCTCCCCCTCTCGCTCCCTAGCGCCCTCTCCCACTACCCCTCCCCCAATTTTCCATCCCCTTCCCTCCTGGTCTCTGAGGACCCTGTCCTATCCCAACCTGTCTCGGCTTGCAACCTTCGCGAAATCATCGGTGCCACTCCCCGCCCATGTTGGCCCCCGCCAGCTGCCCACGCCTGTCCCCCAGCTCCCCGTTTTGCTGGCCTTTCCCTTTGCCAGGGGTGGCTTTCTGAGCCGCCGGTTCGGTGCCCTTCTCTGCAGCCTCTCCTGCCACTCGGGGTCCCAGTTCCCCCTCCTGGAGGCGGGGGTCTGCCCCCACCAGGGGGCTCGGCCGCGGGGGCCCCGGAGCCGGCGGTGCCGGGGGTCATCGGGATGATGCAGACACAGTGTCTGCTGGGGCTGCGTACTTTCGTGGCCTTCGCCGCCAAGCTGTGGAGCTTCTTCATTTACCTTTCGCGGAGGCAGATCCACACGGTAATTCAGTACCAAACTGTTTGATATGATATCCTTCCCTTATCTCCTCTGTCCCGGAATCGGCTGGCCCAGGTGAAAAGGGAGATCATGGCACTGGATGTGGATGAGACACTTATGCACTCCCACCCTGATGGGGTCCTGAGGCCCACCGTTCGGCCTGGAAGCCTTCTGACTTCATCCTTAAGGTGGTGATAGACAAACATCCTGTCCGGTTTTTTGTACGTAAGAGGCCCCATGTGGATTTTTTCTTAGAAGTGGTGAGCCAGTGGTATGAGCTGGTGGTGTTTACAGCAAGCATGGAGATTTATGGCTCTGCAGTAGCAGATAAACTGGATAATAGCAGAAGCATTCTCAAGAGAAGATACTACAGACAGACAACGCCATCCCCATCAAATCCTGGTTCAGTGACCCCAGTGACACAGCTCTTCTCAACCTGCTCCCCAGGCTGGACGCCCTCAGGTTCACCGCTGACGTTCGTTCTGTGCTGAGCCAAAACCTTCACCAACACAGGCTGTGTTGACAGCTGCTCCCCCTCCACCTGAGCTGGGATGGGGCGGGGAGAGGGTGAGCCCTTGGGATGCTGGCTGATGCCCTGTCCAGTGTGAGGGCTGCCTGGGCAGGGTGTGCCCTTCCCAATCCTCTCTGCCCTGGGAGCCCTAAACCCCGCTTGGAGTCTGGATGGATACATGGGCCAGACTGTGAAGCAGCCTCATTAACTTCGTGTTCACACTCCATGGAAACCCCAGACTGGGAAGGCAGAGGCCATGGACAGCCGAAACAGTGTCTGGTGGAGGCAGGACTGGCTGGCGTGAGAGACACACAAACAGTGATCCCGGAGGCTCAAAGAGAAGCCAACTCAGCTTTGCTGTGATTTGAGTTTTTAAAAACTCTCGTACAAAACTGATCTAAATTCTTCACTCCTTCTCCAAGGGATGGGCTGTGGGTGGGAGATTGGGACTCTGGGCCACTGGGTCTTCCCTTTCTTTCCCTCTTTCTCTCCTTAGATTCTCTTAGGCCTGTAACCAGCTCTTTTTTCCTTTCCTCTCTTTTAAACCATGCATTATAACTTTGAAAAAAAAAATCGAACGAAGGAAGCAAAAGACCTTTACACTGAAAATTACAGCACTGTGACAAAAGAGATCAGAGAGGATATAAGAAGATGGAAAGGCATCCCTCGCTCCTGAGTAGGAGAATCAAAATAGTGAAAATGGCCATACTACCAACACTGCTATACAGATTCAATGCCATCCTGATTGAAATTCCAACAGTATATTTCACAGAACTTGAGAAAACAATTCAAAAATTCATTTGGAATGAGAAGAGACCTAGAATAGCAAAACCCATTCTAGGCAACAGAGACACAGCAGGGGGTATCACAAGCCCCAACTTGAAACTACACTACAAAGCCACTGTGATAAAAACAGCATGGTACTGGCAAAGAAACAGACTAGATCAGTGGAATAGATCAGAAGATGCAGAAACAACTTCAGACACACTCAGCTACCTCATCTTTGATGAGGATGGAGCCAACCATCCTCACTGGAGGAAAGAGAGCCTCTTCAATAAATGGTGTTAGAAAAGCTGGATTTCAACCTACCAGAGATTAAAACTAGATCCTTATCCTTCACTATGTACTAAACTAAAACTGAAGTGGATTAAATATTTAAATATTAAAACAAACGCGAAACCTGCTGGAAGATAAGTTAGGTAGAACTCTCAAAGACATTGGCATAGGAGAAGATTTTATGAACAAAATTTTCAGTAGCACTGGAACTAGCACAGAGAATCAACAACTGGGATCTCATCTTATTAAAAAGCTCTGCACTGCAAAAGAAACCACCAACAGAGCTAAGAGACAACCTACAATGTGGGAAAAATTTTTACTACCTGTTCCTCAGAGAAATGTCTACTATGTAGAATATATAAAGAACTAAAAAAAAAAAAAATCAGACCCCTCAAATATAAAGACCTGATTCAAAAATGGGCATCTGAAATGAACAGATATTTCTTAGACAAAGAAGAAAAGCATCAAATAAATATATGAAAAAATGTTCAACATCACTGGTCATTTCAGAGATGCAGATGAAAATAACAGTGAGATTCTACCTCACCCCAGAAAGAGTGGCTGCTATCAAGAAATTAACCAATAACAAATGCTGTCAGGGCTGTGGGGAGAAAGGAACCCTTCTCCGTTGTTGGTGGGAGTGCAGACTGGTGCAACCACTGTGGAAATCAATATGGAGACACCTCAAACAACTAGGATTAGAGGTTCCATTTGACCCAGCTATCCCTCTGCTGGGTATCTTTCCAAAAGAATTAAAAGAATCATACCACAGTGATATATGCTCACCCATGTTTATAGCAGCATAGCTTGTAATAGCTAAAACTTGGAAACAGCCTAATTTTCCATCAACTGCAGAATGGATAAAGATGTGGTTTTTCTATACAATGGAATACTACTCAGCCATAAAGAATGAGAAACTCATTTATAGGAAAATGGATGCACATTGAGGCCATACTCTTAAATGAAATAAATAGGACACACTTGAGTAAATACCAAGTAGTTTCTCTGGTATGAAAAACTAAAAGTGTAAATAAGGTTCAAATTGTATAACTGATAATGTGAAATAGGAAGAAAAGGGCTAAAGGAGTAGGGGAAGTAAGAAGGGTAGGGGAAAGGAAATAAGGGAAAAGAAAAAAATACGTGAAAAGGAAAAATTGGAGGGCAGGGGTATGGGGAAAATATAAGAACCAAGATACATCATGTAAAGGTACAAGATCCCAATGATAAATGTAACTATACTGTATACCTAAAAAGTACCAATAAACTAAATGAAAAAAAAAAAAGAATTAGCTTTATGTATGAGCGAGTAAGAACAGTAGAAATGTACCACGCTCTGTGCCAGATTTGAGCTCATTTCTTTTTTGGAACCAGGGATTGAACTCAGGTCTTCATACTTACAAAGCAGGGCACAGAACCACTGAGCTAAATCCCTGGCCCCTTGAGCTCATTTCTTAAAGACAGTGGCTGAGAGGGGGCTACTTTCCAGAAAGTTCTCTCAGCAATGGGAAGCAGTTTGATTTTTTCCTGCTTTTTTGGTATCGGGGATTGAACTCAGGTCCTTGAGCTTGTGAGGCAGGCGGTGGAACCATTGAGCTAAATCCCCAGCCCTGACTTCTTTTAAATCATGCTTTCAGTTGGGGAGAGCTCAGGGGAGAGCAAGCAGAATCTTACAGAAGCAGAGCCATGCCAGATTAGTGGGCGGGGGGGCTACAAGGAAGTTTCACACACTAGGTAAGCTCCAAAACATCCTGCAACTGCAGCAGGTTTACCTCCAAACAGGATTCGGGGGTTTGAGGTCCAAGCACAAGCACTTTGCCCAAGCACAAGTACAAAATGGCAGTTGGATTGGCTGTCACATTAGCACCTCTGCGCCTTGTTTCCTTGAAGTGAAAATAGGGACAGTAATATTAGCTACCTTGCAGGGCTGGTGGAGGATTAGATGCAGTAAGATAACGAAGGTACTAGGTCAGTGTTTGGTGCCCACTGATGTTAGCCATTGGTATTAGTATTGTTTTTATTGAAAAATATACATCAATGCACAGAGCCTGCGAGGATGTGAAAGAAAAGCATATTCCTCCATGGCCAGGGCTCCAGACACATGCACAGTGTTCCTGGCTCAAGGGCCCATGGCCTGGGCTGTCTACCTGGAGGCCAAATAAAGCAGGAGTATTAACCTGTAAATGGGAGGCATGAGCAGAGTAGGGCAGAACCACTTTCCTCCCCCACACAGTTTTGATGGTCTATGAGGGCTCAAGTAGCTCTTTTGATGTAACTGAAATAACAGTTTCAACAGGTACAGCCTCAACGGCACGAACAGTTACCCACGTTCTCTGTGTGCTAGGCATAGTCCTAACTGGTTTACACTCAGCAACTCAGTAACTCTTCACAGCATCTCCAAGAGCCAGGCGCTATCCTTTGTGGCCCCACCTTCTGTGAGATGGAACAGGCACACAGAGAAATCGAGTAACTGACCCAAGGTCACGCAACAAGTGAGCAACAGGGCCGGCCTTTGAAGCTTGCGGTGCAAGGATGAATCCTGAGCTGGGGGTGAGGGGTCCCTGAGATGAATCTCAACCCCATCACACACACATCCATTGACTTTGAAATGATAACTTCTGCAGTCATGATATCTCTGTCACCGAAGTAATACAAATAATCATATGCCTACCCCATGAGGAAGCTGTTGAAGACCAGATGGGACAATGGATATAAAGTACTTTCGTGTGCAGGGCCAGAGTAGATGCCAGTAAAAGTGAGCAGCTGGGCACCGTCTGAGGTCCCCCGGGGTCCTAGCACTGGGTCCCTGCACGGTGGGACACTTGCTGGGTCTCTTCTGCTCCGCACTGGAGTCCTTCTCCCCAACTCAGTGTGTTGGTTGGCTTTCTACCACAAAACAAAATACCTGAAGTTATTAACTTATAAAGAAAAGGGGCTATTTGTGGCTCACAGTTTTAGAGGTTTCAGTCCAGGATGGGGCAAATGCATTGCTTTTAGATCTAGGGGTGCTAAATGGCAATGGCAGGGAGCACGTGGTGGGGCTCAGCTCACGGCCAGGAAGCAAGAGAAAGAAATGCAAAGAACAGACTGAGGGTCACAAACTCCTCTGAGGGCAAAACCCCGAGGACCTCTCCCAGGTCCCTTATCCTGAAGATTCCACTATCTTCCAGTGGCAACACCCACGGGCCTTTGGAGGATGTTCAGCACCCAGACTATTGCACCAGGTCGCCAAGAGCAGCCTCCTTTGGGTTTCTCAGGACACCACACCAGCAGGCTTCTTGTCCAGAGGCCCAGCTCAAGGCCCTCCCATAGGCGGGAGCCTGCCAAGCCTCCTCTGGGTTAGGTCACCCTGACCTCCATCTGTGAGTAAGAGAAAGGGCAGTTTTAATTCAGGAAACTGCTGTAGCCTGCACACAGGCCCTGCTGTGACCTCTGTCCCTCCACACATTGACTCTGAGGCAGGAGAGGCTGCTGAAGGATTTTCTGAATCATCCTCAACAACAAAAACGTTCCACTGAATCATGGCGACCAAGTCCATGTTATTATTTAGGTTCCAGTGCACTGAAAATTCCACAAGCCCCGAATGACAGTTTGGTGTGTGTGGGGTGAGGAAAGGGAGGCGAAGAGAAGCATATTTCCGTCCTGCAGCTGTATATGGAGCTGGGTTTGGCGTTACCCTGCCAAAAAACAGAATTTCAGTAAATGGAGTTTGAGATGAAACTGGCTTTTCTCAGCAGTTCAAGCCTGTCCATGAAACAGAAAAGGCTGAGCCCAAGGTGGGCTTCTCAGGCAGGTAAGGCCAGGGGAGCAAAACAAGAAGAAAGAAGGTGACTGACCCTTCAGAGTCACCTCTGTGGAGAGCTAAAACAAAGGCGACTTCTCTATCATTCCGGCTCAGGCCGGCTGGATCTCTCGGCTTTTGGAAAGGGGTCTGTTTCAGAGCTCAGTTCTATCGCTTGGCACCTGGCACAAGCGACTCCACTGTGCCTTGGTCTGGCTGCTGAGGCCTGGTGTGGGAGCTCAGCCCGAAACTGCCCTCCAGTGGTCCCGGGGTGAGGCTGTTCTAGATGGGCTGATCGGAGACTCATTTTTCCCTAGTGGCCACCATGGGTTTTATCAGACAGGAAGAAGAGCTGTAGAAGACCCAGGAACAGTGGTTAGCCAACCACACAGCATTTCTCAGGGGAACGGCACTCCGTGAGACTGTCACGATTTGCCAAGCATTCTAGCTAGGGTCTTCGGGGAAGATCTTATTTTCATCTCTCTCCTCGGGTCTTCCACTTAAATCTTTATTTTCTCCTTCCTTTTCCTATCTCCCCTTCTTCCTGGTCTTTCTTTTTGCCACTTTCCTACTGCCCTTCTCCTCCTCCCTCTCCTCCTTCCTCTCTTCTTATCTGGTACGGTTTTCCATGTGTGTCCATGATGTATTGATATTCTCTGCTACCATTTAACAATTAGGTTGATTTACCCTCCAAAAGGGGTGAAGAGACTTAATAAAACACATAATGCTCAGTTCATCTGAATTTCAGGTAAACAGTGAATAATATTTGGAGCATGTACCAAATACATGATTTGTTGGGCCGGGGATTTAGCTCAGTGGCACCCTGCCTGCCTCAAAAGCGCAAGGTCCTCAGTTAGATCCCCAGTACTGGGGGAAAAAAAAATATCTGCTGTGTATCTGAAACTTAAATGAACTAGGTGTCCCGCATGGCATCTGGTAGCCTCACCCTTGGCCAACTGCAATGTTTATCTTCTGCTATCAGTGGCTCTTAGAAATAAAAAGTTGTCCCATATCTGCTCTCTGATAGACTCTGCAACTCTCTTATAATTTAAAAAGTGTGATTAAGCAACATTTCCTGGACACCCAGAGAGCAAAGAGCCTTTGTTCTCTTGTTTGTGCACAAAGCCTGCGTCTGCGGGGAGCCCTTCTTTGAAGGCAGCTGGCGTCCCCTCAGCACTGCCCAGCCCTTCCGCCGCTGTGCCGCTGTAGAGGTCAGAGCTGGCTACAGGCTCAGGGTGCAGACTCCAGGGTGGCCACTGCAACAGGTGTGTCGGGCCTCTGTGACAGGACAGGTCCGCTCTGTGGGTGGTGGGAGAGGAGGGTCCACTGCCAGTCTTCTGCCATCGTCACATTTTTGACCCAGGATGGCCGGAGAGCGAGGGTGGTGGGCAGAGGAGACTTCCCTTTCTGAGGCTTGTTTTTCTTTTGCCCCATTCTGGCACAAAGCAGACAAGAGGACTGGCTGCACACCCGCCCCCAGTGACATGGGGGCCTCCTGGCCGGCTGTTAATACCTTGCCTCCCGGCCCTGTCATCGTCATGTCAGCTGGTGCCTCAGCAAACATGTTAACCATGTGAAGGTGGCCAAGTTGCATGAAATTAGCAGGATCCAGGGCTTTCCTCCTCCTACACCAAGGACTTTGCTAAGTGACCCCAGGAAGGGCTGGACTCAGAAGTCCCCAAAGAGCGCCCCCCATTCCCCCAAGTGCCAGTGGAGCTACAGCCGGGCCCTGCTGCTGTATCTCAGGGCTGCAGTCCGGCCCGGGCTTTCTGCTCTCCCGGCTGGAGGGCCGCCATCCTTATTGAGTGTATTTCCAAGAAAGCAGTCGACAGGCTTGGCAGTGCTATTCCTGGAAATGTTCAATAGGCCATCCTCCGGCAGGGCCCGCTGCTGACGGATGGGTCTGAAGGGGGAACCGCGTGTTCGGCGCCATCTCGGCCACCTATTCCCAGGTGCCCGGACGCAGCCGTCCCCAAATACTGTCAGCAGTAAACTCCACAGGGGACACTTGGCCACTGCCAGAGGGCATTCTACACAGCTCAGGAGGAGGGAGGCCAAGCCTGTTGCTGGGTAGAAGAGCTCTTGGCAATGCCCACAGTTTGGAATTTCCTTCTGATGCTGGGCTCAGTGTGGTCCAGGGCGCTTCAGCCTGGGCACCAGTGGCATTGGGGGCGGGAAGCTTCTCTGCTGAGGGCCATCTGTGGATGCTCAGCACCATCCCAGGCCATCACCCACTAGATTTCTCCCTTGGAAGGCAAAAATCACCCTTGACTGAGAACCACCGGTGTGGAGGGGAGAAGATGGGGTGAGGCCAGGCAAGTCATGGAATCTGAGGGCCTCAGTTTCCTCGCCTCTCAATAAATGAAGAAAAAGGTCAAATCAAGGGAGTGTGGAGATCAATCTGAATAATGCCTGTGATGCACTTTGAGAGATATTTAATTTCCAGATAGATAGCCGTGGATTATCCAGGACTTTTATAAAAGGGCAGAGCTCCCTTTGAAAGGAAAAGCTAGTTGACTATTTATAGGATTTCCCAGGACTCCTAAGTGAAAATAAACATATGCTTGAGAAAAGTCCCCCCGCTTCTTCTGAATTCAGGCATGAAGTACAAGCAGGCCGAATGAGATTTCCCGTTTTCCTCAAAAATGCTCTGAAAAAAAATTTTTATCAACACCCTAGTAATTGTATTTCTCCAATGGAAGAGAAGAAATTAAGCAGGGTGGGGTGGGTCCCTTGTATTTTCTTCACAAAATTCGTATATTTTTTCTTTGTAGTTAGCAGCAACAACTGATCATGCACCACCAGCCCTCTGGAAAGACGCTGCCGCTTTAAGTGGGCTTTGCTTGTTATGTAATTCTCTGGCTTGCTTCAGCCAGCCAGCTTTCAAGGAACTGTAAAGAAGTCTTAAAAGGCGAATATTTCTCCCATTCCCACTGGCAGAAAAACACAATGGAAGTGGGTAACCTGAGCTCTCCTGAAGGTAAAAACTGGAGTCCAGTCCTTGAGGACAGGGCTGACTGTCTTGGGACCTCATGGGAGCTGCTGGGAGCGTTCACCGCCTTCCTTCGCAGCACAGGCTGTACTTTTTGCCAAAAATCCAAGGCCACATTTGCTTTTCCAAACAGGACACTGTGATTAATCAAAGAAAACAAAAACAGCTTCATTTTTCCATAATGGGGCCCATCAAGGGCTTTTCTAGGAAAAACCTTGATCAGATCATTCCTTTTCTGTCCCCAAAAGCCAGCGAGGAGGTATCCACAGAACTTGTCCCCCAGTAGTCCCTTCCCAGAAAAAGGCTTCATTATGCCCAGAGCACCGGTGTGCCAGGCAGCTCACAGCCAGGCCCCTGTAAGAAAGCGAGGCTGCCTTATTCCTGCACCAGAGGTGTTCATCTGCTCCTACCCCACCGTTCTGACCAGACAGACTTCCGAGAAGGGTCTCAGGGGAGGGAGGAGTGAGCAGCAGGAAGGTTGGAGAAGGCAAGGTGGTTTGCACTGCCTCCTGGAAGCAATCGTATTGATCCCCAGCCAGGTACAGAGGCGGCGCTGGGTCGGGGCTTCACGTACAACACTGAAGGGCATCAAACAGACCCAGGAATCAAATGAATAATTTTACGATGTAATGCTTCGGGGGGGAGAGTTCAAAAATCCGCAATGAACAAAATATGAAATTGTAAACTCAGGATCCACTTTTCTAGGCAGCGTGTGTCACGCAGGATCAGTGTGCTCTGGGCTGTGGCATTGAGGGAGCCTGGTGAAATGGGGTCAGTGGAGGCCTGGACGCAGAGGCAGGGGGCAGCCAGTGCCGATGTCTTGAGTTGGTCACCAGCCTCTCTCAGCTCTGGTTCCCCTTTGCAGAGTGAAGTTAAGATTCGTTCCACCCACACTGCAGGGCTCATTAACACGCAACAGCTTTATGCACCAGAGCATTTAGTAAACCACAACCCATGGCATCCATGAAATGAAGAACAGAAAGTATAACTACACCCAGTGATTACAGTGGTGGGCCACATGGGGCAGCTCGGGAGAAGGCCGGAGAGAGGAAAGGTGGAAGGACAGGGTGTGTGGAGGGAAGCAGGAGGAGCCTGGACTTTTGGGATCTGACCTGTGTTTGAGCCTCAGCACGGGTAGTGACTGCTGGCAGCCTTCACCCACTTCCAGCCTCTCTGAGCCTTGTACAGTAGGGGCCGTAATGGGCTGAACGTGCTGCATCCTGCGTTTGCCCCTCACACCCTTCCCTGCACACCTTGGGCTTCTGCCAGGAGCAGGAGGGCTGGGAGGAATACAGACCGGTACTGGAGGAAGTGAGTGAAGTGGCTCAGGATGGAGGAGGCAGGGAAGAGGAAGGATGACAAAAAGGAAAAAGTGGGACACTTGGATTCCATCCTAAACCAGGGACTCTAGGACAGCAGGACAGTGGCGGTTTCCCTGGAAACACACATGCAAAGAAATCACGTTCAACATTTGAGATTTGTCAGTACTGACACATGGAGCCGATTCTTTTGTTTTTCCTGCTCTAGAGTGTTCTAGAGGAACGTGTCCCCACTGATACATCCATTGCCCTGGGGATGGACATTTACTCTGCTTAGCGTACCTTCCATTGTATTGGCAACTCTTACCGCTGGCTCGTAACTCGATTCCGCCCCATAAAGCCTCATGCAGTCTTAGGTGGGGGGATTGATTCATGCTGCACTGCAGGGCTCAAGGGCACTAGGATTGAGGGTGTGAGTGCTACCTGCCCTGAGTAGTCTGGGTAAGACAAAAGGGGCAGGGAGATGCTGCCAAGTTTCCCTTGCTGCTTTTGCTACCTTGTGGGCACCATGACTTGTTTCTCTTCTGTGACACCCCTCTGCCATGTGCCACTCTGGCCGATCATGCACTGAACCTCTACAAACTTTGAGCTAAATACAGTGGACCCTTGAGTTACAACTGACCTGACATATGAATACCTTAGGTTACAACCAGAATTTTAGTTTTAACTTATGAACAAAGTCTTGAGTTACGACCGGAATGACGGCCACTTGTGCTTCCAGATGGTCTCAGACACAGATTTAACTCTTAAAGAGTCCTGGAAGGAACATTACAGCATCCTTTCCTGTGTGGGGTTAACTAAGAAATCCTGGGCCAAAGTCTAGGGACACTGAGATCTGCTGTGCACAGAAGACTCTGAAGGCTGTGTAGAAGAGGCTGAGCCTGACCAACTTGAGTTACAGTCAGCCCTCAGGAACAAACTGAGTTCGTAAGTTGAGTCCACTGTAAACCCCATCCCCTTTAACTTTGGGTGTCAGGTATTTTGTCTCAATGATGAGAGAAAAGTAACAGTGACTTTACTCCTTAAATCAGATACAAGGAAAATGTTTCCTACATCTGAAATAGTTGAGCTCATCCAGACTCCTGCTGGTTCTTCCAAGCCTCCATGCCTCGCCCTTCAGTTCAATGGTGGGCGGGATTCTGGGAATGGAGGTTGGCAGGGGGAAGGCAGGTGCCTGCAGCCACTCCTGGCCCTGGAGAGGAGGCTGTGCCTTACACCTCTGTCCCCCTGGGCACTCACAGGGCCAACCTCACTGTGGCTCCCAGATAGGCCGTGAGGTCTGGCCCTGGATACGTGTTTCAGTCTCAGACAAACCATGTTGTAGGGAAGGTGGTTTCCCCTCCAAAGGCAGAGATCTTCTGAGTGGAATCTATGTCCTTTTTCATATTAGGAGAAGAGCAAGTAACACCCGAGCCCTTGGAACCCAGCCTGTGCATTTTCTTACTAAAGAACAGGAGAAAGAAGAAGTGCCAAGAATCCAAAAGGATAAATATTCTGGAAATAACTGGAATGCGTTCCTCTTGCCCTAGGAGAGTTGTTCCTTAGACATTGTTTGCTTTTGCTACAAATTTCGGTCTGTGTTTCCCAGCACCCACCTGCTCCGTGGGAGTCAGGACAGGCTGCCTTGGGGACAACCCACCAACCCACACCTTGAAGGGGAGATCTGGGGCGTGGAATTGAGAAGACATCAAAAACTAGGTAATCAGTAATGCCATGCTTGAAAAATCAAAAATAATGCCAAACATCCGTGAGGAGGAACAGTAACACGTAAAGTAAAGATGGATCATTCAGAAGCCTGGGTTCCCGGCAACTGGGAAATCTGGAGTCAGGGGTCTTTGGTCTCTGAAACTCTGCACTATCTTGGCAGGTCAGGGAGAGGTACGCACCTGTCCCACGGCTGGACACCAGCGCTCCCGCCACACACCCAGCCCACAGCCTCACGGGGGGAAGCCGTCCCCATCAAAGCTGCACAGTCCTGGCCAGCCCCTCCTGCACAATCCATCCCTTACCTCACAGACCCACTTCAGAGGTCCCGAACCGACTGCAAGAGGGTGTCTTGTTCAGCTGATACAAAGAGGTTATCTGTTTTTGTTTTGTAAACAGTTGCCAATATTTAAAAATGGCAAGATTCTCTAAAACTCCCACATTTTAACCTCTTTTCTTTTTTTGTACTGGGGATTGACCCCAGAGCCTTCCCACCACCTCTGGTCTTTTTTTTTTAGATAAAATCTTGCTAGATCCTTAAATTGGCCAGGCTGCAGTTTGTGATTCTCTTACCTCAGCTTCCCACCCAGAGTGTTGAGATCACAGGCACTCACCACCATGCCTAGCTTCTTATCCTACCTTTAAAATCCAAATTTCCAGCTTGACTCGAAAAATATAAGTGTTTGGCACCCTTTCACAGCAATTCTGAACTCCCTACCCCATTCCATAGGTGATAAATCAGAGGCTCAGAAAACCCAAATAATCTGTCCCACATCACATGACCAATAAACAAGCTGGCCAGATTCAAACCCAGAGGTGCATGACTGTAAAGCCCAGGCTCTCAGGCTTCGGTATCTTTCTCTATGCTGGGAAGTATGGACTCAATGACCAGTTCTCAGTAGTTGCAAGAAGCCTCAAGGGCCATGGGTGAGTGGGGAAAGGCAGAGCGGGGCTCCACCGTCCTCCTCAGGCAGCTGGCTCAGTTCCCGGAGCTCCTGTTTCTCTCACATAGCTCTTTTCCTTTTTGCTTTTAAAAACTATTTGACATACAGATGTTCCTCGATGTATGCTGGGCTGAAAATATCCTAAGTTGAAAATGCACCTAGCTTACACAAGGGCTTTGCAGCTGAGCAAGAGGCAGAAGCGGGAGGATCGTAGTTAGTCTGAGGCCAGCCTGGGCTACATAGCGAGGCCCTGTCTCAAACAACAAACAGACAGAAGAGCCTTGCTCACAACACAGTGCATCATGGAGCATCGACGGTGCCCCCGCAGGACCAGCTGCAGCTCTCTACCACTGCCCAGAATCACAGGAAAGGACTGTACTGTGTATCACCAGCTCAGGAAAAGACCCAACTTTAAAATTCAAAGTGTGGTTTCCACTGAATACACACTGCTTTCCCATCACCAGGAACTCAAAAATGGTAAATGAAATCATCACTAAGCTGGAAACAGTTTGTGCTGGAGTCCCACTCAAAATTACTTTCAGAAGAATTCTACTGCTCACTCAGGAGGCCGAGGCAGAAGGGTTGCGAGATCGAGACCAGCCTGGTCTACATAGTAAGTTCAAGGTCCACCTGGACTACACAGTGAGACTCTGTTTAAATAAAAATGGAATTCCACAGCTCAAAAACACAAAAGCAACACAAAGTCCCAAAGATCTCCTTTCAACCTCCTTTCTGAAATAAAAATCTCTGGAAATCTCTAGGATTTCCCACATCAGCAGGTGACCATCCTCATCTTACCATCCCCAACTTACCTTCATCTCTCCATTCTGTGGAACCGCTTCTGGTTGCACCTGTGAGCAACTGGGGCCTGGCCAAGTTACAACCAGCACACGGCCAAATACCTGGAGCCTGGGGTGTCCCAGAGCCAGGGAGCTGCTCTAGGCCTTGCTGAGGGAGCACAGGCCAAGCAGGCTGGGAATGGGATGAACTTCGGGAGCGGCTGGGACAGCAGTGTGAGGACTGCACATGGGGAAAGAGGTGCCTTGGCTTTTCCAGGTAAGGTCTCTTACTGGCCGTCCTGAACTTTACTCTCACGATAGTCTGGTTGTCTGTGAGTTGAGTGTATCCTGCGGGGTGGCCTCGGGCAGCACAGCGGGGTGGGAAAGCACCCAGGGAGCTGCTGAGCCTGTGCCTGCAGCACATGGCCTTGGTCACATACAAGGATGCGTGCTGCATCTCTCTGTGCCCTTACCTCGGGCCTGGGAAAGCACGAAGGGACCAGCGGGCGGAAGTCCTGTTGGATTCCATACATGGGGTCCGACAAGTGCAGACTAAGAAAAAGAGGGTACTTCTAGGCCCTCTTTTTCCTTCTTTTAAATACTAGGGACTGAACCCTGGACCTTACACCAAGCTGAATCCCCAGCCCTTTCATTATTTATATTTTTTACTGTGAGGCATTCATTAAGCTGTCCCGGCTGGGCTCTGACTTACAGTCCTCCTGCCTTAACTCCTTTTGGAGTCAGGACTGCTGAAGCTGGTCAGGCTTGGCTTCAACTGCCATCCGAGTGCCAGTGACCCCCAAACCTACAGCCCATCTGGATGGCCCTCCCGACACGTCACCCATGCTTCTGACTAAAAAGCAACACCTGTTTGGGGGCTGCGTCTCTGACACGGAGTATAAGCCAGGTTCCTGCCCATCTATCAGCCATCTGCACTTTAAAAAAAAAATTATTTTTTTTTGGTACCAGGGATCAAACTCCGGTTCTTGCACTTGCGAGGCAGGGGCAGGGGGTGGAACCACTGAGCCAAATCCCCTGCGCTGTACTCTTAATACTCTAGCCAGGCAGAATCACTTTCAATGTCCCCAAACACACTCCATCTCTCATCCCCATCCCTCCACACACGTTACCCTTCCGCTAAGGTGTCTGTTTCTTCCTCCTCATCCTCTGGCCTCAGCTTGCGAGGCAGTTGAACTAGGAGACTTTCTTTGCCTTTCCAAGACAGTTAGGTGCCCCTTTGTTGCATTCCCACAGGCATCTTGCCCTACCTTGATTTTAGCTCTTAGCCTAACATACAAACCACCATTCTTTGTCAATGTGCCTGCTTTTCCCATTTGGCTATAAACTCAATGAGAGGTCGTGCGCATTTCTGTTCACCTTCGTATACCCTGTACTTTGGTCACAGCCAGGTGCATAGTATATGCTCAATAAATGTTATTTCCCTAAAGTGCTCAGACCACCAAAAAATATGAGTCACCATTTAGCAGAAATATTAAGAATCATTACCAGGAAAGAGTACGCTTGCTAAGGAAAGCACTTGAGGTAAATGCACAAGTCAGACAGCACTCTAACAATACCAAGAACTGATTGTTAATGTCTGGACAGTTTGTTAACTTCTCTTCCTAGAAGTCTAAATTTTTGGAATTTGCTTCTATAAATTGTGACATAAAATACCTTTCTATGTATGAGGCTGAGTTTCTTCTAATTTCTGCTTGCCAGATTGACAAGGCATCAAGTCTTTACTTTAGGTTGTCATCCTCCTTATCCTCATCCACTGAACAGCCCTGGTGGTGAAATCTGCTCACAAGGGTGATGACTGAAAAGAGGCTGTCATTAAAAATGTGTCTGCTTAGGCCGGGAATTTAGCTCAGTGGTTCTGCCACCTGCCTCGCAAGTGCAAGGTCCTGACTTCAGTCCCCAGTTAAAAAAAAAAAAAAAAAAGTGACCACTTGGTATCAAGAAAAGAAGAGTGAGAATTTTATTTTTTATTCGTAATCAAGTTTGACCACCCTTTTGCTCTAAGTTTCCTTTGTGATTTCTGGACTATTGGTTAAAACAGTTTAATTATTATGTTTGCCTATGCATTTTTCTCTCATTTTTAAGATATAGGTAAGTGACCAGATTCAAAGTGCACTGGATGCTTTTGGCAGTGAGACTACAAAAAGTGTATAGCTCTGGATTTCGGTCTGAACGCCACTGGTTCAAAGGTCATGGCCTTGAGTGAACTATTTAACCTCCCTCTCTTCAGCTTTCTCCTCTGTGAAACAGGAAAGACACCAGCCTCACACCTTGCTCTCTGCCTTGACTTCTTGACTGCACTGCGATGTCAACGTCCTTCCCAAACAGCTCTGCTATGAACTATAGCCACGACCATATAACAGTCACTATGGAACCTCTGCGGATTGAAATGATTTTCTGTGATAATAAATCTCCACTGTTAGCAGGAGCACTTGCTGGCCAATCTTGGTGTTTACATTCACCCAAACAGCTAAAGCTTTTAGGACTTTTATTAAATGAGAGGATTGTTTGCTTTCTTTCCTACAAAATAATACTCATATAATCCCCATTGCTGTGGTCATGGGGAGGAAAGCAACCTCATCTCTCACAGAAAACTGAACCACAGACCTCTTTCAGGATTTGAACTCTGGGTGGGGAATTCAGTGGGACCACCAGCAGAGGAGACAAAACCATGGGAAGAGGAGGGAATGAATTGCCTAGGAGCAGAGAGCATTAAACTCTGCAATGTGATGAAATGTAAAGAGATAGGGCCATCCTAGCTTGGAAACTGGGTATCTTGCAGGTTTTGATTTCCAGAGACTGGTTCCTTACCTTGCCAGCACCCTGGACCTGGCAGAGATAACAGCAAGCGCTTCATTTCGTTCTTATAAACTCTACCTTAGTCATTTTCTTGTCCATGAGACATGATACCTGACTTCCACAATTCTAAAAAGGAGTGGTTTATTTTGGCTGACAATCTGTAGAGGTTTCAGTCCATAATCCCCTGGCTCTAAAGCAGGGCGGCACGGCAGAGGGGCAGAACAGAGGAGAAACAGCTCTTGGCATGGCTGTGGAAAGCAGAGAGAAATCAAGGGAGGAGGAGGGAGGTGGACTCTTCCAGGCCAAAGCCCTAGTGACCCACCTCCTTCCACCAGACTCTACCTCCCAACATCACACCCAGCTACAAGTTCATAAATGTCACCTTCCTGTGTGATGATCTAATTGTCTCCTATAAACCCCACCTATAATGCATGAAGCTTCAAGAGGACATCTAGATATAAACCATAATAACCATCTTGAGAGGCTGGCAAAGACTATTTTACCCACTTTCCAGAAGAAACTGAGGAGTGTGACCCGAGACTACACAACCTTATGTGGGATGGAGCTGGGATTTAACTTGGGGCTTTACCTCACTCCTCTTGCCTCTCACATAGCTGAGGCAAAGTTCCAATAAATGTGACAGGAACTGGAACCTCAGGAATCCTCCTCAGTGCCACAGAGGAAAAAGAAGACCTATATGCCGCTCCCAACCATGAAACCCTGGGATGTCAGTTTTCATACTTCTGCAAAGAACAGGCGGCAAGAACTGACTTCTAGCTCCTGCCATGGTCCCATTTCTTGAATGTGAATCTGTGGTTATTTGAATTTATAACCCAAATACTGTAACATTTAAGAAGTATCTAGAAGTTTGGAGTTTGTCACAAGTATAACTGCATCGATGTTTTTACCAGTTGGGATCACCATGGTTAAATTTAAAAGTTAGGATTTTCATTCACAGCTTCTCAGAAACACACCTCGCTTCAGTCACCTCCTATAGGATCTCAGTTTCCTCACATGAAAGACAGAGGTGGCTATGCCTTTTGGACAAGAGAAAGGAATTTTTAATTCCTTCTTGCCCTTCCTAGCCTTCCTGCGCCCACCCCAATGAAAGAGGAGTTGCTAATCTGACTAGTCCACACCTGGGACCAGAGAGAGGACCTTGTAATTAGTGGGAAGGGTTGTCATACCTAGGACTGGTGTTCTTTATTTCCTATGCTTTGCAGTTGGGTAGCTAAGAGGTCTCAGCCCTCTCTCTTATTCTCCATCTCCTCCATCAAGCGCCTAGGAAGACAAATCATCTCGTGTATTTTTCATCATTTTGTCATCCTTCCTCCATTCACCCCAAGATTTAGGTTGGGGAATCTAGGAGTAGGAAGTTCATCTTAAGTCTCATGTTTCTATTCATTTGTAAATAAGACTGGGGGGGTAGGACAATGGGTTAAAGAACTGAAAGCAGTACTTTCTTGTTGAGACTCATATCCTCCGCCTGTCTCCAGAGAGCTACGGTAGCCAGTCTCCCACGCAGGCCCCAGCGAGCTTCCACTCCAACTATTCATCCCCTCTGTACCAACAGTGGGTCGTCTGTGTGACCGCCAGGACAGGGCACGAAGGATGGCTCGCCACTTTCAGGACAAGAGATGGAAGATCCTGCGGTTCCTGTCTTGGCTGACCTGGCTCTTGCATCACTCTCTCGTGAGAAGCCAGCTGCCTGAGCTTGAGCAGCCTTGATAGAGAGGCCTAGGTGATTCCTTTCCTGGAATTTACCTTTCATTATCTTTTATATAAAAACTTGCCTGACTTTATTTCATTCTTTAAGACCAGGGATAGATGATTTCTCACTTGTCTTTTGAATGATCTGTACCTGGAAAAGTACCTGGCACCTAGCTGGCTCTCAATACTAACTGAGGAGTGAAAAGAAGAAAATGCTATTTTGTATATAGCTGATATTTATACTTTTTAAAGTATCAGAAATGGAGGGTTTGCATTTTTCAGTAGAAAGACAAATGCAGCATCTTGCATTAAATTTCATAGACATTTTAAGTTCCCAAATAAGTCTGTGTGTGGAAATAAAAGGGAAGTCTAAGCAATCGCTTGGATTTACATAGGGTTTCCACATTGTATCCAAATCTGCCCTCAGAATTTCAGTTCTAGCATGTATCACAGAGCAATCCTTCCTTCACAAGGGAGAATCTTGTTTCCCTTTTTCGTCCATATGCCCAAGCAAGTAACATCTAATGTTACTTGAATTATGCTAAATTAAACTGAATATTTTGGTTCCAAAAGATAGAGTAAACTAAAGTCTCCTACTGTTGCCACTTTGGGTCTGTGTTCATTTATTTCTATCGCTCCCTTGAGACTGTTAATTCCAAAGACTGAGAAGACTTCTACAAAGAGACAGAATGGAGGAGAAAGCACAGAGGCCGCGCCGACATTCTGTTTGTCTCCTAGATCCGGATTCTCAGAAATGAGAGAACACTCAGCCACTGGCCCAGGACTCTGCTCCATCTCACTGGCAATGCCCTCTCCTTCCCTCAACAGACTCAGCCCTCTGCAGAACCTGACCTCTGGATTCATAGGAAAGAAGTCAAATTAATTTTAAAGATGATTAACAAGTGAGAGTCATTCAGATAAGAAGAGGTTTAAATAAACAAACTTCCACATACAAGCTCTATCTACAAAGTTCCATAAAATATTTTAGGTTGGGTATATGTGTTAGAATGTCAACGCATAGCTATCCACACCATGTATACATACTCAGTCATGTGTTCACTTAGTGCTGGGAATATGTTTTGAGAGATTTGTTAAGCGATTTTGTCCTTGCGCAAACATCACACAGCGCACTCACAGGAACATTGATGGTTATAGCCTATTACATAGCTTTGTTGCTTCTGGGATACAAACTTGTATGGGATGTGTTTTAGTTACTTTCCGGTTACTGAGACACAATACTAGACACTCATAACTTAAAGGAGGAAAGGTTTATTTTGGCTCAGAGTTTGTAAAGGTTTCAGTACCCATAGTCAGCTGCTCCAAAGAAGGGCAGCATGGCAAGGAGGAAGAGTCCATGGTATGCCCGGCAGGAAGCGGAAAGCGATCAAAAGAGGAGGAAGGAAAATACCCCCCGTGACCCACCTCTTCCCACCAGACTTTATGTCCCAATGTCACATTTAGCTGTAAAATCATCTGCGGACTGATGTGCTGCTGACTATCACACAGCCATGATCCAGTCACATCTCAGAAGTCCCACCTAGAGCGTATGAGGCTTTGGGGGGCATCTAGATATCAACCATAAGAGCAAGTGATTTACTGAATGCTGTAGGAAGCTGCAACACAATGGGCATCTGTATATGTAAATATAGAAAGGTGATGAAAAATACAGTATCAAAGATGAAAGATGGTTCACCTGCAGCGTGCACTGGCCACAAATAGAGCTCGCAGGACTAGAAGTTGCTCTGCATGAGTCAGAGCACTCGACGAGGGCAAGGACATCATTGCACATGAGTGTAGACTTATTTTTTTTTTAAGTTTTACTTTTCTTAGTGCATGCTGCAGTACATAATGGTTGCACTCATTGTGGGGAGTTGGTACATTACTGTAGATTTACAAACACAGAACTTTAGGCTATACTATTCAAGAATTAATAATAAATTAACCTTAACTTACTGTAACTTTTTACTTTTATAAATTTGGATTTTGGGGGTTTCTTAAAGTTTTTTAACCTTTCTGTAATAACATTTAATTCAAAGCACAAGCATATTGTATAGCTGTACAAAAATACTTTATATCCTTGTTTTATAAGCTTTTATCTATTTTTAAAATTTAATTTTTTTTAACTTTTAAAACTAAGACACAAAAACGCACATTAGCCCAGACCCACAGGATCATCAATATGACTATCTTCCTCTTCCACACCTTGTGCCCCTGGAGGATCCTGGGGCAGTTACCTCAAGGAGCTGTCTCCTCCTATGAAGACACTGCCTTCTTCTTGAAGGACCTGCTTAGGACTGTTGTATGGTTAAGTTTTTTGTTTTTTTTTTTTAATGAATAAAAGGAGAGCTTGTTAAAATAACAATAAAAAGTATAGCAAATATGTAAACCAGCAACATACTAGTTTATTATTGTCAGGTATAGTAAAACCTTGGCTTGTGAGTAGTAACCTGTGAGCGTTCTGCAAGACAAGCACTTCCAATAAATTGTAACTTGATAAATGAGGGCTGTCTTGCAATGCAAGCGGTATGTGATGCCAAACATCACATGATCACAACTGAGCCAATGTCTCCCCGCAACCCCTTTCTCTCTCTGCCAGATTATGGGTGATCATCTCCAAAAAGCAAGAGGTTACGGAGATGTCGTCTGCAGAGGAAGTGAGAAAGTGCAGAGGAATCCCTCACTGCAAATGAGATCAGGGAGATATGTAAAACCTGAGGAGCTGTGCAAAAATTTGTAGAAAAGCACCACCCCAGTAAGGCCACAGTGGTGCACAATGTTACAAGGTCACTAGGCAAGATGAATTTTTCAGCTCCATTATAATCTTATGGGACCACACATTGTATATGTTGTTCATCGATGACTGCAAGATCATTATGTGGTATCCTGCTGTATGTATGTGTGTCCTTTATATGTATGATATATATATATATAAAACATACATAATTATACATACATATTCATATGTATACACATGCATACATGTATATACATATACATACACATAAACATGTATATACATGGATAGATAGATAGATAGATACATATATATACATACATACACACATATACATATATATACATACATACATGTATATATGTTGGCCTGGCACACGGCCATGAAATGCTAGTTGAATATATATATATTTAAAAGTTACCCACATCTTTGATGTGATGTAGGGCCCAGTGTTTTCACATCTTTCTGGGATTTTATCTAAGGCAGTCATTTATCAGAGCACAGAGTCCTGTTAATCCAGTTTTTGAGGATCAGTCTCAGAGGCAACTTTATGTTCTACATCTTGGCTACAACACAGGCTTCTCTATTTAAATCAAAAGTCCAAATTGTGACCTAGTTGAAGCCAATCGCACTTTCTCTTTGGCCCATGTTGGTGTCTGCATATATGGGGTGAGTGACCCAATGCTTCTGAAAACCTACACACACACACACACACACACACACACACACACACACACCTCTTTCTAGATGATTCTAGGATTTAGTTGTGTGACAACAAAAAGACAAGAAAAGCCCTTTTCCTGGAATCCACAAAAGGCCAATTTCCTTTTTTCAGATGCTGCCAAACACACATATAGTCGGACGTATTTCTAAAAAGCCTTTGACATATCTATTAGCCAGAGTCTTTTTCACGTTAAAATGAGACCAGCCACAGAAATACTTCTTCTGCCAAAAGAGAAGTGTCTCCTGAACCACTTGCCAGACTGACTTGGGCTTCTGTAGATCATCACTGGAAGACAAGATCTTCGTTGCTCTGGGGCAGATAGGCCAAGTGAGGTTTGATTGACTTTTTACCTCATTGTGGTCACAGGGGTATTAGAGGTTGACCCTACAATTACTTGGTTAAAAATGATAATCATCTACTAATTGTACATATTTGTGCGGTATATATAATGTGATGTTTTAGTACACATATGCATTGTGTAATGAACAAACCATGGTAATTAGAATATCAATTAAAAATAAATTTGCTTTGCAAAAAGAGAATATACAGACGTCGACCACAATGAAAACATCCCTGATACCAGTGTTTAAATGTTTCCCACATACGCCTGAGAAAAACCACCGCCCATATTTCTACCCATGGATTTATTTTGCCTGTTCATGAACTAAATGGAATCTAAATGGAATCATGTGGTTAAAAAAGATAATTATCTAAAGAAAAGTACACAAATAGTGTCCATACTTTCTTAGAAACAAGAGTTGGCCCTTGGACCCTTCCCCCGCCTCTCAGCTTCAAAAAGGAATTACTAAATGTTCAACTTGGTGTTTGCCTAAGGCTAGCTAAAAAGGTCAGCTAGAGAAGTATTTGTCTTCATTTCTGAGAAGGCAGCCTTTCACTAAGTTGAGTCCAACAAAAACAAACCTACTAAAACCACTGGGGAGGACTTATCATCAATGGTTAACTAGAATACAGATTCTGAATATATGATTTTCTGTCAAAGCTATGGGAGCAATTGAAAACATAAAAAGATCTTTTGAGCTTCAAAGGAGACCTGAAGACTCCACCTAAGTGGTCCCCAGACATCAGAAGTGAAGCCAAATTTTTATAGAGAGCAAAAGCTCTTCCTTTAGGAGGGTAATAGCTTTAGGGGTACAGCTAGGGGAGCAGATGGCCGTCTATTCTTATGTTCCAAAAGTAGCACCTTGCCTTGCCTTTTTTTTTTTTTTTTTTTTTTTTTTTTTTTTTTTTTTTAAACTCAGGACCTTGCGCTTATGAGGCAGGTAGCAGAACCACCGAGCTAAATCCCCAGCCTCCCAGTCATATTTTTAAAGTCATATGGTTAAGATCATCATTAAAAATGCCAGGGATTTAGCTCAATGGTTCCACCACCTGCCTCATAAGCACAAGGACCTGAGTTTGATCCCCAGTACCATTAAAAAAAAAAAAAAAAGAATGTCAGAGGCAGCGAAATGCAAAATCAAGATGGCAGCCTGTTTCATCTCATCCCTGGGTTTCTTGGTCAGTGTTGGAATCTGACCAGGACTCTGATTTCTTACTCCAGTCTCAAAAGAGGCTCCACTTCTAGAGCCATACCCAAAATAAGAATTAATACATTCAGGCTTCCTTTGGGTATAGAAATTACCTATTTTGATCACAAAGCACACCATCTAAATTCCACTTGCTTTTTCTTCTTCTACTTGAAGGGGGGAAAAGTGGATGTTTCAAAATTGTGTGCCGAGCCAACAATAGCTATTTCTCTTCCCTCCTAAATCCCAACGACACGTGATAGATAAATTATGATTAGGTTCTAGGCATTACCTAGGAAATTGCAGGTGAGTGGAAGCTGAGGAATTTCTGGGTGGTAGCAGGCTGACAGAAATACCAGAGGGCTGAGAAACCCACAGTCCGACACACTAAAGGAGGAGTGGCTGGGCAGATCACTCTCTAGCCTGTAAGCATGCAGCCTCCTCTGCCTTCATTGTGAATGCTCTCTGCCTTGGACAGCTCCCGGCCTAGGGTGGTTCTCAGAAGTTGAAGCCCTGTGAGACCAGGGTCCCCACTGAGCATGGAGATATGGCATCTTTTTCTAGGGTCCCTGAGTAAAATATGAGCCACACAGGGGTCTCCTAAAATAAAGATTGCGGCCAGAGAGGAAAGCAAGGCATGGCCCCAGTTATTATTGAGTGGTTAATTATGGAAGGCAACTTGGAACGAGTATGAAATCCCCTGAGGTGCCCTAAGAGGGTGATTATCTCTGTTTGCTTAATTGAAGTCAACCAGTTGATCTGACCTACCCTACCCATTAGCCTCAGAGAACAATATATCTGTTACAGTTGCTCACCACATATCTGTCTGTTTTCTGTTGCTATACCAAAATAACTGGCAGTGGATGATTTATAAAGGAAATTTATTTAGCCCGTGGTTCTGGAGGCTGGGAGTCCAAGATTGGTCACATCTAGCAAGGGCTGGTGGATGAGTAGAATGGCACTGGGCACAAGCACAGAGGAAAACTGCAATGAGTGACTTCACTTTACAGCAACCCACTCCTGTAACCAGTAAAATATTAACCTTAAAATTAACCCAGTCCTGTGGAAAAGGCACTAATTAATGTGTGTGGCGGTGCAGACCTGTAATCCCAGCAACTCTGGAAGGCTAAGGCAAGAGGAGAGGCAAGTTTGAGCTCAGCCTGGACAACTGAAGGAGACCCTGTCTCAAAAATCAAGGGGCGGGAGGCGTGGCTCAGTGCAGAGGCTCTAGGGTCAATCCTCAGTACCAAAGAAAAAAGGCAATAATTAGTTCCTCTTACTGACCTAACTCTCCCTTAAAAGGCTCACCTCACCATTCATTCACAATGGCAACATGAATTTCAGAGGTGGCAAATTATATTCAAACCACAGCACTACATCTGGTGGGCCGACTTGGCGAGAGGTGTTAGAAGGGAATGGAAACAATTGCTCAGGAAAGAATATGCAGATCAAACTGCATATAAAATGAATAAGCAAAGAGTTAGTAAACCTTTGAGTCAGACTCAGCCTGAAAGCTGAATGACAAGAACTGAGCTCTGAGGAGAGAGCAAAAGCACGGGCATTGGACAAGAACGCTGAGAGAATTTTACTTATTATTCTGAGAGGTTAAAAAACAAAACAAATATTACAGCCATAAAAAAGTATAGAAAACACAGCAATCAAAGAAAAAGAAATCTCTTTAAATCTCTTTATGATTAACAAATTATAGAACTCAATACCAGAATTGACATACAGAACAGCTACCACTGAAAAGAGAACTAGTGACTTGGAAGACCAAATGAAGGCATTTTCCCAAAATACAGGGCAAAAAGCCACAGAAAGAAATGATGAGGGGACAAGAAAATACAGGTAATCGCAGGAGAAAAGAATCTGCTTAATAAAAAATATGGGAGACCACAGGGAGGATGACAGGAGCCCTTAACAGAAAAACACCAAGTTAAATGAGTATAGCACTTAAGTCTTTGGTTAAAATTTGAAAACTAATAATTATGGACCCACTGTGTGCCACAGAAGAATACTGAAAGGTGGGCAAATGCATCCCATTAAAATTTCTGAAATGCTGATGTGTCTATGTCTGTGTCTTAAAAGAGCATCTTTTGTAGACAGCACGTGGTCAGATCTCTTCTTACGCAGCTTGAAAAGTTCCGGGCTGCCATCTTGCTTATGTCAGAGCCATCTTTATCCTCTCATCTGCTGTGTGCTGTCTTCCTCTTTGTCTGCACTACACCTTTAGACACAGAATGCCCCATTCTGTTCCCATGGAGTCAGGGACCTCTTGCAGAGAGGTGCAAATCTTCATCCTATGGCTGGTCTTTCTCTCTGAGAAAATCCCTGCACCACTGCAACAGAGTTTGGGGTTGGGATTCCAGCAGAGGGTGGCAGCCCCTGGTCTTCACGCCTTGCCCCTCCCTGTGTGGAAACCCCTTCCCATGAGCCAGCAGGAGTGGGAGTGATGGGAGCCCCGGGAATTATGGGGAAGTGGGTCTTCTTGGCCACATCTTCCTGGAATATGACTCCTGCAACATGGGGCTGGGAAGGATGAAGCGTGCTAACAGTATTCCCTCCGAGGGTGAAACTAGTCCCAGGCGGGAAGCCTAGGGAGAGGAACGTCCTCTCTGCCTTTCCTTCCTTCCTCTCTTCCTTCTTCTTTCCATCCTTCCCGCCTTCCTTCCTTTTTCTTTCTTTCTCTCTCTCCCTCCCTCCTTCTTTCTTTTCTTTCTTTCTTACTTTCTTTGTCTATCTTTTTGTTGTTTTTTTGAAACAGGGTAGTTTAGCCTGATCGCGATCTCACTATGTAGCCTAGGCTGGCCTGGAACTCATGGCCATTCTCCTGCCTCAGCCTCCTGAGTGCTAGGATTACAGGTATGCAGCATTTTGCACCCAGCTACCTCTGCACTTTGTTTACTGCTCATAGCTGGGGTGGAATTTCCACAGCACTGAGCTGAGGAGCGGTGGGAAAATGAGCAGGCCATGGTTCAAGTGTCACAGATTGGTGCTGTTCTAAATACTGTGCAGTCAATTTTCTTGAATGGATATTTCCTCATTTGTTGTACGCAGTAGCCTTGGGGACAACCCCTAGAGACTTCAAAGGGTTTTTAAAAAACATATTTTCCCCAGCTAATTGTTGTATCACTGGGGAGAAAGACTGCGATGCCTTCCCTGCCACATCCACACCATTCATTACCCTGATGAGCAACTTTTCATCACTCTTACCTTTATTCTCAAGTATAAAATTGTCTTTTAAAAAATGTATTGGTACATTATAGATATACATAATGATGACAGTCATTCATCATGAAAATTTGAACCTGTACATGATACATCTTGATTCTTCTTTTATTCCCAATTCGATTCCCCCTTCAGCCCTGCTCCCCCACCCTTATTTTAAAAATCTTCATTTCCATTTTTTCCTTCTATTCTTTCATTTCTTTGGTCCCTTCCTTCCTTTCCCCTCCCTACTCCCCTGTTCCCCTTCCCATTTGAACATTTTCTTCCCATTTGCCAATATCTATTATATATTTTGGTCCTTATTTACACTTTCAGTTTTCACACTATAGAAACAATGTGGTATCTAAACGTGTGTGTCTGATTAATTTCTCTTAAGAGTATGGTCTCGAGGTGCATCTAGTTAGACAGGACTGTCTCAAGCTTATCCTTCTTTATGGCAGAGTAGTACTCTTTTGGAGTAGAAACCATATCTTCTTTATTCACTGTCAGTTGATGTGCATTTAGGCTGATTTCAAGATTTAGCTATTACAGTCTATGCTGCTATAAGTTTGCATATAATGCCGTGGTAGGATGTTTTTCATTCTTTCAGAAAGATATCGAGAAGGAAGATAGCGGGGTCAAATGGAACCTCCCGTTTTAGTTTTCTGAGGAATCCTCACAGTGATTTCCTCAGTGGTTGCACCAGTCTGCACTCCCACCAGCAATGGAGCAGCGTTCCTTTTTCCTCACAGCTCCACCAGCATTTGTTATTGGTGACTTCTTGACAGCAGCCATTCTTTCTGGGGTGAGGTGGAATCTCAGCATTGTTTTAATTTGCATCCTTGAATGACCAATGATGTTGAACATTTTTTCATATATTTTTTTGTACTTCTTCATCTGAGAAATGTCTTTTAATTTTGGATCCCCATTTTTGATCGGGTCTTTAAATCTGAGGGGGTCTTTTTTTTTGGAGTTCTTTGTATGCTCTACACATTAGTGCTTTGTCTGACAAACAGCTGGCAAGAAAATGTTCCCACACTGTGGCTTCTTCATTCTGTTGGTGGTTTCTTTTGCCATGGTAAAGCCTTTTAATAAGATAAGATCCCAGATGTTGATTATTTGTGATATTTCCTGTGCAATTGGGGTTTTGTTCTTACAGTCTTTGCCTACACCAATGTTTTTAAAAGTTCTATTGTTCTATCTTCCAGCAGATTTAATGTTTCTACTTTAATGTTTAGATCTTTGATCCATTTTTATTTTAGTTTAGTGAATGGTTCTAGTTTCAATCTTTGGCATGTTGAAAGTCAGTTTTTCCAGCACCATTGATTAAAAAGGCTGTTGTTTATCCAGTGAAGGTGGTTGTCTCTTTTGTCAAAGATAAGGTGTGAATGTACTGTACTGTGTAAGGATAAGACTGCTGAATGAGTTTATTCTGGATCTTCTAATCTGTTCCACTGATCTCAGGTCTTTTTTCCCCAATACCATGCTGTTTTTAATCACAATAGCTTTGTAGTATACTTTCAAGTCAGGGATGGTGTGACCCCAGCCTTGCCTTTGTTGCCCAGAAGTGCTTTTACTATTCTAGGTCTCTTCTGATTTCAAATGAATTTTAGGATTATTTTCTCTAATTCTATGATGCTATTGATATTCTGCTCAGGATTGAATTAAATCTATATAACAATTTTAGAAGTATGGTCATTTTTCACTATATTGGTTCTTCCTATCCAAAAGCAAGGGATCTTTTCATTTTCTGATATCCTCTTCAATCTCAGTTTTCAGAGTACTGTAGTTTTCAGTGTAAATGTTTTTTACTTCCTTGGTTAGATTGATTCCTAGGTATTTCTTTTTTTTTTTTTTTAATGCTATTGTGAATGGTGTTGTTTCCTGAGTTTCTCTCTCAGGGAATTTGTTATTTGTGTAGAGAAATGCTATTGATTTTTGAGTGTTGACTTTGTATCCAGCAAGCCAAGCCCAAAGCTTGTATGAGGGAGAAAATTATAAAGATCAGAACAGAAATTAATGGAATTGAGACTAAGAAAATAATACAAAGAATCAATGAATCAAAGAGTTGGTTCTTTGAAAGTTTAAATAAAATTGATAAACGCTTAGCTGCCCTTATCAAAAAAGGAAAGAAAAAAATAAAATTCATGCAATTAGCAATGAAAAGGATGAAATCACAACAGATTCTGTGGAAATCCAGAAGATCATTAATACCTACTTTGTGAACTTGTATTCTAGTAAGATGAAAAGCACAGAAGAAATGGACAGATTCCTAGATATCTATGAATTTCCAAAGCAAAATCAAGAAGATATAAAAATTCTAAACAACCCGATATCAATCAATGAAATTACAGGTACAATTTAAAACCTACCAACAAAGAAAAGCCCAGGTCCTGACAGATTAACTGCTGAATTTTACAAGAAATTTAAAGAAGACCTAATTTTGCTACTTCTCAAACTCCTTAATGAACTTGAAAGGGAAGCAATACTCCCAAA
This sequence comes from Fukomys damarensis, assembly GCF_012274545.1. NCBI lineage: Eukaryota > Metazoa > Chordata > Mammalia > Rodentia > Bathyergidae > Fukomys > Fukomys damarensis. Next base: position 55,275,765 of record NW_022900927.1, on the reverse strand, counting down.
TTCATTCCTGGAAGTAAGCATTACCCTGATACCAATATCAGAGAAGAATTCAACCAAAAAGGAGAAGTACAGGCCAATCACCCTAATGAAAATAGATGCAAAAATCCTTAATAAGATACTGGCAAACAGAATGTAGCCAGTCATCAAGAAGATATACATTATGACCAAGTAGGATTCATCCCTGGGATTCGGGGATGGTTCAACATACACAAATCGATAAATGTAATACACTATATTAACAGAGACAAGACCAAAAACCATATGATCCTCTCAAAAGATGCAAAGTCCAACACTTATGCGTGATAAAAACCCTACAGAAAATTGGAATAGTCTTTAGTTCAATCTGATAATAAATCATCTATGACAAACCAACAGCCAACATCATGCTACCCTGAAAACTTTCACTCTAAAAGCAGGAACAAGACAAGGATGTTCACTATCACCATTCTTATTCAATACAGTTCCAGAAACACTAGCCAGAGAAATTAGACAAGAGAAAAAAAAATGAATAGAGATAAGGGAGAAGTTAAATTATCATTATTTACAGATGACATGATATTCTACATAGAAGACTCCCAAAGCTCCACCAAAAGACCTCTAGATTTAACAACCAAATAAAATTGTCTCTTCTATTTTAACATATTTTAATTTTTTGGGTTTTTTTTTGTTGTTGTTTTTTTTTTTTTTGGAGAAAAAGTCTTTAAGAAAAAAATTTAGTTAACAAAATTTTTTTAACAAGTTTCACTTAACAAAATACACCCAAAAGGAAATCACATTACAAAGAAAGCTTTAAGGCCTCACCAATTCCTACAGTGTTAGTATTGTGTCTCAATTCTCAAAGCTAACTCTTTTTAAAAAGCTTAAACTTAACCTAAAATATTTATTTAAATGAAAATATAAACTAGAATGAATAAATATGAGAAATGTTACTCTTTGAATTAGGGAACTAGCACCTTTGAGTTGTCCAAAAAGTACATCTCCCAAGGTGGTTCACGGTTTGGAGCCAAGGATCCAAGTTTCCTTAACATACTTTACTTAATTCAGGAAACACCACTCCAAGTGTACTACCAAATGTTAATCGAGAAAAGCAGAAGGAAGAAAATAGTTTGTTTACTCAACATCACATGATAGAAGGAAAGTTTGCATGAGAAAACACTGAAGAGGTAATCTTTTAATCCAGATTTCACAAACTCATGGTGCAAAATGGGTCCCACAGCTTCCCCTAGTCATAACTGCTCCTCACTACATGTTGGCTGCCTGTGACAATTTGATGGAGGACTTCAACCTCCCTAAATAACTAGTCGTAGCCCCCCATGCTGTTCTGACCGCTGTAGCCAGCCCCATAGCCACTCACTGACTGGCTCTCTAGGCTGCTGTAGATGGCCTGGGCAGCTGACACCGCCATGCCCGGCAACACCTGGCTGCTGTACGCCCCGTTGCTGGCCCCTGTGGTGGAATTGAGGAAGAGTTCTAGACAGCGGTGCTGCATGTTGGCCCTGTCCTTAGACATGGCCGCCACAGCTTCCTCATGGGTAGAGAACTCCACATCGGTCTCACCCGTCACTCTGCCATCAGGCCCAATCTCGATGTGCACTCTCACGGGGTTGAGTGGTGAGAAGAAATTGTAGAGGTCGTTCTCGGTGGCTTTGTAGGGCAGGCTCCACATGTGGACACAGTGGCCGGTGATACTCTGCACTGTGAGCTCACCATCTCCGTATCTGTGGTCGTACATGCCGGAGAGACAGTAGCCGAGGTCTCTCCCAAATGGGTCGGTGGTGAAGCCGAAGCCGTCGCTGAGGCCGCTATACTTCTCGTAGCCCTCATAGCCCGCACTGTAAGCCCCGGATCGCGTCCTCTCTAGTCCTGCCTGCTTCACAATGCCAATATACCTCCGTGCAGTGCCGGGACGGTCACAGGGCCCGGGCCTTGCACAGACATGAACTTCAGGGGTGGGTCTGAGTACAACCTCCCCTCCTCTTGGCTGCTTTTGAACACTTCCATGTACCTGTGCCCGACCCTCTCCTTGTGTTCCCGAGTGCCTTCTCAGCCAGCTCCTGCGAGGCGAACTGCACGAAGGCCTCACCTGTGATCTTGCCCTCGGGGTCCACAGGCAGTGTGATCCTGTTTGGCACGATCTCTTCCTTCGTGCATCCGAATGGGAGTTCCCGGAGCCGCACAAAGCCGTCGTTGGCGGTGTCGGCGCTGTTGGGACCGCTGCGCTTCAACACCCAATCCATCTTGGTTCTGTGAGACTTGAACACCTCGATGTACCGGTGCCCCATGCTTTCCCTGTCCTTTTTCAGGGCCATTTTGACATCATCTTCGGAGTCGAGTTCAACAAAATCCTCACCACTCTGCCTGCCTTCTCTAGTGTAAACGAAATGGACACCTGCCACCCCAACGTGAAGTGTGAAGTCGGAGGGAAAGTTCTGCGCGTCCTCAATTGAGCAGGACCAGGGCAGCCCACGGGGCTTGACCACATAGCCTTCACCTCCCTCAGGGCCCAGCATCGTGAGACTCGGCCGGGCAGTTGCTAGACAAGCTTGGGCGCAGCTGTGCGGCTCCATGATGCAGAACAGACTCCACTCACTGTATCTACAGCAGACCAAAGATGACACAACACCCCCATGCATGCCTGGGCGGGCACTCGGGTCGGTCGATCTGGGGCTCCGAGCCTCCGCGCTCCCATCTCACACCAGCGACTCGGTCGTCCCTCGGAGCACCTTCCTCACGAAGACGCTGCGAGGCGCAGCTTCCACGAGGAGCCAGGAAGGGCGCCTGTTTTGTTTTTTGACGGGGGGGGGCGGGGGGGATCGAACTCGGGTCCTTGCGCTTGCAAGGCAGGCCGCAGAACCACTGAGCTAAATCCCCGGCCCACATTTTTTTTTTTTGTTTAATTTTAGTTTTCAGCCATTTGTCAGTGATATGCCTAGGTATTCATTTCTTTCTATTTTTTGGTTAGGTTTCTTAGATTTGTAAATTGATATCATTATTTCAATTTAAAAATGGAAAATTATTCAGCCAAAATTACTATTCAGTCAAATCTCCTTCTTTTGCCCTATTAATTCTCTCCCTTTCTCGAAAAACATATATTCAGATTGCTTAATATTTTCCTTTAGGCAAGTGAAATTCTGTGCATTTTTTTTTCAAATATTTTTCTCTCTTAAAGTGATTTTGTTCTTGACTTTTCTTCACATGATCTCTTCTCCTGCCATTTCTGAACTGACATTAACCCCATCCAACATTTTTCTAGGTATCACATTTTTAAATTTCAGATTTTTCTTCAGTTCTGAGATGGTATTTTTCAATTCTGAAATTTCCATTTTTTAAATCATTTCATATCTTTCCTGAAATCTCCTTATCTTCATACATTATATCCATCTTTGCCTGTACATTCTCTGACATATTTATATGAGCTTTACACTCATCTGTTAATTCCCACACCTCATTTGCTTCTCCTTTATTTTCTGGAGGTTTTTCTTTTTATTCTGATCACCATTTCTCCTCCTTTGTGTGTTTAATAATTCTGATTGTATGTTGGACATTGCAGAAATCTTAATTTCTGTTATCTACTTGCAGTGAGAATGTATCTGGTTTTGTTGTAGCAGGCAGCTAAATGTCTAGTGGACAGCCTTAATACTGCATAGACTTGTTCCTAGGGTTTGTTAAACAACATATATTTTATTTACTTTTTGGGGGGTCTGTTTTGTTTTGTTCTTTTGGTACTGGAGATCAAATTTGGGTCCTTGCACTTGCGAGGTAGGCGGTAGAACCACTGAGCTAAATCCCCAGCCAGTGCAAGGTATAATTTACTTTTGCCCTCAATCACAAGATATAGTTCATAGTCCTGGTATGTGGTTCTTATATGTAGGATACGATGCTTCTGGCATACAGATGGAGTTCAGGAAGAGATGTCTCCTAAGCCCTTCTAATTTGGTGAGATTTTAACTCCCAACTCTATCTCCTTAGCACAAGGCAACAGCTGAAATCTCCAGTCAACATTTTCAGCCTATCAGTTGTTTTCTAAGGTACCCTTTGGAGTCTTGCTCTGTACATTTGCAACTAAAAAAGCCAGCCAAGGTTTTGAGAAGATTTCGTACATAAATCTGGGACCTTCTTCTCTATTAGTCCTAACCTTCTGGATTCCCTTCCTTCAATTTCCAGTTGCTCTGGAAACCCTGTAATCCAAACTCAAATCTTCAGTTGAATAAATCTTGTGCAGACTTGGAGATGTCTACAGGGGAAAAAGCCAGTGGATTATGTCTCCTACAGTGTGTGCTTGCATTTGGTCCTCTAGGAAAATATACATATATGATTATTAGTAGTAAGTTCATTTTGAAATGAAGTATTTTGTAATTATTTAAAGCCAGAAGCTTTCATACAGACTTTTAAAAGTATAAATGAAGTTACACTGTTCATTAATAATATTTTAAAATAAACACATTTTAGATATTATTCTATGTTAATATATGATAATTGACCTTGTGTCTTTTTTCTGACATATGATCTTCCAAGGATTCAACAACGAGGTTGCAAAAAATTTTTAATAAATAGAGATATGGTTTACGAACTAGACTTCTTTCAACGTTCTTTGAAAGATACTTAATTATTTCTTTTGAATGTACCTCCTTATGAAGAATGGACCACAAGAAGCCAGTTATATTTGGATCTGCAATATTACGAACTTGAATAATCCTCTCTAATGCACCTTATTATTATTTCTGTTACAAGTAATGACACTTTGAATATTATTATATGTTAATTATTTTGGTTTTGCCATAAAATTATTTGGAGGTTGAAATAAATCCACATTAAAATTGAAAATTTCAATGTATATACTGTCATCCCTTGGTATATACAGGGCACTGGTTCCAAGATTCCCATATGGGCACCAAGATCCATAGGTGCTCAAGTTTCTTATATAAAACGATCAGGATTTGCATATAACCTAAGCACATCCTCCCAAGTACTATCTTTAAATCACGGTTTTTTAATGCTTAATCTAATATAATGTGCAAATCATTGTTATACCATTTAAGAAATAATAACTACTTTTTTTGAGTACCCACTAACTGATATAAAGGGATTTTTGCTTGTTTGTTTTGTTTTACATTAGCTATAAAACCAATAGGGAAAAGAGAACTGGGTGAGAGCCATAAAGCATTATGAGTTAGAAAGCAGAAGGAAGAAAGACAAATGACCTAGCAGATCCAGGGCAGCTAGCTCCTGACTGAGCAAACTAAATAGTAGCAGCACATTTTCTAAAATAAAATCCCAAAGTCTTAAAGAATTTCAAGTAACAAGGGCTTATGACTTTGGAGTAAAGAAGACAAAAGTCTAAGAGGCAGCTAACCTCCCCAAGGCCTCTTCCTTACTTTGTATGACCAGGTGAGTAACTCCTTTACCTCGGGAGAAAATGTGGATTTATATTCTGGAGAAAGTGAAAACAGAAGGTCTCCAAGGTGCCTCATGGCAGGCTGAGGGCAGAAATCATTTGAAAACAGTAGGATTAAATATTAAACATTGAGACCTTGCCCTCTTGGTTCTCAGAAAACTGCAGGATGTGAGAAGATTCTCTGAACACATCTTACCAAGAAAAGACTTAAAGATAATGATATCAGGTTACCTGATAATACAACCTGGCCTTAATCACCCTACAAGTGATCTGATGGCCTTCAGGCCCACCTACAATACAGAGGCACATTAAGATTTTTAGTGTCCTAATTTTATTTTTTACTAAAACAAATTTTTATTAGTATATGTTTGCCATACATAATGATTACAAGCATCATGGAGAATTTGCACCTGTATAAGTAAGGGTCATAATTTTAAATAGTCAAGGATCATCACACATCTGGAGAAATCCTCTAATATGAAACACAGAGCAATAAGATTTGAATATGATTTGTTGGGCCGGGGATTTAGCTCAGTGGTTCTGTCACCTGCCTCACAAGCACAAGGACCTGAGTTCAATCTCCGGTACCCCTCCAAAAACAATTTGTCCCCTTTAAAACTAATGTTGGAATCCCCATTGGGAGGTAGTAAGAGGCGGTAAACTTAGTCCAACCAAAGTGTTTAGAGATAGAATCTTTGGAAAAAGTAGGACAAGGTAAGGTCATCAAGATGAAGCCCATTTATAAAGGAAGGAGAGAGAGAGAAGGGGAGGGAGGGAGGGAGAGAGAGAGGCCAGGGAACACCTAACACATGCTTCCTGTCTGTCACATATGATGCCCTGAACCATCTTGGGACTTTGCCACCCAGAAAGTCATCACCAGATGTAGCACCTCAACTTTTAATTTGAGCCACAACAAGCTACTTGGCTTTATAATTTACCTCTAGTATTGCATTACTAGCAACCAAAAATGGAATAAGACACAGATATTTTTAAAAAGAGAGATTAAAGTAATTTAGGGAAAATAAAAATTAGATAAGATTATTAAAAACTATTCATGAGATAAGGGAACATAATGAAAACATGGAGCAACAGGATGTTGTTTTTAAATAGAGCACTTACTCTCACAATAAAGTGTTTTAGAAATTAAACATGGCATAAATTTTAAAATCCAAGCCAAGCATGGTGACTCATGCCTGTAATCCCACCACTTGGGAGACCAAAGCAGGAGGATCACTGTTCAAGGCTGGCCTGAGCTATGTAGAGAGACCCTGTCTTAAAAATAAAAATCTGTAAGAAAAGTTTGATAGAAATTTCAAAGAGTAATAAAATGATAGAAAATAAGAAAGGATATGAAAGTTTATATGCCAAACCAATGAGTCAATATCTAGACAATAAAACTCACAGGATAGGGAAGGATGTTAAATCACTAAAGAAATAACTTAAGAAAATCTTTCAGAAATAAAAGCTATTGTTAGATTTAAAAGGGACCACTAAATGAGCATCAAATGAATAATATATTTATCAAAACGTACCATTGTACATTTGAAGAATGCTAAAGTTAAAGAAAGAAGCCAAAAGTTTCTGCAGAGTCAAAATTGGGTTAGATTCTGACCAAAAAAAGAGCACACAAATCTTCTCAATAGTAATGCTGAGTACTAGAAGAAATTCCTCAGGGGGGAAAATGAATTTTATACCCAGCTATTCTATCAAGTAATATGAAAGGTTTATTAAGCATGCAGGTTCTCAGAAAACATTCCCCTTCTTCAACTTTCTCAGGATGCAACTGGGAGAGCTGCTCCATCAAAATAAGATATTGGGATCTAAGAAAAAGGAATTCCAACACAAAACAGAAGTGGAAAACAATGCCCAACATGATGTTGAAGAAAAAGTTCCAAGATAACAATCAAGAAACAGGCCTAGAAAACAACTTCTCTATCCTGAAGCAAGTTAGAAGACTAAGAAAGATCTAAGATAATAAAATTGATAGAATGTGTAATGTGTATAAACATTTTTGAGAGGCATTTAGGAGTAAATCAATAATAAATAATAACTCATGGGCTGGGGATTTATCTCAGTAGTGCTGCCACCCCGCTTGCAAGTGAAAGATCCTGTTTAATCCCCAGTCCAAAAGAAAAACCCACCCCCCCAAAAAAAACCCTGAAAAATAAACAAGATTTATAATAACTCCAAACTAGGTCAAAAGCTGCGCAAAGAAAAGTAATCATAATTCAACATTTATATTTTCCTATTAATAATGGTCCAACCAAAAGTATGGTATAAATATTGGGATCCTGAAGGATGAAAAGAATGTGTGTATTGGGGGATGGCAGTAAAGTGAGGATGACTCCGTTAGTGAGAGGAAGTAGACAGTGCTGAAGGCTTGAAAAAATCAGTAACTCAGTAATGTCGCTTCTAGGCATAGAACCAAAACAGCTGAAGGTATATGTCCACATAAAAACTTGTATATATATATTTTATGTTATTCACAATATCCCAGAAGTAGAAATCATCCAAATGTCTATCAACTGTTGAGTGAATAAACAAAATGTGGTATATCCATAAAATGAAACATTTTTTTTTAATCTATGAAAAGGAATTAAGTACTGATTTGTGTTACAACATGGAAGCAGGAGGATCACTGCAAGTTTGAGTTTGAGTCCAGCCTGGGCCACATAGTGAGTTCAAGGCAAGCCTGAACTACACAGTAAGACCTGGTCTCCAAAAAACTTTAGAGAAGTCTTAATAACAGGTAGGAGACTGGAAAAGGAGAAGATAAGGTATGCAATTTGGCTCTCATCTTTGAGCCAAAGAAAAACCAAAACTGCTTCACATTCTGAAGCATACAGTGGAACTCTCGACTGAAACCAAAGGAGGGCAACCATGAAGGCAGAATTGCATTCTACTTACAATCTCAGCTAATCAAGAGCCACTAAGTACTTTTGCTTAAAGACTATAGCAGCCCTCAACTTTTGCCCCTTCACCTTGTCCCACCCCTCCTATCTATAGCCAATGTAGATGCAGTGTAAGAATTCATGTTTTCTTCTTCCCAGATTTATTTTAGAAGCAGTAGACTTTTTCCCAACTGATGCCTACCCATGCTGCTGGTGGCTTAGGGAATTTGCCCAAGGACTGCCCCTTTCTTTCTGGGTAACTGTAAAGTTATGGTTCAGTAAATTATTTGTTTCAGAGATCTCTTAATTGAAGAAGGGATGAATAGGGGAAGGAGGAGGGAAAGGAGGAGAGGCAGAAGGGAGAAGGAGAGGGGCAGGAGAAGAGGTAGTGGCAGCTATTAAGACATGGAGGTACATCCCAAATTAAAGAGCTAAAGAAACTAAAAGTACCGCTATAAACATGGGTGCACATATATCAGTGTGATATGATTCTTTTAGTTCTTTTAGAAAGATACCCAGCAGAGGGATGGCTGGGTCAAATGGAACATCCAGTCCAAGCTCTTTGAGGTATCCCCATATTGATTTCCATAGTGGTTGCACCAGTCTGCACTCCCGTGGCAGAGTTTGTAATAGCTAAAACTTGGAAACAGCCCATTTGCCCATCAGTTTGAAACTGGATGAAGAAGATGTGGTTTTTCTATAAAATGGAATATTACTCAGCCATAAAGAATGAGAAAATAGATTCATTCATAGGAAAATGGATACATATTGAGGATATACTCCTAAGTGAAATAAATAAGTCACACATGTGTAAATACCAAATAGTTTCTCTGGTGTGAATAAACTGTACTAGTACATAAGATCCTAATAAGATTACTGACATTGTGAAATGGGAAGAAAGGGGCTAAAGGTGTAGGGAAGGTGGGATGGGTAGGGGAAGGGTAATAAGGGAAAAGAAAACAATGTGAGATAATGAAAAGATAGAAATAAAGTGTTTGTAGATGGGGAGAGGAGGAGGGTGAAGGGAGGGCAGGGACAAGGGGAAAAAATGAGAACCAAGACCTTTCACGTAGAGGTACAAGATCCCAACAATGAATGTAACTGTACTGTATCCCTAAAATATATCAATAAACTCAATTAAAACTGAAAAAGAAAAGAAACTAAAAGTAGTTTCCTCAGTGGAGTTTAAACAAAGAGGGTAGATAATTAAGAGACTGATAATTTTTGTAATCAGTGTTGCAAGACTATTTATTTGCATAGGATCACTCACTCCAAGCTCTGACTGCAGAAGACCAGAATATGTCACCTCAAACACTCTTCTTTAGCATAAGGATTATTTTTGAGTTGGTAATCTTGGGGAACTGCAGACACCGAAGAAGCTCTGAAAGTAGAAGTGATCCTTGCTAGGAGAAATTTATACCTACAAAGGAAATCTACATTCGCAAGGGAACCTCTTCTACATCAAGAAGAGGATTGCCCTAATCTCTAGAAACTTATATCCATGGAAAAGGCATTGCTTGTTCTTGTTTACAGTGCATTTCCTAGCTATCTTGATATAACCTAGCAGAATCTCATGCCTTCTTTTCTTTGTTCCAAGAACTGATGAAATTTAAGCCTGAATTCCAAGAAATGTTTTTAAGATGTACTTCCTGTTTCCCAACTATCTCCCACATATACATGTCATTAACTTCTGCTTGTTTTTCCCTTCTTAATCTGTCTTTTGTCACAGGGTCCATCCCAACTGAGAACCATGAAAGAAGAGAGAGAAAACTGTTTTTGTAATTCATGTTTCCTACCTACAGTGCCAATAGTCTGGACATGAGAATTTCACATGGGCCTGGAAATTCAAGCAGCTCACATATATTCAGGCTTGTTCCTGAAGCACTCACTATAAATCTTAAATGTTGAGACTATGAAAGTCCAATTCTATCATTGCCCAATGAAGCCAATGGCTCCAGAAACAGAGTGGCAGGAGAAGAGCTATACAGGCAACATGCCGGAAAGTTAGAAGATAGCTGACTCCTGTCCTGGGCAAACTATTTCAGCTGACTCCTGCAAATGAACAACTTATATAGGGAGTGTATTTTTAGCTACAGATGGATGGGCACCAGAGTAATTATTAATACTGCAGTAGTCCGTTTTTTAAATGTACGTTTTGATGTTATCTGAAGTTCACCAGATGTTCTGGGTTCTGTAAATCTAACAAAAAAAAAAAGATTACTGATTAGGAGGCCCTGTGTCTGATGTTTCTCTTGTTCCTTTTTCCTAGAATAGCTGAAGACTCTAGCAGTTAATATCTTAATCATTTAGACATGGCTTTTTTTTTTTTTTTTTTTTTTTTTTTTTTTTAGGTGGGCAAAGGTTAGGAAAACCAAAAACTAATTTGAAAAAATTTCCAAAGGGTCTATCAACCCATTCTGTGACTTCAGGAGTAAATAAGACTTGGGCTTACTGCCTACATCATCCCCGAATTACAGAGGCCAGGCAGTCATAGGCTGGGTCTGAAGTCCCAGAGGCTGAAATAAGGAACTTACCATAGATGGGCGAGTTAATTAGATATCTTCTAGGCAGTCAGACAGGGCCTGCCCCGAGGAGTCAATATGAAAGTCAATTGAGACACATTCACTGACTAGCATTATAAAAAGAGAACTGCACGCACTTACTTTCTCTGGGGATAAACAGCAGTGACTGATAATCTCTCTAACCCATTTTCTTTCTGGAAATTCCTTTTCTTCTTGCTATGCAACTTGTTTTCCCATTTGATGCCCATTTAGTCAGCATTACCTGGGTGACTGTCCTTGTAATCTTTTCTTTTTGGTATGGGGAGATTGAACTAGGGCCCTTGCAAAGCAGGCAGCAGAACCACTGAGATAAATCCCCAGCCCTGTCCTTGTAATCTTATTGGTTGATCTTACTGGTTTTGTCCCACCTCATACCCACCTTGTGATTTTTTTCCTTTTGGTCTTATAGTTTTGTTCCACTTTGTACTGGCCTCATCTAGTGTCTTTGCCCTATAAAACACCTTTCATAAGCAGGATGTGTGGGCAAACCATCTTCCAGTTCCCTTCTGTTTCTCTTAGACAGAAGTTATCTTTCTATCAATAAATTTTACCTACTCTTAACCTCCATTGTTCCTAGAATTCATTCTTCGATTCTGGAGAACATTAACTCACATTTTGGCTATCTAGAAGGTTAGGAGTTATAATGTTTCCTTTGCTTGGATTACTTTTGCTTATTTGTATTACTTGCTGCCCTATATCAAACTTAATCCACTACTTTAAAATAAGTAAGCAAATTCGATGACTCCCATCATGGGAAAAGAATTTTCAGGATGCATCAGTAAAAGAGGCGCAAGAAGGATTTATTAGAGGTAGACATAGGATGCACTTAACAGAGGAGTGGAGGTCCTCAAAGAATGAGGCACGATACAGTTGGCAACTGGGGGTCTTTTGTATGTTTTGGGAGGTGGAAATCTGTGGAATTTGACAATCTATAGTCTTAGTCTCAGTGGGGAAGAGGACTGCCCACCCCTAGCTAATGGTTTATTCCAATGGAAAAAATCCCAAAAGGGTGGGTCCCTTCACGGGTGAAAGAAAATCATCTGTATGTAAAAGGGAATGGACAGACCCAAAAGGAAGTTGCCCCAGTTTGCTGTTTTGGGAGAAGGAAAAAAAGTAAATAAACCAGACTTGTGTTCTGAAGCTGAAGTTTTTCTTTAAAGTACAATTTTTTTTAAAGCTCAATTTCCTTGTCTTCTTTCTACCTAGCTTTATTTCTCCTATCCTACCTCAGCGCTGGTTGGAGGTCTGCTTATGACACAGCTGAGAAGGGCATGCTCAGATTTTTACTTAGGAGCCCAAACTTCAGATTGACCAAGAATGACCTCAGCTCATCTCTGTTGGGATTACCAAACTCAGATAATAGGCCATTTCCCCGTCCTGCAAATGATTTAATAAGATTAGCTATTTGGAAAGAAGGATGTAGTAACAGTTATTTCTAAAGGGCATGAGGATTATTCCTCAGAGAGTGAAGCAGGCTAATGATATTTCACTTTGGAAATACTTTTAGTACATGCTCCGTGCGTAACAGGGACTAGAGGCTGGGCCTGCAGATGACCCGTGGGTAACGAACAGCAGGATGAAGCTAAGCATCTCTGCCTTTTTTTTTTTTTTTTTTTTTTTTTTTTTTTTTTTTTTTT
>NW_022900927.1:55213120-55263006 GCF_012274545.1 Fukomys damarensis | reverse complement strand
TTTTTTTTTTTTTTTTTTTTGTCGTCTTATTTTTACTTTAAAACTTTGGGTCAGATCCCTGTTAATTAGCTGTAATTTTACCTAGTCTATCCCATCCTGAGACAGAAGGGTAGACGCGGCAAAGCTGGCTGGGGATGTAGGAGTGCCCTGTTAATTACAAGATCCCACAACGAATGCGCAGAAGCCCTACAGGTGGAACGCTCTTGAGAGCTCCGGCCTGTTTTCAATAGGACCCCTAGACCTGACTCAGCCTGAGGATGGGATCCCCGCACCGCTTCTCAGGACCCCATATGTAGAAGTTCTCCAGGGTTTCCTGGAGATTTGAACACCTTAAAAAGAGAGGCGAGCCTGAAGCGCTTGCCATCATGGCTTTTCCTCACAGTGGCCTGCCCTACTTTCCAGGGTGTCCTTTCACTGCTTTTTCTTCCCTTAATCAGCCTAAGCTCACTCTGCACAGTCAGTTTCTCCCTCACTCTTCACTTTCACTTTCTTGAATAAACTTGCTTTTTGCTCATTTTTCTCAGTTCTTGGTTGGGGAGAAGAACCTGGCATCTAACCCCACAGGGAGAGGCGGGAACTAACATTTAGGCTGGGCGTGGCACTTTTAGAAAGAGCGACCTGATAACCATCTCCCTTCCAGACGGATAACGGGCAGACAGAAACAAATGAAGTTAATTTTCAGGATTTGCAGAGACATCCAACTGCCAGCTTTCATAGCGTCCAGATCCAGACCTCCTATGTGGCTATCTAGAAGTCTCCAGTCATTGCCCTAAACTTGCAGTCACCTGGGATACTAAGGAGAGCAGAGCTTCACAGACCACCCTGTGGCATGGTCAGCACCCCCCCCACACCAGCTGGAGCAATTACCCTAGGGAGAAGCTTCTTCCCCCACCCCTTATGCAAGAACAGTCTCTCATGGGGACTGAATTCCCCCCAAGATGCAAGGATTTTGCTGTAGCTACAAAACCAAGACTGAAGTAATGAACAGCCCAATTCCCAGCCACCACATTGGCCCATAAAACTGGTCCCTTTTCTCTGTTAACTGAACAGTCTGATCCTATTCATCCCACTGGTGTCCCCTGCACCCTCCCAAGCTGAAGCCTTTTCCCCTTATTTTCCTTTTCTTTGTTAAGGGGCCCTGCTTGATCTTTGTCAGGGCTGTGTCTCCTTTTATCTTTCAGAACCACAGGGCTAACGTCCCTTACCATCTTCTCTTACTTTCACCTGTAAATCTGTTCTGATTGCCTTGGTTTTTATTTCCATTACCTGTGAAGCTACGGCTCAGGCCTGCCAGTGACACGTGCGGACAGGAGAGAGGGTTTGGGGCACAGATGGAGAGCAAAGAGGATTCTTCTAGAAAAGTCAAGATGAGCTCACACTGTTTTTGGCTTAGTAAAGTCAGAACACGCCCAGGATCACACAGATCCTGAGCAGTTTTATCATGCTGCCTCCGTAATAAAGGGAGAAGGAAATGTAAGCCTTTTATCGAAAATAAGGGGTGTAAGCAACACTGCATGGACCCACCTACTCGGAAAAAGGGAACAGGACTGTACTCTGGCTGAGACTCTGGCTTTTCCTACACTTCCTCATGCAGAAGGCTATTCAAGCAAGGCCCTGAATGGAGCTCTTTTCCTTCAGTCCTGGAACAGACACCCCATTGAAAACCCCAAGCTACACCCTGCCCACGGACCCTCAAACTGGACACTCTTGGCTATTTACTGAATCCCACAGGCAGTCACAGCGGCCTCACCTACTCCACTATTTCACAGGACCTGATGTCTGGTAGCCAGCGGGAGCTGTAAAGATCACTTATTTAATTACCATCATTCGCTCACTCTCTCAAACAATGATGAGAAAGAGGTATCCGGGCCCAAACTCCAGCTGGTGGGCTAGGCACAGTTTGATGTACATGTGATGCCCTTTCTGAGTACCCTCTTGGGCAGTATGTGAGGACCGTGTGAAAATACACCTCAGATAGACCTGAGTTCGACTTTTACACGGCTACTTATTATAACCAAAATACAGTGACCCTGGCTGAGTTGATTAACTTCCGTATGTGACCTGTCAAATTAGGGAAAGAAAGTATTTATAAAAATAAAAACCCAATAATGAATCCAGAAGTTGGTACTAGATATTGGGTATTGATTTTTATGTGTACTGTAAAATATATAAATATCATTGACCCTTTGTTTCAAATATACTATTGCTTAAAGAACATTTTTTAATTTAAAAATTTTTATTAGTACATGTATATGTTTAATTTTTAATTGTCATGAGTACACAACATCTACCTTCCTTTGGAGGTGGTGCGTTTACATGACACATCTCCATTCCTTCTTATACCCTTTCCCTCCCTCCCTTTCCTTACCCTTCTATCTCTTGATCACCTTCCCATTACAGAAAGCACCATCTTCCTACTTCCTATTATCTTTTATTTTTCTCTTTATTTATAATGTAGATTTTCATATAAGAGAAACTGTGATATTTATGCTTGTGTGTTTATTTAACTTATTATGGTCTCAAGGTGCATCCATTTTCCTACAAATGACGGCAGAGTAGTTCTCCATACCACATTTTCTTTATCCATTCATCTGCTGATGGACATAGAGGCTGCTTCCAAGATTTAGCTATTATGCATTGTGCTTCTATAAACATGAATATACATGTATCACTGTAATAAGATGTCTTCAACTCTTTCAGGAAGATACCTAGAAGGGGAATAGCTTGCCAAATGGAATTTGTAGTTCTGGTGTTTTGAGGACTGTCTGTACTGCTTTCCGTAGTGGTTGTACTAATTAACCTCAAAGAAAAAAATTAAAGTGAGTTAATTCAAAGCAAAATAATAAACTAAAGATGGCACACCCTGGTGACACTTTACATACTGAAAAATTACCAACATGGTATTCAATGACGCATGCAGTAGTTATCACTGGGGGCGTCACTGGCCCCTCGAGCAGTCAGCTCATTTGCAGGATCATCACCCACACTGCAGGACTCCCAATGTCCCCGGTCCCTGCCATCATGTGGCAGCAGTACCACCCCTGCCACCTACCAGTGCCTGGTGACAAAACACGACAAAGAAGAATACCTGGAAACATTTCCAAATGCCCGAGAATTTAGTACTAATCCTGGTTATTGCAAAACCAAAGTTAAAGACTTGCTGAATGTTCCATTGGAAAAACAAACACATGGGCTGTTTTCTAATGTTTTTTGAAGCAGACGGAAAGGAAGAGAGAAGTGAAGTTCAGTTACCTAGTGGCTGAGTGGAGGAGGCAGCAAAGCTGAACCTGAGAAGACAGCAAAGGCATAAAATGTCCTGGCAAGAGCAGGGACAGACGGGAAAGCCTGGAGCAGCAGACGTCTTTCTTGGCTTGGACTGCTTTGGGGCAAAACCAGTTCCTCCCTGATTGTCCTACAGGTGCCACCTGGAATCAGACAACGTCTACAGAGAGTTCCCACTGCCTGCTGAAGAACAAGCCACAGAACTTATTCACTGCTTGACCTGCGTGCAGTGCATCACCAGCCAGAGAGAAATTCTGCAAGGATACAGAGTCAGATAACGAAAAATGTGACAGATTATCAATCATTAAGGAAGCAAACAAGGAAAGTTCCAGAAAACCCTGGGTCTCTTTCCAAGTGCCCTTTAATGTCAGGTGTTGTTCACGGTGAGGATGAATTGTTAGACGATAATATATTAATGCTGTTTGCATATCACCCAAGATACTATTCGCGACCTTTAAAAGGTCTTGGTTATTTTTGGTGTCTGTGAGCCTCTAGATTTCCCATTACACACCGAGGTCAAGTGTCCTCTGCATCAACGTATCAGTAGAACAAACCTTTCTGAAGATATTAATAGGTGGTGTCATGGATAAAAGGTTCCAATGTCAAATAAATTTGAGAAATATTGCACATTTCCATTTTGAAGATTCTTAGTACACACTGGAATCTTAAAGCTTTGAGAAGATTTCTTCTGCTCCCTAGGTAATCTAAAAAGTAAAATCGTGGTTTTAAAAAAAATCAACTGACTTGCTTGGTATGGTGGTCATGCTTGTAAATAACAGCACTCTGGGAGGCTGAGGCAGCAGGAGTGCAAGTTCCAGCCCAGACTGGACAACTCAGTAAGAATTTGTCTCAAAATAAAAAAGGGCTGGGGGTGCAGTTCAGTGAGAGGGCCCTGGTTCAATTCACGGTACCCCCTGCCACACACACACACACACACACACACACACACTCACACTCTCTCTCTCTAACGGACTTTTCCCACTGTACTTAATTTTGGGTGGAGGCAGGATCCCCTCAACAGTTCCTAGCGTGTGTCTTACCTACCTTTACTCCAGGGCCTTCTCTCACGCTTCCTCTTCCTCCACTAACACTTTCACAACCTCCTGGACTTATGTCAAGTCCCTGCTCAAGATTCATCTCCTCAACCACTGTTCCCTATGAATTATCCCAGAACTGCATCTGTACAAAGAGGTGTCATCATCATTACTACTTCAGGGTTACTTTGGAATTAACCTCTGCGTGTGTAATAGATGTGGTTTATAAATAACTTTGCTTCTTTTCAACTTTTCAGGACAGCCTGTTACTGTTCCACCGACTGTACAGTTCTTGTAGGAAAACTTCCCGGTGGATGATCAAATGGTTAGCCTTGTTCCCTTCTAAGGCCTGTGTCTAAGAACCATTAGGCAAGGGTTGAACATTTGCAATCACAACTTTAATTTGATGTTTCTCAAATTCAATGAAATATCCAAAGCAATAGATTCTGCCTATAACTGTACAATAGAGGTATTCAAGGTCAATGCCAAGACTGGCTGAAAATGGAATTTGGCCAGTTATGGGATTTGCATAAATATCAAGAGCCCCCACTCTATGCTGCAGATCCAATCCAAGGCCTCCAGCATGCTAGGTACATGCTCTACCACTGAGCTATATCTCTAGCCATAAGTTAGTTTGCATGCTAAGCTTTCTCTCTACCTCTGAACTATACCACCAGCTGCTGAATTTGTTTTGATAGCTAATATATTTCTTGCCCCTTTCACCAAAATATAAACTGCAGGACAGGAACTCTGGGCACAGGGTCTGTCTCAGTTATCTTCCTCATCCCTGGGACAAAACACCCCACACTCACAACTTAAAGGAGGAGAAGTTCATTCTGCTCAACATATGTAGCGGTTTCAGTTCCCAGAGGGCTGGTTCCAAGGCAGGACAGCATGGAGATGGGCATGGTGGGCAGGAAGCACAGAGGGACAGGGGAGGAGCCCAGAGGGAGATAAACCCTCCCCAGTCATGTCCACAGCAACCCACCTCTTCTGACAAGAACCTCCCTCCTAACAGCAAATCTTACAAGGGAACAAAGCTGAAACGTGTCCTCCTGCCTCAGCCTCTCAGAGTGCTGGGATTGCAGAAGTGCAACACCACACCTGGCTTCCAGATAGTTTTCAAGTTACCCATGAAGCTTTGGGAGGACCTGAGATGAGATGAAGAGCCAGTGTTTCTGTGTTTAAAAAAAAAAGCCAAACCAGCTAACCACCCAGTCCTTGAATATTCTACAACCTACCTCCATTCTTCCTCATGACTCCAGTAAGACTTGCCTATGACTCCCTTGTTACTTATCTGTGTAGAACCCCAAGAGCCTTTCTTTCCATTGAGCTATTCCATATTCGTAAAAGTGTCTTGTTGTTGCAACAGCCTGAATAAAGTCCTATCCTGAATTATCCAGCGAGTTTTGGCTTTCAGAGTTCAGTGCCAAGACTCAGGCAGGACTGGGCCTCACATACAGATCCTCAGTTACTCTGCCCAGGTAATGAGGCCACAGGAGGTACACGATCACCTCCGAGTTGTTCAGTGGCAGTGATATTCCCTGGGAGGACTGACAATGTTTACTTTATTTAAGGCCGGTACTTTAGGAAAGTAGGGCTAAGAAATGCTTTGCCCATTTTGGTTGGAGGAACTAGTCAACTGCAAAGGACCACCCAGCTCTTGCATATTCTGAAGTAAGACCCACCTCCATCCTTCCCTGAGTATCCCATAAGACTCCTGGATGACTTTCTTGCTTCTCTGCCTCCATAAAGCCCGGGCCTCTTTCTTTGACACATTCCTCTTTAAGGAATGTTCTTTTACTACAAATATGAATAAAATCATATCCTGATTGGACTGATATATTTTGTCTTTCATAAAAAGGGACTTGGGTTTGGAGGGATTATTTATAGCCTCAAAGACAAAATGTCCACTGAAAAAGCAGCAGCTGACAATATTGAGTGACATAAAAACTTCCTAACAATAGACAGCAGACAACCAAAAGGTCCACTCCCTCAGCAGGAAACCAGCATGGAGCTCAGCTTCACAGCAGAGAAAAATTACTACTTCCATAGGCTCACAGAAACTTGATTCAAGCAGATGCCTGGACAAAAAGATACTGTTGGAAATAATTTCCTAGTATATAAGGTAAATGTGGCTCTATATAATTTCCCCCTGAAATCTACTATCCCAAACACAATAGGCACAAAAGATACTCCTTTCCTGTCTAGGGGCTCTGGTTTCACAGAGATGAGAAGTAGGAAGTCCTGAGAAGCTAGAGGTTGTCATTCACGGAAAGGCTACAAGCTCTTGCCTTTCCAAGAGATTGGTCCAGGAGGTTTGCCAGCTCACCCTGTCACTGGGGAAAAGATCTAGGGTTGGACGATAAAGACCCGGATTTAGACACAAGGCTCCGCCCTTCTTAAAAACCGGTCAGCCCTTCATACTGTGTGCAATTCAACAGAGATGCTTAGCTCCGTTCCGTGGGACACAAAGCCTCCAAATTACACAAAACCAAAAAATAAGCAGTCAGGTCTAGATGTTGATGAGGTTTGCTACTATAGGCCCATTGGTAACTTGCAGATTTGGGGGTTCTTGAATTTAATTCAGGGATTCAGATGCACTAGGAATCCTCTCAAAATTATATGCCAAATGTGTGTGGGAATATATATTTTTCTAAAGAAAGTTTACACGGCTCTGTAACATTCTTAAAAGGAAGAATTTATTCTTCTAATGGGTAAGAACCACTATAGATATTCTGAGCCTTCAAAGAAATATGCTCTAGAGAGAGACTCCCCCCGCCCATCTTTGGCCAGGAACAGCAAGTGCACAGCCACATAGGACTGGGCTTACATACTCCATCTTTAGGCCTATCGAGGTGCTCACCCTGGTCCTGGAATTGGCAATTTTAGCTGTTACGAACTGTGCTGCTATAAACATTTAATGGGGAAAATAAATAAAAAAAATGAAAAAAATATATCAAAGCAGTTTTGAAGACTTTATGCCTGGCAGTTGCAGGAGTTTCCCTGAGAATCACAGTGGCTCCCTTCCTAGAGGCCATGCACAGAAGGAAATATCTGCAGGTCCCGAGCAGGTACTGCAATGGAGACCAGCAGACGGGAAGACATGCAGTCTGTCACGGGAGGGTGGTGGCCTGCCTGCAGGGAAGGCCCTGCTCACCATTGTGATGTAAGGAGTAGGCACACTTTGGTTTTCAACAGGACCCACAAATCTCAATTTTAAAATGCTGGCTGTGGCAGGGTGGACCCAAATTATCTCCTTCCTTCTGCCACGCCTGCAACCTCCCCGCACTGACTGGCTGCAGGACTGGCTTTGGCCCACAGGGTATTAGCAAAAGGGATTCAAAAAACAGGCCGGAAAAGTGTTACACCAGCAGTGGCCCAGTGGGGCTTCCTTCCTGCTGCCTATGTGACTCTGGCTGCCCTTACCAAGCAAAGAAGGCTGGGTAAGCCTGAGGGCAAGGGTTTGTGACTTGGCTACTTCTGTCGCCCCAGGTAGTCTCGCCTGCCCCTGGCCAGCCTGGTCCCCCAGTGCAGCCAGCCCAGCAGCTGAGCACAGCTATACGAGTGAGGCCAGCAGAGCTCAACTGAGCTGGCCGAGATCCGCAGCCGGGCTGGCTCCCAACACTGTGAACTAAATTTTAAGCCGGTACATTTGTAACTTTAAGCTAAGACATGTTGGGGTGGCTGTCATAATACAAGCTAACTGACAGCACAACTAATATATGTTTGGGGTTACATAATGTTACGGATTATACCTAGATGTTGCTCCAATGCCTCATGTGCTCACTGGCCGGGTTTCAGGGAGACCACTGAATGTGGGGCCTGTACAGCTGGCTTACTGCTAGGAGCGGTCTGGTCTGAGGAGACAGCCCACGGCGGGTGCGTGTGTGTGTGCGCATGTGTGTGTGGCCTGGCCGGGTTTATCAGGCTCGGCCTCCTCCCTTCGCCCTGTGCTTCCTGGGTGCCATTTTGAACAGCTCCCCTGGCCACACCCCTCTGCCGTGCTGTTCCTTCTTTGGAACCCACTAACCGTGGATTGAGACATGAGACACAATAAAACCTCTTCTCCAGGAAGTTGTGGGTGTCAGGGATTTTGTCCCAGTAATGAGAAATTAAGACAGATAGGGATGCAAAGAATTCCCTGGCATCATTGTTTATAATACTGAAAAACAAACCCATAAAGATTCATCTGTTAAGGAAGAGGTTAATCCATGGTTAACCAAAACATCCACACCGGCAAGGTAACCACTGCTAACAATTAAGCTGAAGCCTTGCAGCAATAGGCAGACCCACCAGAAGTGTGCCACTACATTTTGATGAACAGGTAAAAATTCTATGGTCCCTCACTCCAAACACATTATCTTGTAAAAACGGGAGGTTGCCTGGATTACAATGCAGAATTTAGAAATGTAGAAAATTATCTTGCTGTAAGGAAAAGGAAGAAGCTCAGAACAGAGCCCAACCTGTGTTAAGCTTTGCTTTTTGAAGGTGTAACGGGGCAGTGGGCAGCTCTGCTCAGAGAGTGATACGGTTCTAAGGGGGATCATGCAAAAAGTGGGGGATGTTTTGATGGAGAAAGCCATTGTTAAACTTAGTAGCTGAGTGTTTTCTAATCTCTTCAAAGGTGCTGCCAAAACTGAGAGGTCTTGCAAGTGTGCTCCAAACACAAAGCATGTTGGAAATCATTGACAGAGCAAAATCTCTAATGGCATTGGAATATCGATGTGTGATAAAGGAGGCCAACTAGAAAACAACATGTAAGATAGTCTTATTCTATATGCAGCCAGGTGTGGTGGTATACCCCTGAATCCTGCCACTACAAAGACCGCAGCAGGGGGATAAGGAAATTTAGGGAGATCCTGTCTCAAAATAAAATTTAAAAATGGACTGTGGGGCCAGGGATTTGGCTCAGTGGTTCTGTTGCCTACTCCCAAGTGCAAGGACCAGAGTTCAATTCCCAGTACCAAAAAAAAAAGGGACTGGGGATAGAGCTCAGCTCAGTGGTATGGGACTGCATAACTTTGTAATCTTAAGTAAGTTCCTAGTCTCAACTGTGATTAATGTAAATTAACAGGTGATTTAGTAGTTCTGGGTGAATAGATAAGATTGTTTCACTGCTTGTCTGCCAAGGAATGTTTTGAAAACCTTGGGACATTCTGTAAGCATCTGTTATAGACCCCCCCACCCTGCCTATCCCCTTATAAAAACAGCCTATGCCCCTGAGCTGATGCCTCCCAGAGCTACTTGGCTCTGGAAGTGCCATCTGGCCAGACGAATAAAGGTCTGTTTTCCAACGAGTCCGATGTGTTCCTTCCTGGGTGATTCTCGCTGCTCGTCAAGCTCCTGCAGCAATCGCTGGGCTACAGGGCCCAGCATCTTGGAGGCCCTTTCGGCTGTTCTAGCTCCTCGGAGTGGAAGTAAGGCCCTAGGTCTTACAGTGGTACAGCCTGGCACGCACATGGTCTTGGTTCAATCTCCAGGAGAGACAGAGATAGAGTCAGAGACAGGAAGGAGGAGGAGGAGGGGAGGGAGAGGGGGAGGGAGAGGGAGAGAAGAAAGGAAAAATACAGGTATGGGAAACTAACCGGAGGATGAGAGCAAAGTGGGTTCTAATGGTAGCTACCTCTGGAAGATGGGAATAGAGATATTCTTATTTGTCTCCCTATCATTTATTATTTGTTTTTTTAAACAGATGCAATAAACAGGTACTCTAGTTATTGCTATGGTTTACATCTAGATGGCTCCCAGGAACCTCAAGCACGTTTGGAAAGTGACTGGTTTTGGAGACTTAGCGCTCCTGGCTGTTGGGAGATGGGGTCTGGTCAGCAGAGGCTGTCACTGGGGTCTGGCCTGGAAGGGTTTATCTCCCTCTCAAGCTGCTCCCTTCACGCACTCCTTCCTGTCCAACCATACCGTCTGCCTTGGAGCCAGCTGACTATGGACTAACATGTTGGGAGCCATTCTACATGACTTTGGGGAAAAATCACTTCCCAATTAAATTATGAGTAGGGCTCTCTGAGGCCTCGTCTTCTGGCCTGCAGGCTTGGCTATGGATTCAGAATCGTAACTCCACTTTGCCTCCAGTCAATGCCGAGGCCTCAACATCCCTGCGATACTGCGGCTCTCAAAGGCAAGATTACATCAACTGAAGACATCCTGGTTCTTGGAGAACAGAGTATTAATACAAAAAGAGGAAGGTCTCACGGGGAGGGACAAATTCCCTACAGTTTAACGCATCCCACCTACTGTTCTAAGGACAGTTTTGCTTATCTCAATGTAAGCTCCTCCCCCTACCTAAGATCTTCATCAGCATAAAATCCTCATCATCATGGGATTACCGCAGCCCTCCGAGCCCTCTGATACTCCCTCCAATTATAAAGTCCTCATCAATTTGGGATTATCACCACTCTCTGAGTCATCTGCTACCCCCTATGAGCCCAATAGATAGTGGCTACTTTGGGGTGTCTTTTTTTGTTTGTTTTTTGAAACAGGGTCTCACTATGTAGTTGAGACCGACTTGGAACTATGTAGCCCAGGCTGGTCTCAAATTCACAGCAATCCTCCTGCCTCGGCCTCCCAAGTGCTGGGATTACAGGCGTGCGCCACCACGCCCAGCAGGAGCTCAGGGTGTCTTTGCCCACTCAGAGGTCCTGACCTCCTGGACCCCATAGACTTTGAAATTATGCAACTCTGATGTCCTCTTTCTCTAGCCCTCGCCATCCCTCCTTCTAGGCACTTGGAGATCACATGAGCCACCACCAACCTCCCCTCTCTTTAACTGAAGGTGTCAGATATCTGCCTCAGCATGAGAAAGTGACTTAGATGGTTCTGTTGACACAATTTAACACAAGCCATGGCTCTGCAATCATTAGAGGGCACACTCACTCAGGTGCTCACATGTGTACACTCTCCCTCCCGGCCACATACACCCAACCCAAAGCAGAGCAGGACTAGAATTTTGTTGTTGCTTGAGTCCACTGCCCAAGCACCCATTCAGAATTTCCTTGGAGGTTGGTGGTCTCTGGAATTGTGGAATCTTGCCCTGTGTGAGACCACAGGACCGCTGTGTGGGCAGCTCCCTGATTCTCTGGGGAGCAGGCAGAGGCTGTGGTGCCCCCCATGCAGCCAGACGGAGGATGGGGAGCGACTCCTGACTGCAGCGCTTCTGGGGGAATGTGAGCAGCCAAGGAGCTGCCACTGCCGCCTGGTGGTGGAGACGCCCTGTTCATTAAGGGCAGCAACGGGTCTGGGCTCCAAAGCCCTGGACCCCATCAGTCCTTCACAGCCTCATTCTTCACTAACTGTCCCTCCCTACTGACAGGGCACAGAAGTGTCCGTGTGCGATGGCTCACTTCAACTCACTTCTAAGCCCGGCTGTACTCACTCCTCCATAAAAGTGACTTAGCAGTGACAACAGAAGCCAAAGCAACTCTATCGGGAACCCTGGGGGGCAAACAGCAAAAGAGCAAGCATCACAATGACAAGCAGTGTACTGAAGACGCCACAGAAGTACAGGCCACTATGGTCAAAAGTAAGAGCAATACAAGAAGTTAGACCGGGCGATCAGGTGGGAAATGAGGGCTGATAAGACCAGCAGCGAATCCTTTTGAACTGCCTTCACTGAATGACCGAAAAGCAGAACAAAAGGGTATGGTCCCCAGGAGCCCAAAAGGACGTCAGCACGCCGCTGTCATCTTTTGGAGCATCTGCTTCGTGTTCACGTCTACCACTCTCCATACTCGTCCTGAGACCGGAGGGAGGAATGCGCTCCTCTGTGAACAAGCTTCAGTTACATCAAGGTAAAGAAACAGCTTACACCATTATTAAGGAAAGGTTGAGAACTGAAAATGCTCGACTTCCCCTCTCCTGTTTAAACATATTGTAAAGTTATTAGAGAGTGGAACCGCGAGTTATGACCCGCCTGACATACGAACAACTTGGGTTATGACTGGAATTTTAGTTTTAACTTACGACCAAAGTCTTGCATTACAACCCAAATGCCAGCAGTTTGGGCTTCCAGACGGTCTCAGATATAGATTTAACCCTTAAGGAGTTCTGGAAGGAACACGACAACATCCTTCCTGTGTGGGGTTGAGGAATCCTGGGCCAGTGTCTCTCTAAGGACAGTGAGCCCTGCCTGTGTACAGAGGAGGCTTTGAAGGCTGTGTGGAGGAGCCTGAGCCTTCACTGACCAACCTGACTTACATCAGTCCTTGCAAACGAATTGAGTTCACAAGTCAAGGGTCCGCTGTAGTCACAGAACTTGTTAAGGCGTGGCAGTAAATGCACCAATCCCCTAGAGCAGCGATGGCAACCCTTTAGACTGAGTACCCAGATTGCAACCCCAAACCCTCTTATTTATGGCCAAGTCCCAACACTGCAGTTAGACCTGAATGCTCAACTCCTGGGGTGAGGCTGGGTGACTTGACCTGCATACCGATAGAGAGGGCTCTGTGTGCCTGCTGCAGCGTGTGTCACCAGAGGTTCGCCAGCACTGCCCTACAGAGTCCTGATCGTCAGGAACTATTCACTTGGTCTATGGGCTACATGTTTGGCTGTCGGCAAACAGACAGCTACCACTGCTGAGAGCTGACCATGCTCTGAGAAGACGTCACTTGGAAGATGTTTTAATCATCAGGAAGATCTTAGAGGTGGATATGGTCATTTCCCCAGTCTACCAGCGAGGAAACTGAGGCACAGAGATGGCAAGTAACAGGCCAAAGCTCCTTGAATAAGCCGCAGACGAGGGAGGAGAAGCCACAAGGAGCAGCTGGGCAGGGCGTGCGGAGCCAGCATGCAAAGGCGCAGTTTTTGCTCATACAACGCAGACCGCTCAGTCGCCTGCCCACCTCCCGGAAATGCTGAGCAGTCTGAGTGAGACCACACACACGAAAGGCCAGGAAACAAGAAAGCACTTTAGGGACAACAAGTGCTACTGAAGAAAGCACAGACGAAGCCAGCTAACTCCTCAGGAATGCCCCACTGCAGTCACCATGGCTACAGGGGAGAGGCGTGCATCCCCTTTTGGGCCCTGATTTAATGCTTTCAATAAACACCCTAGGATGCTTTCTACAGATCAGTCTAGGGTATGCACGCTGGCACTTGATCCGACCTTTGCCAGGAGCTTTTGTGTCGTATGTTTAATACAAACACCCAACCCTAGCTGTTTGCCTTAACTGGGGTAAGTAACCATTTCCCTGTTACTATCAATTCTGTTCCAAAGAAATGACTGCTGTAATTTTACACCCTTAATCTATGCGATTTAAAATGGAGGAAAAAAAAAACCACAACTCTTTCTCATGAAAGGGGCACATTATATATAGTAGTTCTTTTATTATCATCATCATTATGAATCGCAAAGTCCACAGCTCATTTTCCAGGTAACATAAAAATGTACAGGACATTAGGTGCAGGACACCTGCATGCAATGCGATGACATGATACTTGTTTTTGAACGACTATGACTTCCTAGTCTATTAAAAGGCAACCACACAGTTAAATCTGCACAATTACAACAATGCAATCGTCAAGCAATTAAAAATCACAGGCTGTTGAAACAATGCAGATCTGCTGAGTAATATGGCATTTCTTTTTCTTTTTAGGACCGGGTAGTGAATTGGAGGCCCCTGAACTGAGTTACATCCCTGGTCCTTTAAAAATTTTTTTAAATTTTGAGACAGGGGTCTTGTTAAGTCATTAAAATGTGCAAGCTGGCAGAAACTTTGGATCCTCCTGCGTCAGCCTCCCAGAGTGCTGGGATTACAGGTGTGCGCCACCACGCCTGGCTAACCCAGTCTTTAACTGTGTAATGTCACGTAGAAGCCCTGATTTCTCTTGCCGTCTAGGGGTCACTGAAAAGAAAAGACCCCTCCACACACTCCTCCCCACACCGGGGCCAGTCGGAGGTGTGAGGGATCCACCCAGGGACGGCTGGTCACTCCAGCATGTGCTGCAGCACCCCGGGGTCTGCCTCCACCGCCTGCAGGCCCCTGTGCAGGCTCAGGAAAGTGGCCTGCTTCCCATAGCGCTGCCGCCAGCGCACGAAGGCCTCCACCACCTGCGACTGCACGTTGTGGGGGTGGTTGGCCTTGCAGCGGTAGACGTCTGCCTGCGACAGCCCCAGCGACAGCACCAAGTGCTCCCACTCGGCGCCCAGCCTCTGCGCCAGCTGGTTGATCTGCTGGTCTGACGGGGAGCTGCTGAGGATGTGCGAGGGGATCCCAGGCACCTGGTCACCTAGGGGGAGAAGAGGCACAGGTGAACAGAGCCAGCGGACAGACACACACGACCCGGTGAGAACGGGGCAGGGAGGACGGCGACACTTCTGCCCTCGGTATGGGGCTGGGTCTGGCCAGCCCGGAGCTGCTTGGCACAGCCAGGCTTCGGGGCTTAGTGTCCCTTATCTCCCATCTCCTGTCACCTAGCTTTTATTTTGCTCTTTAATTTTGTTTAGATTTGGGGTTTCTCATGTAAGAATAGCCATGCTGTATTTAAGCTTGCGTGTCTGACTTACAGGAAACCGGGCCACAGACCTTTAGCAAAAGGGCCGGGGACAGAGAGACGGAGGCAGGGAGAAGGGTGTGATGAAGAACTGGGACGCGCTGTGTCCATGAACCAACTCCCCACGAGAATAATCACTATGCACTGAAAACACGCACTAATACAATTTAAAAAAAGAAGCACCCTTAGCACCTATGAAAATGTTTACTGCAGAAAGTCAGAAAACAAGAAAACAAAAATAACTAGAAATCCTACTGGAGAAAGCCACTGACCCTAATTCGTCCTGTCTCTCTCCTATGTAAAGCATGCCGAGGCTTCCCTGTGCTCACTGCTGGGCGGCAGGTTCTCCTCGCCATCTCTGAGCGCCAGCTTCAGGCCCCACTTCGGGTGCTGCTCTTCCTGCAAGCAGGGTGGCCGGAGAGAAAGGCTAAACCGACAGCTCCCCTTTCCCAAGGGCTTCAGTGGGGAACACAAACAAGGAAGGCGCAGGTGCTGACAGGCTGGAGCCAAGAGGACAGAAGTGCATGCTGCGGAGGGGGACGAGAGGCTGAACCTGCACCTCCTAGACCAGGTCCTGGTCTGCCTGAGGCCAGTCTGCTAAACGTGTGACCCTGAGGAGCGGTTACAGATATGCCCAGTGCAACCAGGAGCAGTACCATCAGTTATACAGAGGGGACCTGGCCCACTGTGGGCCAGGGGAGGCTTGCTGGGGTGGGAGGCTTCAGGCTAAGCCCTGGATAACAACAGGAGAAGCAGCGGGGTGAAGGGGGAAGAAAGGGAGTGATGTGCTCCGAGCAGAGGAAACTGCATGTGCAAAGGCCAGGGGGCAGGGGAACTCCAAGTCATAGCTGGAGTTCAGGGTCAAAGGCAGAGTCCGAGAGGGCCTCGAGAGCCCCAAGATGATGGTGCTAGTTATTGGTTAGGTGCAGCGTCACAGGAGGTGGTCTGGCCACTTCACACTCACCGGCCATTTCAATTTAGGGTTCAAGAAGAAGGCCAAGGCCGTCCTATTAGGAGACTTGATGTTTTCTGTGGTCTCTGCCCCTGCCCCTGATCTCGTGCCGGTACCTTAAGAATGAGTTGACAAAATGCTGTTCAGAACTTTTTCTAGTGTTTGTCAGCACTGCGGTTGTAAACTTTTTTATATTTTTATTGACCCAGACTAACACATACGTATCAGCGGGGTTCCGTGTGATGGCACAGAGCTCATTTACCAAGTTCAACTCCCCTTTCCACACCCCTTCCCCACACAGGGATCCCCAACCTCAGCAAACTTGTGTTATTTGTCTTTCCGGGTCTGGCCTATGTAGTTAACGTAAGTCCCCTAATTCCACTCAGTCTATGGAAAATGGCTGGATTTCACTCCTCTTTCTGGCTGAGTCGTACTTCAGTGCTTGTGTATACCGCAGTCCCTGCGTGCAGTGGGTTGGTGGCACCTAGGCTGACTTTGGTTTTTATAAAATGAGTAATGTTAAAAGATTCAAAGGGCACAAAAAACTACAAAGAAAAAAAAGCACATCGTTTAATAGCCCCCATTGGTTTCACAGTTGGTGAACAATATTTTGGACATCTCCTTATGCCCATTTACTGTGCAAAGGAAAGGCAGATATAAATGATCTCATTTAAAATGATAAGATGAGAGCTCTTCTCTAATAAAAGCTATTTAAAGCTACTTACATTTAACAGTAGAAAAAGCAGAAGTAAATGGAATACTGTTCTGACTGGCAGTTAAATACTTAACAACACATACACCTGATTTAACACAGAAAAACTATGAAAACCTAAGGGTTGACTAACCATTTTCACATACTGTAAATGCTCTGTAATTTCTCTTTTCCCTTTTCTTTACACCTCTTGCTTTTTGTTACATATATCATTTTTGTCAGCTGCCTAATACTTAAGTTTCTGGAATGATTTTCCACATCCTGCTCCCCACTCCCAGCTTGTTGGAGACCACACTGTAACAGCTGACTGCTCACCAGTGGTTTTGCTATTATTAGTGGTTTTAAACTATAGCTTTTCTCTCCTGGGTCTGGAGCTTTGATCTGTGTCAACTGGTCAATTTCTCCACAGAGCGGTCTCCTTCAAGAAATGCTCATAGCCATGCTATTCTCTGAGTTCTCTCAGGTCAAGACTGCTAATGCCTCTACGGGAGTAATACTTTCACATTTAGGAAAGCAGTTGTATATTTTTACATACAGTGCTTCTGAATTCTGACTATAATTCATGATTACTTACATGATGCTATCCCCCTTATGAGTGTGCAGACCTTATATTTTCCGGTAGGGAAGGCTGGTGTGGCGAATTCGGATGCCAACACAGGTGCCCGGCATCCTGTGCTCGTAGCCTTTTCGGCCTGGGCTCACAGGACCGAGGCTTTAGAGCAGGCGATCTTTGCCCTTCAAGATGTATTTCTCTGGGGATGTGGGCTGATCTTGGACTACAGCCAGTTCTCAATTCCTTTCAGAAAACTCTTCCCGTCGCCCGTCTTTGCATTCTTTTTCTGCCCCATGTATTGAGGGGTTTGCCGCTCCTCAGTGCCTCTCATTCCTCACTTGTTATTTTAATCCTCTTGTGATTGTCTCCGGCTTTCCCCTCATGCCAGTCATAGGACTTTCAGCTACATCTATTCAGTTTTGGGGTTTTTTTTTTTGTTTGTTTGTTTGTTTTGTTTTGTTTTCTGGTTATGGACTGGTATTATATTCTTTTTTTCTAGGCCTTAGAATAAATTTTTAAATCATTAATATATATTCTCAGTTATAGTTACTAAACTGACTTTGGTTTTATAAAATATGTGTAATGTTAAAAGATTCAAAGGGCACAAAAAACTATAAAGAGAAAAAGCACATCATTTAATAGCCCACCATTGGTTCATAATTGGTGAACAATATTAATAGTGGTGTAATAAAAACTGAAGAGAATTATATTCAGTTACATAAATTAATATGAAGAATTTCTCTTTTATAGTAGCTTGTGATAGATTTTGATTTAATTTTATTTTTTACTTTTTAAAAATTCATTAAGTTTATTGGTATATTTTAGGTATACAGTATGATGACATTCATCATGGGGAATTTGCACCTTTACACAAATATGTCTTGGTTCTTATTTTTTTCCCCATTCCCCTGCCCTACCTTCGATCTCTCCACCCCTCCCTATTTACAAGACTTTGTTTCCATTTTTTCTTCTCTCATATTTATTTCTTTCCCTTCTACCTATTTCACATTCTCTGTTATACATTTTGGTTCTCATTTACACTTTCAGTTTCTCACACCAGAGAAATTATTTGGTATTTACACGTGTCCTATTTATTTCACTTAAGAGTATGGCATTAATGCACATCTACTTAGCTATAAATATCTCTGGTTTTTCACACTTTGGGCTGAGTAGTACTCCAGCTTATTAAAAAAAATCTTCAGTTACCAGTTGAAGGGCAATTGGACAGTTTCTAAATTTTAGCTTATTACAAACTGTGCCACTATGAACATGGGTGCTCATGTATCATTCTTATTCTCACTTTCTTTTCTTGGTGCTGCCTTTTAAAAATTCCATTCCACTCCACACCCATGCAATGGCTACCATTAAACACAGAGAGGAACAAGTGTTGATGAGAATGTAGAAAATCTGAACTCACGGCCCTGTTGGTGGGAGCGTAAAATGAAACCCTGCTAGCTGTGGAAAACAACGAGTTCCTCAAAAAAAGACAAAAAGAACCGGTATGCATCCAGCAACCCACTTCTGCATATAGAATTAAGAGTAGGGATTTGAGGAGCTATTTGTATACCTATTTTTATAGGCACATTATTCACAATATCCTAGAAGTAGAAGCAACCTAAGTGTCCACTAATGGATGAATGAGTAAACAAAATATGGTAAACACACACAGCAGAATAATATTCAGCCTTAAAAGGGGAGGAAATCCTAACATGCCACCACATGGGTCATCTTTAAGGACACCATGTTAAATGAAATAAGCCAGTTGCACGAGGACAAGTACTGTGTGACTCCACTCGTGAGGTCTCTAGAGTGGTCACATTCATGAGAAAGGGAGTAGAACTGCGGTTACCGGGGCTACAGGAAGGAGGATGAAGGCTTGGTGTTTAACAGGTATAGAGTTTCAGTTGTGCCAGCTGGCAAGAGTTCTGGATACTGGCTGCAGAGTAACATGAATATATGTAACACTGAAAAACTACATTTAAAAATGGTTCAGCTCTTGAATTTTATACTGTGCATATTTTAACCACAATTATAAATAAGAATTAACTAGAATCCCGTGGTTACTGAGCTCTTCGTCCTCGGGAGGCTGCCAGCCTGGCTGTACGTCTACTGGTGAAAGCTGTGATCCTCGCTTTCACTCCCCACCACGGCATTTCTGGGCCGTCACCACACACCATCACACACCATCACACACCATCACACACCACCACACACCACCACACACCACCACACACCACCACACACCATCACACACCACCACACACCACCACACACCACCACACACCATCACACACCATCACACCTGAGTCACGAGCATCTCTGGCCAGACTTCTGTCTGCTCTCTGACAGGAAGCTGATGGACCTGTGACACTGCCCACACTGTGAGGGGGACCTGCTGTCCTTCTTCGCCCGAGCTACAGGCTGAAGCTGGCTGCGGCTTTCTATGCACCTTGCTACCTGGAGGACAGGAGAGGCAGGACTCCTCTGGGCCTGCTCTTGGTGGGGCTCCCAAGCTGCCTCCTCTTCTAGAGGCCAGGTAAGGGACTTAGACCTACCCATACCGTAGCTGCTCTTACATGCCCCTTTCCATAGCTCAGCCTAGAGACCAGGAGACGGCCGCCTGTCTCTGCTGAGGGCCTTCCTGGCATTTGAGGCTACCTGCCCACCTCCTCAACTGCACTCTTTCTACACTGACCTGTCATAGGATTCTGTCTCCCTGTCTTCTTTTCCCGGAACTCTTTCTGATGGGTCACGCAGGATTTCTTTGCCTGTCAGTCACTTTTCAAGGGGCCTCGCATGAAGCTTTAATTGCTTCTTGTTTGTTGGTTTATTTGCTGCTAGTGAGTCTGGGGCGAGGTTTGCTTGGTTTCTGGCTGCTTTCCGGTTCCGTTTGTTGAGCCTTAGGGGAAAGAGCATCTGTGTTTCTGCTGCTCACTGTTGCCCTGGCTGTCGAACACAACAGATGCAGTGAGCCAACCGTGTGGCAGTAAGGACAGGTCACGCTCTGATTCCTCTGCATTTTCAGGGTCACATCCCCCTGTGAATAGTGCCAATAACTGGGAGACGGCAGAAGTCCGCAGACAGACTGGGGCAAAGATATCTGGTGCAGTCTTATCCCGGCACCCTGCAAGTTGATCAAGCCCATCTGACCAGACATCTTTATACGCACAGCGTGCAAGGGCAGCCGTGGGTGCCCTCTGACCTCTACCTGGAAAAGGATCCTCATGAGGCCCTTTACTCAATTTTCTTTTATTTTATCCCATTTCCTCCCTCAAGTCCCCTCCCCTCCCTATGTACAGAAGCTCTGTTTCTATTTTTCCCTATTTCCACTTTTTCCTTGTCCCTTCCTTTTTTCCTCTCTCCCTCCCTCCTCCCTGTTCCTTTCCATTTGAACACTTTCTTCCCCTCATGAGGCTTTTTAGTTCGTGAATGCTGCTGAAACACAGGTCACTTAAAAACAAGAGTCCTGAGCCTTGCGTGTCCGCTCCTAAGGATACACCATACTATGGTGCGCGCTGTCACTGAGTCAGTGCAACAGCCTGGCCAGTGCTCCTGAGGGCGGCCGCGTACAAGACGGTGGCAGGTGGATGAGCATTCTGCCTTACACTAGTCATGTCCAGTTCAGTATGTGGGAAAAGCATGAGGATCATTTCAATCCATGATCGCAAGGATTAAGATAGTAAATAGAAAGCAGATACAAAATGACAGAAGTTAAGTAAGAAAGAAAGGTCAGTGAAAAATAAAAAGTAAATTTAAAGAAAAATTTTAAATGAGTGGTACAGGTGGAGCACAGACACAGCAAAAACTGCACAACTGGGACCCAGGCGGCCGAAGCTGGGGACAGTCTTTGTCTACAGAGTGCCACTGGCATTCCAGGTGGGCAGCATGCTGGGCAGGCCTTTTCCAGTGCCTGGCAAGCCAGGGCTTCTCTGCTCTTGCACCTACTAGCTGCTGGCAACACTCCCCACTTCCCACAAGCACACAGGTTCACAAACCCTGAGGAGAGGCGCTACTGTCCCTGGCTGAGGGCCACAGGACACTGGGCTTGAGAACGCCCATTCTAGTGCTTAAAAACCTAAGCAACTCTTTAACCCTTTTATACCAACAATGTGTTCTCCATTACACAGATCCTAAGTCTTTCGTGCCATCTTTTAATCCCATTTTCAGTGAAGATAAAACTCCCTCTTTCAAAAGAAACAACGCACACTATCAAACCCACCCATCACAATGAAGCCAAAGATCCACTTTACAGGATGGGGAAACCGCCCCACCCGCCCCCTGCACTCATCGCTAGACCCCCGTCTCCGTGGTTGTGACATAACTAAAAAACCACACAGTCCGACCCCTCCAATTCTCTCCTCTTCCTTCACCATCTTTCTACTTTTGCTTCAAAACTGAAAAGTCTTCTTTCCAATTCTTCACTGCATTCAAAATCAGGTCTAAGAGTTTCACACTTAACTTATTAATATTTTTATATGCCAGTATACATATTAAACAAACAAATATCCTGAACATTTTCTCCTCCTGCCTCAGCCTTCCATACTGTTGGGATTATAGGCATGTGCTACCTCTTTAAAAAAATGTTTTTAATGGGCTAGCAATGTAGCTCAACACAAAGACCTTGGGTACTGGGGACACACACACACACACACACACACACTTAAAAATTCAAAATATCTTTAAAAATTCAAACTATGGAAAACTTTCTGAACTTGGAAAAAAGACTCTGAAAGCCTTCAGTAAGCACTTGGTTGATTTAACAGTGACATTAAAGGTATTTCCTTCAAGAAACAGAACAGGATGCCCTGTATTTTCATCACTATGGAATGTAATACTGGAAGTCCTGACCAGTGCTAAAAAGAAAGGAGAAATTAAGTACATGCATTTGAAGAAATAAAACTATGACTTCTTTCATACAACATGTAGAAAAAAGACAAGGATTAAAGGATAACCCATGAGAAAGAGACGACTGAACAAAATTGCCAGATACAAGACTAACTTAAAATAAAAACCAACAGAATTCTACCAATAATCAAATACAGGTAAATAAGTACAGGAATAGTAAAAAATAAAGTAAGCAATGAGAAGGATCTAGATATTAAATTAGTAAAGACTGCATAAGACCTCAATGAGGAAAATTTTAGTAAAATTTAAAACAATGCAAATAGTGGATAAAAGGAGAATTATTCATGTGCTAGCTGGGATTACATTACTATAACAAAAATATGATCATTCTTGTAATTACAATTAAAATTCCATACTGGTGGGCTGAGGATTTAGCTCAGTAGTGCTGCCATCTGACTCACAAACTCAAGGTCCTGAGTTCAATCCCCTGGTACCAAAAACTAAAATAAAATTCCATACTGGTAAAAGGAGGAGTTTCTCCAAACTGGGGAAAACTAGATAATTATACAGAGAAAAAGAAAACAGTACTTTGATATCACATTATAAATAATTATGGATGCCATGAAGGCAAAAATACAAACATAAAATGTAAAATTTTGAAGTTGGGAGAAAATAATATGGAACTAGCTTTATGACCTGTAGTGAGAGGTGATATCTTAAATTAATGCCCCCAAAGGTGAACTTTTTCTACATCAGAATTAAAGAATTCTGCTTAATGAAAGAGACCAGGATCCAAGCTGACAGAGCAAAGTGGGAGAAGTTACTTGTTACTGTCTAAAGATACAAGGGAATACCATCGGACTATATGAGCTACTCCTGAAAACCAACAGGGAAGGTGAGAACCTCCACAGGAAAAAGACACAAGTAAGAATGGGTGATATACTACAAAGCCACTGTGATAAAAACAGCATGGTACTGGCAAAGAAAAAGACCAGAATATCAGTAGAATAGATCAGAAGATGCAGAAACAACTCCAGACACACTCAGCCATCTCATCTTTAACAAAGGAGCCAACCATCCTCAGTTGAGGAAAGATAGCCTCTTTAATAAACAGTGTTGAAAAAACTGGATTTCAACTTGCCAAAGATTAAAACTAGACCCCTATCTTTCACCATGCACTAAACTAAAATTGAAGTATATTAAAGATCTAAATATTACAATAGAAACACTAAACTTGCTGGAAGATAAGTTAGGTAGAACTCTTGAAGACATTGGCATAGGAAAAGACTTCATGAACAAATTCTCAGTAGCACAGGAACTAGCACAAAGAGTCAATAACTGGGATCTCATCTTATTAAAAAGCTTCTGCACTGCAAGAGAAACCACCAACAGAGCTAAGAGACAACCTACAATATGGGAAAAAGATTTTACCAGCTGCTCCTCAGACAAAGGTCTACTATCTAGAATATACAAAAAAAAAAAATATATATAAAGACCTAATTCAAAAATGGGCATCTGAAATGAACAGACATTTCTCAGGCAAAAGAAATAAAAGCAACAAAGAAACATGAAAAAAATGTTCAACATCACTGGTCATTTCAGAGATGCAGATGAAAATAACAGTGAGATTCCTTCTCATCCCATAAAGAATGGCTACTATTAGGAAATTAACCAATAATGAAAAGAAAAAAAAAGAAACTAACCAATAACAAATGCTGGCAGGGTTGTGGGGAGGAAGGATCCCTTCTCCATTGGTGGGAGTGCAGACTGGTGCAACCACTGTGGAAATCAATATGGAGATACCTCAAAAGACTAGGATTAGAGGTCCTATTCGACCCAGCATTCCCCTGCTGGGTATCTTCCCAAAAGAATTAAAAGAATCACACCACAGCTATATATGCACACTCATGTTTATAGCGGCAGTTTGTAATAGCTAAATCTTGGAAACAGCACAATTGCTCATCAATTAGAGACTGGATAAAGATGTGGTTTTTCTATAAAATGGAGTACTACTCAGC
Organism: Fukomys damarensis; assembly: GCF_012274545.1. Lineage (NCBI taxonomy): Eukaryota > Metazoa > Chordata > Mammalia > Rodentia > Bathyergidae > Fukomys > Fukomys damarensis. Next base: position 55,239,107 of record NW_022900927.1, on the reverse strand, counting down.
CTTAAAAAATGAGAAACTAGAGACATTTATAGTTAAATGGATGTACATTGAGGCCATACTCTTTAAGTGAAATAAATAGGACACATGAGTAAATACCAAATAGTTTCTCTGGTGTGAAAAACTAAAAGTCAAATAAGGTTCAAATTTTATAATTGATAATGTGAAATAGGAAGAAAATGTCTAAAGGAGTAGGGGAAGTGGGAAGGGTAGGGAAAAGAAGGAAAAAGAAAAATATGAGAAATGGAAAAAAAGTCTTTGTAAATAGGGAGGGGTCAAGGGGGTGGAGGGAGGGCAAGGGTATGGGGAGAAAATATGAACCAAGACACATCATATAAAGGTACAAGATCCCAATGATGAATGTAACTGTACTGTATACCTAAAAAGTACCAATAAACTTAATAATAATAAAAAAGAATGGGTGATACAAAAAGAGGAATCAGAAAGTAAGCATGTGAAGAGGTGCTGAAACTCAAAAATTTAAGAAACAAATGGAAACAATGATCAGTCATTTTATGTGCACAGAAATCTAGACAACGCCAAGTTTTGGCAGGGATGTGATGATGGAACCTCATTTACTGCAAGTGGGGATGAAGATTGGGCAGCCATTCTGGACAGCAAGCGGGCAGTGTGGGTAAAACCCAGTGTGCCGCACAATCTTGCTATTCATTACAGGTATCAAGAAAAATTCTGAGAAGAGACACACAAGGGATATGTATAAGGTTGTTTGTGTGCAAAGATTCGTTACTTGTAGTAAACATACTCATAGTTTATAACTCAGCACTCTTGATTTGAAATATATGCAAACACATATTCCATTGTATAATATAAAATGCTTTTCCTCTCTCTCTCTCTCATCCATGAGGGGTCACGTATGGGGTTGTTTATATGAAGTGATACTGCTGGAAGAAGAGGTGGAAGCAATCTAAAAGCTAATCACTTGGCAAAGAGATAAGCAGGAAGGTGCACATCTTAACATCAGCAGAGTTAGAAAGGACGGACTACGTGTGGTGCAGAGCAAAAAATGGAAGGAAAACAGTGAGATCCCAAAAATGCAAATTAAAAAATATGCAAAACACCACTTACAAGAACACACACAAAAGAATATACGTTAGAAGTTATCTTTGGCAGGGCAGGGAATGGGAATGAAAATGAAAGCATATACATGAAAAAGCTAAGCTTTCCATACTTAGGTTAATGAAATACAATGTGCCAGAAACTTAAGAGAAGCATAAAGAAATGAAAGAAGACGAAGAGAAGGCAAGAAGGGAAGAAGTGAGGGAGGGAGGAAGGGAGGGAGGGAGGAAGGGACCCCTTTTGTTCACGATGCCCTAGGACTGCCGAGGTGGGATTCTATCTGGAGCTGTAGAGTGGAGCTGGGGCTGCACCAGGCTGAGCAAACTAAACTCAGAGCCACCTCCCAGGACTCAGGTGTTAACCCTGGTCCCTGAGTACAAAGCCCTTACAGAACCGTCCTTTGGCTGAGGGACTGGTTGCTTGAAAGGGATAGGGGGAGAAAAAGCACCCTGAAAACTAATTAGAAGCCCTTGTTCTGATAGCTAATCACAAAGAACAATCTGGGCCTCCCAGAAAGGTGGGGAAACCAACGGGTCTTTCTAAAACTGATTTTCAGGATGATGAAGTGATAGCCAACTTCAAAGAACAAGGCCATGTTGCAAAATACAAATAAGTCTTACTGTCATGGAAACTTGATTTGACTGTCAAGTCTGGGAAGATCAACAACCACATTGTTAGCAATAATGGAGTTCTCACTGAATTAGAGGCGGGTTTGGTGGGCACCCTCAGGGCTAAGGGCTGGCAGGCCTGGGTGCTGTGTAACTGGGAATCTGCCAGTCTCTCCCTACCTCGCCCAGGGTGCACAGTCTCTCTTGGACAGTTTTCTCATTTGTAAAAGTGTAAACTAGATGAAGTCCAAGGCCTCCTTTAGATGTAACACAGTATGCTGTCTTTTAGAAGCAATTTTATTATTTTCTATAGCTCTTATTATTTTTGACTCTTTATTAAATGAATGATCATTATTTATCACTTTTCTCTACAAGTCTTCTAAAACAGAACCCAGCAAGCCTTTGCAGCTTTTGAGTAATGCTTTTTGTTTATCTGTTTCTTCTTTATAAGATCACAAATGAAAACTTCTCCTTCCAAAGGAGGGAGAAACAGTGAAATAAAAATTTGGTACAGTAAACCTTTGCTTCAGTGCCAGAGACTTTAGAAGTCCTCGTGACAGCTTTTGGGGCCAGTCATCCTCTTGAACTCTGTTCAACGCTCCTTCATCTTGCTCCTTGAGCACATCAGCTGCCCTAGACCACAGAGACTTGCAGTAGCCCTGCCTCTCCCCAGAACTTTCTTCCTCTGACTTCCTCCTTCAAATGTGACTTCTCAATGCGGCCACCCTATTCTCTACCTCAATTCCCATCCCACCCTGCAATTCCCCTTCTAACATAGGCATATTGTATAGACATGATTGTTTATCAATGGCCGCCTACTGCCCACCCCCAACACTCATCGCTGCCTTCACCCCAGGCAGTGTGTGAATGCCTCAGCAGCAGAGAGCTTCGTTTGCATTGCTCAGTGATATACTTCAGGCAGCCCGAAGGGTCCCCTGCACAATGTACTCACTCACCAGAGATTTGCTGGATGAATGACTTAAAAGGAATGATTCATTACAATTACAATATGCTCATGTAGCCTTGCTATCTATTCTATAGCTATAATGCTACCCACTGCTCCTACTTGGAGTTTACTTAGCCCTTGAATACCAAACAAACTGCATAATCTAGGATTAAACAGAAAGTTAGAAAGAGGGGTGACTTTGCATAGCAAAATATTGTCAGGATTCGATGTAGGAAACTCCTCCTCCACTATACGGAACTGGACCACAATGAACTTCCCCCTCCCAAACATCCATGTTTAATTTGAAGAAAGATAGGCAGGTCTCAAGATGAGTTCTACATAAATAGGTAGGGTGAGGCCTCCATCCCTTAATACCAAAACAAAAACAAAACAAAGATAATAACAAAGCCTATCAAAAAATCACCTTCCAATCCCTACCTCCATGAAGCTGAATCAGTTACTCACCAAAACTCAAGTCAAATTGATTCACTCCAATACCAACTGTCTCTGGCAGAATGGAAAGACATCTCATGGGTCCAGGAGACAGTGCAGAGCACACGTATTACAGTGGGGTCCACACCTACATAACTCACTGAGCTCAGCTCCCTGCCTAAGTTTCTGCCTGCACTGCCCGTAAGCCGAAGGCAAGTAGACAGGCATTCCCAGTCCTCAAAGGCCAACACGTGGGAACCAGAAGAGTGTCCAGGAGATCCACTGAGGAGATTCATGCGACCCAGCGGATGAGAGCACCCAGCCTGGACATGGGAGCCCCACTGCGAGCAGGACAAAATGGAAGGGCACAGGTGCAGAACCATGCCATTTTAAAGACTGACTGAATAAGGAGCAGCACATGGAAGAAAATTAGTCAAAGCCAAATGCCCACAACCCTCAAGGTGCAAGAGAAAGTCAATCCTCAAAAAATTAAGTGTTCATGTATATCCAGTGTTAAGGAACCCATTGAGAAAGAAATGAGGAAATCAATACCATTTACAATAACTTCAAGAAAAATTAAATATTTCAGAATGAAAACAAAGACAGTAAAAGTCTTCTCTTACAAAAACTCCTGCATCGTACTCCGAAAAAGGTGGTGATTGAAGAGGACATCAGAAAATGGAACGATACGGCCTGTTCCTGGACAGGCAGAAGCAGTATTGTCAAAGGGCCATACTTCCAAAATTAATATATAAATTTAATACATTAATAAATGCAAGCATAGCCTGAACACGGGGTCTGCCCGGACATCAACCTGCGAGCCCCAGGGGCTCAGAGTGAAAAAGCATGCGGCGTACAGGGCAGTGAACTCTGAGGCCCGGGACCACGGGACTGTATCTCTCTCATTCACAACTGGTACCGCACACAGTGTCTGGTGAACAGTGACTCTTAGCAAATATCTTTTAAGAGTTTAGTTGAAAAAATAAAACCTCAAGGAGCAGCTGCAATGTAGGCAAGGCATGCATTCCTAAGATCTTGCAGAATGCAAAACTAATAAAACGCGGGAGGCATGGCCAGGCTGCAAGAGCTATGCACAGAGGAGAATTCCACATGCTTTGGGATTCTGCGATTCTTGATAACATCTTAATTTTCTACGTCTGTAATACTGCAAATACTGTGCCAAAGTGAGACTCTAATAATTTATACCGTCTAATTCACACACCCCTCATTCCGGATACGAGGCAACGGCACTCTGAAGACAAGCTGTATTGACCTGGCAAATACAAGGACACCGCTATGTTGCCAGGCACTTTTGAGGCGCTAATGATTGCAGCGGTGGACAGACTTAGCTGATTACACATAAATGACGTGGGGACCGTCTGAAGCGCCACTGTGGCATTTCGGCTTCGACACTATCTACCAACCACTTGTTCATCAGTGAAGGAAGTAAAGCTGAAGGGCTACAGTCACCTCCTCGCTCTCACACTGGCTGGCAATGTGCACAGGCCTCTCCAAGCAGGCACGAGGTAAGCGGTGGAGGGTAACAGTTCCAGCGCATGCGATGCAAGGACCTCGGAGGTAACCCATGAGCATCATTCATGCTCTTTGAATCCTCTCCTTACATTTCTCAAAAATAACAGCTTTTTCAGACTGTATTTTTCTATATTCTAACCGAACATTTCTTTGAAAAGACATAGCTGTGTTGGAATCATGTGTGTATGTCTGTGTGAGAAATGAAAATGTTTAACAAACAAAATATATTTTATTTTATTTTCATCCTGACTAGCAACCAGAAGTCTGCTTAGCACAGTCGTACAGCACATCCGCCAGCTAATTTCTCCTCTACAGTCAATCGTTTGTCATCTGTCATCTCAAAGGAGCCTTCTCCTCCAGACACTGCCAGCCATGCCCTTCTCTGAAGGCCTGGAATAGAGAGACAAAGTCAGGAGAGGGTAGGAGGTGGCACTGAGCTGCGTCCCTGTGCCATGCCTCAGGCCCACACCAGAGCAGGAGTCCCTAGGACCCAGGGGAAGGGAGTTCCTCCTGCCCCTGACTGATTTCCAGGGCGCTTCACACTTCCTGCCTCATCATGAGTGTGCAAAAGCAACTGCTGAAACGAATCCATTAGGGAGCAGATGAAAGAGCTAACCCCGAAAGCAAATAAAAGAGTGCATCCATCAGAGCTGCTCTCTGGTAGCCAATGGGCTGAATTTGGCCCACACGTGTATTTTGTTTGGCTTGTGCAGTTCAGAAACTATAGAGACAGCTTTTGAAATTTGGGTGGTTTCACAAAATTCCAGGCTTTGCTTGTCAGCTCACTCAAATCACCCTCATACTGGTTACCCCCCAACACCCAGCCTCTCCCACTATGCAAGGGAAGCTCAGCTGTCTGCTGCTTTCTGGCATGCAGGGTCTCCCAGGCCCAATGGGAACGTGACTCATGGCTCCTGCACCAAATGGGGAGAGAAAGCAACAATGAGCTGATTGGTGGATAAATCCCAAGGCAGCCAGGGAGGAGGGCGAGCCAGGCAGTGCCTGTGTGGACTCTGCCCATGGTGAAAGGCTGCCTGACACAGGGTCTCTACTTTCTCTTCCTCCCTCTTGGAGGCGATGAAAAGAGGGTGAAATCATAGGAAATAAAGAACAGAATTAGAACATTTTATTTTTCCTTATATCCTTTGGCAACAACACCATTTTGCACAGGTGGGCTTTCAATAAACTTGGGAGTGAGGCTGTGGAAAATGTTTTAAATGTGGTATTGGTTTCAAAATGCAGGTTGTTCAGATATAGAAATGTGTTTTTCCCATGGACACATCCTCCTAAGAGGCCAATCAAAAGTTCAGCTCCCCCTCCTTTTGTGTGGGCATAACTGGGGATTGAATCCAGGGCCTTATGATAAGCTACATCCCCAGCTTTTTAATTGTGAGATAAATTGTCCAGGCTGGCCTTGAACTTCAGGTGCTCCTCCCTCAGTCTCCCAGAGTTGTTAAGATTACAGGTGTGTGTGCCAAAATACCTGGCTGGATATAGTTCTAAACCGAAATTAACAAGCTGTTTCTAAAGTTTTTAAGGAAATATGAAGAACCAGCATAGCCAAAATAATTCTGAAAAAGAACAAAGCTGGAGTAATTATCTAATTTCAATACTGCTAAATCTACAGAAATCAAGACAGTGGATATTAGAGAAAAGATAGACAAAGAGATTAAAGGAACAGACTAAAGTCCAGAGATGGATTTCCACCGGTAGGGAAAATGATTTTTGACAAAGGTGCAAAGGCAATTCATTGGAAGAAAATAATCTTTCTCAACCACAGATGCTGACAATTAGTTATCCACATGTACACTCACCAGAGAAAGCCTCAGCCCACTCCTCCTAACGTAAATAAAAATTAACTCAATGTACCACTGGGCCAAGTGGAAGACCTAAAACTTTAAAATTTTTGAAGAAAACAAGTGAAAAAATTTCAACCTTAACTTAGGCTAGGATTTCTCAGAAGTCACACCAAACCATTATGCATTAAAAAAAAAAGTGAGAACTTCTGATTCTAAATTTAGAACTCCTGCTTTTTGAAAGACAGTGTTAAGAATACAAAAAGACAAACCACAGATTGAAGAAAATATTTGTAAATCGTGTGTGTGTGTGTGTGTGTGTGTGTGTGTGTGTATCATAAAGGACTAAAAATGCACAGAAGAATTCTTAAAGGTCAATAAAGATGACTTTTAAAAACGGGAAAGATTTGGATGCTTCAGCTAAAATAGATGGATGGCAAAGAAATACATGAAAAGACATGCAATATTAGTCGTTAATGAAGTGCAAATTAAAACCATAATGCAGCACCACTCTACTCATATTAGAAAGATTGCCAGTCACAGAACAAACACTGCATGACTCTAGCTATATAAGGTGTCTAAAACGGTCAGACTCCTAGAAAGAGAACAGAATAGCAGTTGCTAGGAGGTGGGGGAAGGGAACCAAGAGTTGCTGTCCAACAAGTACAATTTCAGTTATACAAGGTTCATAAGTTCTAAAGCTCTGCTGAACGACACTGTGCCCACGGCTAACAACTGTACAGATCTCTGTATTGTACAGATCTCATGTTGTGTTCTTAGTACAATGAAAAAAATCAGACTGATATACAAAGTTGGCAAGGGTAAGGAGGAACTGGAGCTCCCATATACTGCTGGTAGGATCATAAAATGGGAAAGTGACTTTGAAAAAGTTCGGCAGTCCCTTACGTTAAACACATACCTATGATACAGTCCCACCATTCTTCTGCAAGTGTTTTTACAGAGAAAAGCTTTTATCCATAAAAAGACACACAGAAATGGTTTCAGCAGCTTCATCCACAGGAGCCAATAACCGAGTAGCTCAACAGGTGAATGAATAAACAAACTGCATTATGGTTTAGATTTAAGATGTCTCCCCCAAATCTCACATGGTCGGAATGTGACTGGATCACGGGATGCTGTACTCATCCGTGAACTCATTCATTAAGGAGTTCGGGAGCTGACCTTGCTCTTAGTGGGTGGGGCCTGGTCAGAGTGGGCCCCGGGTGGTGTGACCTGGAAGGATGTGTTCTTGTCCCTGCTTCCTCCCTCCTGGCCCTGCTTCCTGGCTGCCATGGGTTGAAGAGCTTTTCCCTACCATGCCATTTCCGCCTTGAAGTCAGCTGACCATTGATCATGGACTGAAACCCTAAGCCCGAATAAATGTCTCGTCCTTCAAGTTGTAAGTGGCAGGTCCGAACAGGAACAGAACTAGGGCACAGCAGCATACGTGTACAGCAAAATAATGTCATGCACTAAAAAGCGATGAAATACTGATATACACTTCAACACGGATGAGTCTAAAAGTAAATGTGCAGAAAAGTAGCCAGACCCTCTACACAAGAAGCACTGTAGGACTCTGTTTATGTGAAATTCTGGGAAATGGATGTTGAATCACAAGATGCAGATCAATATTTGCCTGGGGTTAGGCACGACAGGAAGAAGGAACTACTAGAAAGGGCCACGAGAACAGCCTTGGAGATGTCAGATACGGTTCACTATTTTGATTGTGGTGATGGTATATACATGTGTCAAAGTTATCAAATTGTACATTGATTACGTGTGTGATTTACTGTGTGTCAAATGTACTGCAATAAAGCTGGTTCTGTTTGCTTAACAACACACAGCTGTGCCGTCCCCGCCCTGTCCCTGACACACTTTGCGTAACAGGACCTCTTCCCCGGATTCTCCCACAGTCCTGCACGCTGGCCCGCTGCACTCTTTCTCACTGCCTACAGTTTTCATCTCAGGGTTAGCTGAGCCACACGAAACCGCCAACATTCTATCATTTCTCATCTAAAAGAAATGGTAGTTTCACATGGCCAACCCTGAGGTGGGCTTGCCAGCCACAACTGACAGCGAGTGCGCTGAGGTCGCCAGGGTCTGGCCCAGCAAAGGTGCTGCCACTTTGGAATCTGCCCAGCTACCCCTCTGCTGAGACTTTACAAACAGCTGGGAAAGGGCTCGCGGGGCTGCTTTAACAACCTTTCCCCTCTCACCCATCTGAAATCACTCAAACACCCACTTCTGTAAAACCTCCTTTTTTGCAGAGTTTTAAAACTTCCCACTTGAAAAGTATCTTTCAAAGCAACAGAAACACTCCCGTGGGCTGCTGGAGGCAGAAGGTATAGCTTTGAAAATGTAAAAAATATTAAACATTTAAAATGACCCTAAATCAATGTAAAACTCTGATTCCTGACATCTCTCAAAGGAAAAATTCCAGAGGCTGCAGTGCTTTAAAATAATATCATGTGCTTTGGCTCCAGCCTTGGCTGCTTTTCCTTGGAACAACAAAAAGAACCTGCCAGCTATTAAAGGCAGTCTTGTTATATAATACAGTTAATCTCGCACACTCTTCCCTATGGGACTTAACCCAAGTTTCACAGTGGTCTATTTTATTTAGCACTGATAGTTTTATTCATTTCTTATTAAGGAGATCTTTCCACAGAATTGGCTGCGCTCTCAGCACTGGCTTGAGAGGGAAGAGCATCTGAACTTTAAAAAAAAAACAACAAAAAACAAACTGCAACAGATGGACGCCAGTTACAAAGAACACCTAGAAGCTCCTCCTAGAGACAGGTGTGGAGCGTGCCAGTAAGTCTTTGGCCTTCAGGTTTTCCTGAAGACAGCTGAGCCTTCCATTCGTGCACTATAGGTGGAAAAGAAAATGAAAGCACAGCCTTCCATTAGTCCTTGTCATAGCCTAGGGATGCATCTGCTTCCCTTGTTCATTTCCAAGGGACTGTGCTTTTATCAATGGAAAGGCAAAACCATCGAAGTCGAAGTGACAGGAGGAGGTGGCAGAGGGGACACGCTGCTTATGTGCCTGTCCCCCTCCATATGTGGGGTCCCCGGCATCACAGGGTCTGAAAAGTTAGGAAGAGATGTCGTGACATCCTGTTTGCCCTTCCTTGGTGCTACGACTTGCTGTTTTACCTAGAAGTGGTTGAGAAAAAACTGTGCAAAACAGGTTCCCTGGTCCAACACTGTTATTCCTCATTGCAGGGTTGGTCTGCCCTAACCTGCTGTCTATTGGGTGGGTAACAGAGAAGAGAGGCAAAAGAAGTCATTTCCTTTTCTACTATTGGATTACATTTTTTAAATACAAAAATGCTCTGCTCTAAGCTTAGACATAGTCTCTACACGGCCCCTTCTGGTTTCTGAGAGTTCTGACATAAATGTGTTCCCTCTTTGTCTCATTTGAAAACAAGGGAAAGTAAAGACACAAGAAACACTGTACTATTACAGCCATCACTACAAAATAGGCATTATCATCCCCTTTTTATGAAGGGAGTCATTAATATTAGGACATTGCTGAATAACTTGCCTCAAATCACTCAGACTAGTAAGTGACCAAACTGGTTCAGGGTCTACATTCTTCTACACGAATCTCTATGCTCTGCTAAGTCTTTGTTTCTATGAATGTCAACAAATCCCCTGAGAGAGAAAGGATTACCAGGCAGCAACCTCAGGCCAATTCAAGTATCATTCCCAAACTGTACAGATACCCAGAGACATCTGCTGAACTGCTGAGCCTGGAGCCAACACAGACAGAGAATTCAGAAGAGAAGATTGCTTCTGTAGTTCATTCTGCAGCCTGAGGGGCCAGGAAAGGAACAGCACTGAGAGTGTGGGGGTTAAGTACACTTACCACATGCCAACTACGACAGTTTATGTTCATGATTAATTTACAAGTCGTTCTTAAGAACTGGCTTTAATGTTCATCTGACTGAAACACTGACAAAATGATGTCAACTGCCACTGTTGACAAAATGATGAGTGGGTCCAAAGAGAAACCTGTAATTAGCTCCCATCTCCCCACAACAATCTTGTTCTGTCCAGTGGTGGCTTCTACCTCTTGCTGGCCAACACAACCCTTGGACATTCTTCCCCAAGCGGGAGATGAGGACACCACAAGAGCACCTAGTCTTTGAGAAATGAATACGATGACTTCCTGCACTGAGTGCCTTCAGGAAGACTCCTCAACAGAAGGCTGGAGTTTGGCTTCGGCTCTATCTCATTCTGAACTATTCTTTGGTGTTAATACAAACAGTCCCCAACTTGTGATTTTACAACTTTATGATGGGGCAAAAATGATATGCGTTCAATAGAAACCATATTTCAGATTTTGAATTTGTAGCTTTTCCCAGGCTAGGGGTACATGACAGGAGATACTGGGCCATGGCGGTGAGTCATAGCTCTGTTAGCTACACCATCAGGAGGGGACACACTGGACACTCTGCAGTGCACTGCGTGGCTGAACTGTGACGCCCTGTGGCTTAGGTGCATTATGCGTATTTGCATCTGAGGATATTTTAAATTTAGGATGTGTTTATCAGACACAACCCCACTGTAAATGCAAGAGCACTGGTAGTTCCACAAATAATCTGAACTTGAACAAAAATACTCTTCGAAGTAATTTTTTAAAATTTTCCCTCTAGCAGCAAGGTCCTTCTTTGAATAAGAAAGAAAATAACAGAAAACCCCATGTCATATTCTTTTAGCCTACTTTCGGGCAGCTTTTCTATGCATGTGTTCCAAAGAGCATACAAGCAGTTTTTCTGGTTAGAAAATTGAAGTGCTATCAAACCTAGTAAATTATAGGGATGAAAAACAAAACAGCTTATCTACATATGTCCCATCTGCTTTTGGTTTTGTGTTTTGCACAATCAATTACTGGAGGCAGCTGAGAGTATGCTGAGACACTGAAAATATATCCTGGCAGTGGCCTAGAGGTGAGAGGGAGGTAAGTGTGATGCTGCCATAGATTCAGGAGGTTTCCAGGAAACACCGGTGCCGGGTATTACAAAGAGAAGCACAACACACACCCAACTGGAGCCAGTGTTTGGGAACATGGTGAAAAGCAACTTTCCACTCCCTGGAAAATGCTACCTATTTCATTATGGTGTCACTTTGGGTCACAGTGTCCTCCACCACTCGGCATTTTCACTGTGGACAGCAGTTGCTCCATAGCTGCTTGGACTACAGAAGCTCTGCTGCTTGACCACTGCCCAGCCCTGTGCAGCTGGGTTTCACCGATGGAAGCTCCATACAACAGGCTTTATGGGCGTCTCCATTCCAACAGCTTCCCCATCCACACCTCACCTCCCTCACCTCCTTGTAGATGGCCCTGTACTCAACACCATCATTACCTCTACCTCTTCATAAGCCCCAGGGAGGCATGGAAAAAGGCCTCACTTCTATATGCACAGTTAGACAAAGATGAGAATAGCAATGTATTCCCATTCCTGGTAAATAAAGTGCCTGAAATGAAAGGGTATGAATATATAACCAACATTCTCGGGCTGAAAGAATTTGGTGGCAGCAAATCATTAAAAGAAAAAGAAAGCAGCTTTCTATCTCTGTTGATCCAGTCAGTTAAAGGAAATATATCACAGCAGAAGTGATTTTTAAGAATTATTTCTGCCTCAGGTAAGAAGGAAAAGGGGATAGTGTCAGTTACTGATCTATTACTCACTCTTGATATTTTTTAGGAGGGAAAAATATATGGAGGCCCCTGGGATTCTGAAAATGAAATCAACAATGTAATCCTATTCTTAAATTAATCCATTTTATTTGCATAAATCATCATGTTCATTAGTCTGGAGATGACAATCAATGGACTCATAAATCTGATTTCCACTTTTGAGCAATCACTCAGAGATTTGCAAGAGAAAATCTGATTTCTATATCTATGCCTAGAGGAAAATACTTCTCTTCCTGATACAATATTCTGATCATACTGGCTTAATCTTAGCGAGTGCTAAACTATGCAGAAGTACTTGGATATATGTTGTAACCATTGATCCTGATATGGCAACTTCATTGAATTAAAGCATTCTTAGCAGATTAGTAAAGCAGACTCCCGGGGGTGTCTGGGCAGGTCATGAAAGCATGACCTTGAGAACAATGAATGGTTCCCCTCCTGTTCCTTTTTGGCATTTTTCCCCTGCTCTGTTTCTTGGCCACACTGAATTAAGTGGCTTTGCCCCATCATACCAAATTAAACTTCTTCTCCTTTAACTTGAGGGTGTTGGGTAATTAATACTAATAATTCATACTGGAGATTTAGGATCATTGGTATGACTCTACCTGACAACGTGGTTTAGTAGCCTTTGGAACGGGTTTGTAGTTTAGAGAGACTTGGGAATGTAGGTAAGGGAAGCCTTAGAATGAATAAACAGAGCTTGATGGGTGCTTCTGCTCATGAGTCAGATGACTAAAATGCTGATAGGAATATGGGCAGTAAAGATCAGGAGGTTTAAGTTGGGAGGAAGTATTTCACTGGCAGTTGGATTAAAAAATATGTGTTACACTCCGGTCAAAAATTTATCTACATTTTATCTGTGTCCTGAGACTTCACAGGAGACTAAGATTAAGAGCAGTAGACTAACTGATTTAGTAAAGGAAATGTCAAGACAGACTAATATTAAGGCTGTGGGGCATGGGTAGGGCTGGCTGCTTTTTGCCAAATTTATAGTGGGCAAAAAGCAGAATAGAAAATTCTAAATAACTTAAGTTTTGACCCCGAATGCTTTGGAGGAATCTCAGAAATCAGCAAGATCCCATCCACTGCAGGCTCAATAGTGCAAAAGTGCTGATCTTTCATTTGAGAAGCGAATCCCTAGGATCCCTGCTCAAGGAAGACCTCCTAGGGAGCTGGTTACCCATAATTCATTTCACCATCCTCATATGTCCCAGTATGCAGAGTCTATTGCAGCCATAGTCGAAGGGGGCCTGACTACTGCTTTTGCTTTCAGCAGATACTGGCATTGTCTACCTGACACTAATATTACTGGCCTGAAGAATGCAAGATATATGGGGTCAGAAAGGCTTCTTCCTAGATTTCAAAGGAAGGCCCAGAAGGCCAAGTGAGGAGCTCCTAAGAGAACCGTGCACGCAGCCAAAAGTGCAGTCAACCCAAGGAAATTGGAGGTGACAGGAATGTGAAATATCGGCAGGCTATTGAGTGGAGTCAGCAGACTCCAGACTGCTGAATAGAGCCAGCCCAAGAGAGATGCAATGTGGCTGCAATTAGTAAGGACAAAGGGGTGGGGCTGCCCAAGCCCTCTGGAACTCACATTTTATCTGTGTGACTTGCATGCCAGATATGCAGTCACAGGCTGGGTCTTGCTCTGGTTTGATTCTTTTCTACCCCTCTATTCTTCCCTTTTGGAATGGGAACATTTATCCTGTGCCATTGTCCCTTGGGATTTTGTAACTTATTTTTCATTTTTACAAAGGTTCACAGCTAAGGGTTTACCTTAAGTCTCAGAAGACTTGGACATCTGCAAAATGCTAGAAATGTTGAGACTTTGAGTAAGAGTATCAGTTGTACTTGAGATAGCTGTGTTAGGAAGAAGCAGATGTGTTTGGGTATTAAATTGACAAGGAATGGACTGCAATGGAGGTGTGACCTTGAGCTCTATATGTGGTTCTCACCCATTCCTCTCTGGCCCTGTTCCCCTCCTCTGCTTCCTGGCTACCATAAACTAAGCAGCTTTGTTCCACTGTGCCCTTCCACCACGATGTTCTTGCCTTATAGCCAGGTGAACAAGGATGGCATCCTTCAAAACTGTGAACCAAACTAAACCTCTATTCCTTTCAGTTGTATCAGGTATTATACCCCAGTGAAGGGATAGCTAATACACACTTTAATGCGGATACAGGAAATACCTCCAGTTAAATATTTCTGAATTCCAATGGGAAAAAAATAGAGAATAATCTAATAGGGACAAAACCCAAAAGGAATGTAACACTGAGGTCCTGCCCATGGTTTCTCTTGGGATCCTACCCTACCACTTCCCTTTCCTCCTTGTATATGGCCTGCCTCCATACAATTTATACAGGGGCCCAGGGCTGCCATCAGGACAAGGTCCAGGGTTGCTCATGACCCAAAGTAATCTTGTCTCTCAGCACACGGCAATGATTCATTATGGTAGAGAGGACACAGTAGGCAAGAGGATCTGGTTGTTGTCAAGGCTAATTTCCCCAGGCCATAATGTAGCCTCCTTCTCTAAAGGACATGGGAAGGCTTTTTCTATCTGACTCAAGGTTCTGGGACTGTGGTTTGCCAAAGCTACTCTTGATTTGTAAAAGCCATTTTTCACCAAGGCAAACTAAATTTCCCTTTATTTCATAATGGGTCTGTCCACAGTAATTCTTAGGGAGCAGCAGCGTGGGCTAGTGCGCCAAGCCCATAGATTTCCCCCTCTGTCCTTTTCCTGCCACTGCCTAAATGCTGTCTACCTCTCCACTTTCATGTCCCTAAAAAAGTGCCAATCCAGCTGGGTCCCCTCCTGCCTGAAACACATCAAAGAAGAGGCTGTATCCTGATTTTTTTTTCCCCTGTAATTTTCAATCTTCCATATTTTTCCACCTTTCTAATTTGGGCTACAAACTCATGTGGAATAAGGAGCATTCTTAGAACACCATCTTGGCCCTTCAGACCATATGTTCTAATTTTCATGTGGTCACAGATAAAAGCAAAACAACTAAAGGGCATGCTGGGTAGCAATCACAGCAGGAAAAATGATTAACTAAGTTGTGTCATGTGCTTTCAGTAGAGACAGCACACACTTGGGAGTCAGAAGCCCTGAGATGGCCCATGATCTGGCATATGAACTAGAGACTTGTGCATGAAGTGCCACTTTTCTAGACTCAACTTTCATACTAGTACATTGAAGGAGCTGAACCAGGTTAGGGAACCCAAGTACTAAAGTCTACAGAGGCCTGTAGAGAATATACATGTGAACAAAATACGAAGCAAGAGAGGCTAGGGAGAACCAGAAGGACATGCTTCACCAAAGGGGGAACAGCTGCCACTCAGCAGGAAGCCCTGACTGTCACTTTCAGAGCAGAAGGGTCAAATGTCTCTACATCTTCTAATCTTTGAGGAGTAGCCACAAATTCCTATTTTAGATAAACTCTATTTAAACAGTGTCAAAAGGATGCTATGTGAACAAAACAAAATGGTTCTGCAGGCCGACTGCAGTCCTAAGTGCTCAGTGTGTGGCCTGTGCCCTAGGCAGTGTCTCTCGGCTTTAAGAGCTAACACTGGTGTGTGCTGCCTCAAATCTCATGCTTTATTAATGGCTGTTTGAGAACAAAACCAGAAATGACATTGTGGGACTGCAGACGGGACAGAATTGGACAACAGGAAACCATGAAGGTCCGGGGATAGCAGTCATGTTAGCGAGGAGGGACATTCATCCCAACTGCTGTTGGGAGGCTGGATTGGAGAGATAGGCTGCTGCATGCGGTCGAGCACATGTGCAGAACACAACGGTGCCCACTGAGGGGCACATGAGTGGGGACCCGGCACGGGGCTGCAGACTCTAGGTGCAGTACACTTTCTCTACTGAGAGGTGTCCTGTAGGTTTTTTGGTCTTGAGGAATGAGTAAAAGAGGAGGGCTAGGTAGAAAAGTACTACAGGGGAGAAATGATGAGGTTCTCAGAGCAGGCTGCAGGGAGTGGCTAGGGAGAGTGGGCTTTGTAGGGGCGAGGCGGGGGAAGCATCAGAGATGAGCGGCTGTCAAGTTTCTATCCCGAGTGGACAGGCAGCTGGTATTGAAAAGGAGAAGACGTGAGAGGCAGAGATGGTTTTCAATACTGTGTTTAGACGCCTGGGAGGTGTCAGAGAAGAAATTTCAAGTAAACGACTAGATATGCGGAACTTTTGCGGGTCTGGATGGAAGAATAACTAACTCCATTCAAACTCTACAGTTTTCTTTGTTCACTATTTTTCAAGGTCCTATTTTGGGAAACTGCTTTCCAAAGACACCAAAGGATATAGCGGGATGGGTTTCCCATCACTGACTCCACTACAGTTTCCTGGTATAGCCCACTGTCTGCTCCTTGCCCTCTTAAGCGCAGCAGTCACAAACACTTTGGTCGCGCTTTCCCTGCCAGGCATTGTTCAAAGTGTTGATCATGTGTTAACCTGCTCCATTCTCACACCAGGCCCTAAACAGCCTCCCTCCCTCTGTAATAGGAAACTGAGGTGCAGAGGGGTGAAGCAACTTGTCTGAGGCCACATAGGCCAGAAATGCATTAACCAGAATCTGGGTGTAGGCAGTCTGGGTCCTCAGTCGTGCTTTTCATTCTGGTCTCTTCAAATATCTAAGGTGACATTCGTGGCCCCTGTAAGCCACCCTCTTTCACACTAAATACCCCTTCCTTGTCTGAACTGGCTTCTAGACTCATTAGAGTTTACCTCACATGAACCCATTTCTAGACACCCCCAACCCGCTCCGTGGGCTTTATTTTCCTGTTCTTGAACCACCAAAGTTTGCTGGCTTGGACCATGTGTCTGAATGAGTCTTCTCTTCCGGACGAAGGGCAAGAAATAGGCACTAATGCTTGCTCCTCCTGAGTCCTTTACGAAGCTGTCAAGAGTGCGCACACAGAGCGAGGCCTCATACATGGAAAGGCAGGCCCGGCAGGGATAATAGGTCTGCCCACGTGGATAGCGTGAGTTGGCTGGGAATACACTTTTATCTGTCACAACCCTAATTAAAGGAAAAGGCCTTATTTTGCAAAAGACTCGCATTGAGGGTAGAAATGCCAACATAATGAATTGGCTGATTGTTCCTTTTGCTGCAAATCGTGCCAGTGCTGTCTGGAGATGTGTGGAAGGCATCTTGCTTGGCGGCACTGTATGATCTGACTGACCTTGCATTGTGGCAAGGCTGCAAATGCAAACTCCTGCATGTCTGGCCTCCCGGTTGGCCTCTCTCATCCACTGCTTTTGTTCCTCCTCATTTCCCACCCACCAACACGTGAGGGCAGAACTGGCCTACGGAGGGGGTGTAACCAGAAGACAGGGCAGATACAGACCCATTTGGGAAATGGACACCTGAGACAATCTGACTCGTAGAAGAAATCAGTAATAAGGGATGCTTTGGGAAGGAGCTAGGGAGGTGGAAGGGAAGCTGAGTTTTTGTCCTAGGTACCCTTTTGAATTACATTGTCTTCCAATCTAAATACTTGATTTTTCAACAGCAAATCTATGTGGTTCTGTCCATTTCAAGCTATAAAAATGACTTGACTTGGAAGAGAGCTTTTGCTGCAAATGGTTTGTGAGAAAAGTGAGATTTGTTTCATTATGCTTTGTTGATGATCACTCCTGAATCATCAGGATAAGGAGCTTCCACATGAAGATCAGGGTCAAGGTAATGGTGATCTTTTGGAGGGAAAAGACAAGAACAAAATAAAAAGCCAAAAATATAAACATAGACATAAACACTTGTCTTCTGAGATGCCTGATCCCTGTCCTTAGTTTGTAAGAAAAGCCCAGAGCTCAGAGAGTGAGAGCAGGGAAATTGGAGAAGCCAGGTCTTCTGGCTGCCAACCCCAGCTTTTGGGCTTGCCCCAGCTTTGGTGTCCTCCAAAGGGTCCGAGACATCATGGCAGAAGTTGAAGGAGCTACAACACTTCGGACTCCAGCTTCAGTATGCACTTTTAGAGCCTCAGCCTTTGCTGCCCATATAGGATACCAAGACTCAGGGTGAGGGCAGAGGAAATATTTTCCCACTCAAACCCTGTGTAACTGGGGGAAACGTGGACTCTGCTCACTGCATTCAAAACTCACACGAATGGGAGCTGAAGAAAGCCCCTCCCCACTTCCTCTCACCCAAGTCCTGGTCTCAGAGTGGGAAATCCAGCCAGTTTTTAGAGGATTTGCCTGGCCTTGCCCCATTAGGGAGAGTGTATCCTCAATAGGAATGATTTGCTCACACCAAGAAACTGGATCCTGTCTGAACAACAGTAGTTATGAGAGAACAATATGTGTACCCAGCACCAAAGCATGGCTTGTGCTTGCGGCAGGCATCCAAGAACTCTCTGCAGGCCCCAGGCTCTGACACCAACTCTGCAGCTTTAGCACTGGCTGCTGCCTCTCCTGCACTCTGCCTCCAGTCTGGGAGCAGCATTCTCTGGCTCCAAGTCAATTCCTGTTCTGTGACACTCTCGGCAGCTGAGGAAAGGGTTCCACAAGACTCAGGCCAAGCTCATGTCATGCCAGAAAGTGGCCTTTGTTGCCGGCATGTGGACCACTGAGGGCCCTGTGGCTTTGAGATCAGCTGTCACACACCCTAATAATAATGGAGGCAGAGAACTCAACCTAAAATAGTGATAATGACAGAGGTGGGACAGAAAAAAACCAACTGAACTGGACATTAGGATTTCTCCAACAGGCACACAGAATATGAATGTGTCAGAAAGTATGTAAGCAAGATGTATCAAGGAAATGAAAAATACCATGGAAAAAGGGAGGAAGTTTGTCTTGACTTTCTCTGGCCGCTTTAAAATCTGTCAAACAAGAAGGTGGAAGATAAAGACATAAATGTAACATTTGGTTTCCAGTGCTTTGTAAAGCACTATTTATTGCATGTTCTTGACAACTTTCACATCATAACATTGGAATCAAGTTTGGTTGGATTCGGATATTTTGGAAGATTTACAAGCCTAGATTCTTAGCATCTAGTAAGGGAAGGAACTTTCACGAATGGGAGTTCCGGTTACAAAGCAGGTGTTAATCCTTGTGTAACTATACGATCTCTTTTGCTAAATCAGATGCTGGCAAAGTTTTCCTTACACTGTTTTAATATTTTGTGATGTAATGTTTTATGATTTAACATTTCACTTCCTGACTTTTTTTTCCCCACCCAATTTAAACCATAAAAAAAAGAGAAAGAAGAGAAACTGATACAAAAGAGAAGAAATTTTATGCAGGACAAATAGTCGAGCAATTCTTGATTAAAGTTAGCATTTTACATAACAACACAGGTTGTGGCAAAAATCAAATCAAGATGCAGTATACTGCAACTGCATTATACATAACCAAGTCCAGATCCGAACTTTACACCAACTATAAATCATGGTGACTAAAAGAAAAGTCATGCATGAACCAGAGTTTGCTTTCCTTGGATATGGCAACAAATTATCAACAGCTTGGCTCAAGATAGGAAGCAAGAGGGAAAAAATATTACATTCCTTTGAACCAATCTATGGCTATACAGGATGACTAATTCTCATTCAGTAGTCAACTAGACTTTAAAATAACGATATCACTTTTAACTAAATTAATACATCTAGCCCAAACAAAAACTATGCCTAAATAATATTTTTAGAACTTAAAACAAGAATAAAATCAATTTTACGCATTTGATTACTGAAGGACGTCTTGGTTGCTTCCAAGCTTTCGCATTATGAACATGGCTGCTGTAAACATTCTCTGCAGGCTTCTGTGTGGACCTAAATTTTCAACTCATTTGGGTAAATACAGATGAGCAAAAACTGCTAGGTGATATGGTACAATTATAGTTAGCATTTTAAGAATCTGCCAACATTTCTCCCAAAGTGCTTGTACCATTTTGCCTTCTCGTTGCCTAATTTTTTAGCAGCCCTTAAGTGTATGCACTTTATATTTGTTACTCAAGACAAGAAAACAGATTCCAAGATGTCAGGTAACTTGCCCAAAGTGATACAGCAGAATGACAATGCTGGGAATCAAATTCAGGTAGACCCATCGGGCTTTAAAGCCAGTCATTTCTTTACCACACTTCACTGCCTCCTGGGCAACCCAACATTCAGCTGGGGGAGGGTCCTCCAACAGCTCCGGTGCACGTACAGTCAGCCTCTGCTTCGCGTGTTAATGTCCTTGTACTGAATTTAAAGCCAGACACCAGGGAAGTCCACTACCACACAGCGTTATTAGTGTCCTCTTTCCTCTGAAAGAGCCCTCTCTCTCTGACTCCTTCTCCCATAGTCCAGGGAGAGGCTGAAAGGAACCATGAGTCTGGGAGAGGGTGGACAGAGTCCACATCTTAGGCCTCCAGTGGTAGACAAAGCCTGCTCTCATTATTATGCCATAAAAGCACATTCGGTGATGCAAGTACAGATGCCCTTTGCCCTTTGGGATGGGGATACATCCAGATAAAACTATCCCCAATTGAAAATATTCTAAGTCAAAAATGCATCGAAAACACCTAACCTACAAAACACTGTAGCTTAGCAACACACTATACTGTAGAGTATCGGTTTTTCCCTTTCTAATTGGGTGTCTGACTGGGAGCTATGGCTTGCTCCTGCTGCCCAGCATAGCAAGGGAGCATTTTAATTATATCACTAGTCAGGAAGAGATACAACTCAAAATTTAAAGTGAGGTTTTAACTGACTGCGTACTGCTTTTGCACTATCAAGAAGTTTAAAAACTGTTAAGTTCAACCAGGATCATTTGTCCGACCAAAGTTTCAATGACAGGTTTCTGAATTCAAGACTTCTTTCAAAGAACTACAGCACAGCAGCTGGCACCTTTAGGATGGAAGACTAAGGAAGAAAGTCACTGAAGTCCTCTTAGTTTGGAAGCCATTAGAGATGACTGTCATGTGACTCTGTGGTCATATTGCCTAGTATGTGCAAGGCCCTAGGTTAATCTTCAACACATGTACACACACACGACTGTCACAGATTCATACCTGTAAGCTCAGCTAAGGGACTCAGTCACTTAAACATGCTTATACTTGGAGACAAAGGAGTCTTTGGAGGTGTGATCTGAGATAGTCCTCATTCTCAACCTGACAGAAATCCAAACACACTGTATGTACCTCAACTACCTGGTCACCACAACATATAGTGTAGGTGTCGGGGAGGAAAAACAAGCAGTGACGGGGCTGGGGGTAGGTATGGCCAGCCTGGCCCACAATCAGGACTGGATTTGTATGACTTAGTATGACCCTGAGACATGACATGGAGACTATTCTACCACCTGGAAGGCAGGGAGTAATATTTACCAAGTAATATTATGTCATCAGCCATAACGAATTCTGTGAAGGATCTAGTGCAATTCCCTATTCATAAAGCACACCAGTTCTTTCCCTTTTTCTCTTCTCACCTCAGAAATTCCAACTACGTTGGTCACACCAGCTTTCAAACCGGGCACACAGTGTCCCACTTTGAGAAGAACAGTTCAGCATGGCCTGGAGAGTGGCTTAAGAAGGCTTAACAAGAGGAGTGATGCTTGTTCTCGTGGCTCATATGATCTGGTTAATTTAGGAAGTGTACTTTATATAGCAATTTGGACAGCCCACAAGCAAAGCCCTCTGCTGACAGTCACTTCTTTAAAAACTTTATACTGCTTTTTATTTCTTTGGCTGCCACTTGAAGAAACAGCTATATTTCAATAAGGAAGAACATCCTTGAGAGGAAAGGATGAGGATGGTGAACATGAACACAGGCTAAATGAGGTCTGCTTTGTGTTTACTTGCCGAGAAACTGCTGGGAGTTTAGTTCAAATTTTCATCCACCCAGAAAACGGGAAGAGGAATAATGTGTAAGTCAGCTATGCTGAGACACTTGCTCATTCTTTATTTATTCAATAATTAAGAATCTTCACTGTAATTATGAGGTATTTATTAAAGGGGAAAGGGCAGCAATATGTGTGCGCTGGGCCTTACGGTCTACAAAATACAACAACACAGGCCCTAAGGAGCCATGGGTCAGGCAGCCACAGTTCTCTGTCATGACAGCATTATAGCATTATAGCAATTCTGTGATTATCCAATCTGAACCCTTAACTCCCACCCATCCACCCAATTACACCAACAAAAATGGAGTTCAATAGGTTAAATGATTTATTTGCTCAATGTCATAGCTAATCTATGGCAAAGAGGAGGCTAGAACCCCAATGTCTCTATCTCCGATCCGGTATTCTACCTAATACATCCATGTTCCTGTGTATCTGGTGTGGCAGTGAATTTTCTGTTACTGTGATAAAGTACCTGAGACAATCAACTTACAAGAGGGAAAGGTTTAGTTTGACTCAGTTTCAGAGGTCAGAGTCTATGCTCAACAGCACATCACATCAAGGCAGGAGCTTAGGACATGTGAGGCCTGTTCACCTCACTGGCCAAGAAGCAGAGAAAGACAACAAGGAGCTAGGGTCCAATACCCCCTTCCATACTAATACAAAGCAAGGAGGCTTATTAAACAACTTTTGTTATCTTTATCAAAGGCTAATCATTATAGTTTAAATATGATGAGAAGCACCAATTTATGCCAAAGGTTTTACAGTTAAAATTAAACTTGAAACATCCAGATTTATTGCCTCCAACACAAATATTTCAGAGAAACATTAAAGTTTCTAACATTCTAAAAGTTAAAGTTGCCAAAATCAGTAGGGAAAAACAATACTATTATAAGATTTAACCACTAGCTTCTTGGAATATATCAAACTTGGATGGAAAAAACAAGTCTGACCACTACAAGTTGGTTTAAGCATCTACTTTCCCAAGGGCAAAACCATTTTCCAGGTCATCTATTTGTTATACCATGACTTAATTGGGTTTTCTGTGTGCCAGGAATCCTTTGTATAATTTGAACTCCAATTTTATTCTCATTGCCAGAACTAAGCAAATGAAATTTCCTTATATTTAATTCAGTCTAGGAAATAGATACATCTTTTACCATTTCTCCCTAAGTTCTCCTATAAATAAATTTACTTATAAAACCTGAACCAAACTCTATAATAAATACTGCCACCACCTATTTTGCCAACAATAATGCAGTCTCTACAGCTTTTAAATTTACTAACAACAAATAAAACTTGAAAACAGAAAAAAAATTGAAAATACAAGCCAAATAAGTAGAAAATATCAGAGAGATGTAAGAAGATATCAGATTAATAAATAAAAGAACCCATTGAGGAAATGTTGAAAGTTGGGCATGATGGTGCACACTTGTAATCCCAGCACTCGGAAGGCTGAGGCAGGCTGTAAATTCAAGGTCAGCCTGGGCTACATAGCGAGTTCAAGGCCAGCATGAACTACAAAATGAGACCTGTCTCAAAAAAAAAGAAAAAGTATGCTTAAAACAAGTAGCAGAATGGATGTAGTTGAAGTAAAAAATTAACAGCTAGAAGAC
Organism: Fukomys damarensis; assembly: GCF_012274545.1. Classification (NCBI taxonomy): domain Eukaryota; kingdom Metazoa; phylum Chordata; class Mammalia; order Rodentia; family Bathyergidae; genus Fukomys; species Fukomys damarensis. The sequence goes on along the minus strand of NW_022900927.1, from coordinate 55,215,578 downwards.
TGACAAAAGATTCCGCTCCCATTCTCAAGGAATACAGCTTAAAATGGCAAAGATGGATAATATAAAAGTTGAGAATTGTACAAATGGTTCAGAAGTACACACACACACACACATATAATAACAGAACAAGAAGCAAAGAATAGCAGGCAGAAAATGTTCTTTCCTTGTCTATTGCATCCATGCCTCCCATGTTCCTCCTTCTACAAGCCATGTATTGGGCGCAATAGCGATTCAGTTACTTAGCTGTGTTCCCAAAGGGTCCGTATGTTAAAGGCCCAATCCCCAGGATGGCAGTATTGGGAAGTGCTGTGGACCTTCAGGAGGTGGGGCCCGGTGTCAGTCCTCGGCTCACCAGTGTGTGCCCTTCCAAGGTTGTTCTCGAGGGAGGGTTGTTAGAATAGCTAACTTTGGCCCTACTCAGTCCTCCCTGCTCCTGGTTTGAGATGCACTCGCTTGCTCCTAACAGACCCTCCAATCGCTGCCATGCATAGACTGGCAGTCAGAGTGGCCCTCACCAAGCAGTGCTGTCCTATTTGGGCTTGAACCTCCAAGACTATGGCCTTCATAAACTCCTTCTCTTCTTAAATTGGTCATACAAGTATTTCATTGTGATAACACAAAGCTGACTAACACATCAAGTCTATGATCTACTCCAGCAGTCTTCAAGGGGACTTTCCAAAAATACAGAAGCAAAGATAGCTTTACAAAAATGAGTTTCTATAGCCTTAATATTCATTTGTACTCTTTTAGGCAGGACTGACATTGTTTTTCCCCTGCTCTACAAAAGGAAGTCCATATCTCAACCCTTACACCCATGTGCTCATCTAAATCACCTAAAATACTGGGTTGGGGAAGCCTAGGGCTTTCTGTCCATCCCTATCCTGTCCACAGGTCTGTAAGACTGAGGGTGGCCATTACCGGAAAGTTCTGAATTCAGAACACAGAACACATAAATGGTATGGATTGTTTTTTAAATTAACTACAATGTTTTCTAGAAGCACTAGATTATTTTAGGATGAGCAAGATAAACAAGATATGTAAGATTTTTAATTGAGTTTTCATATTTAACATGTTATTCAATAAGGTCATTAAAGCTTATTATATCAAATCATGCCATACAATATTTATTTCACACACAATCAACCTTGAACTCATTTGAACTTATAGAATGTGTAATGTTTTCTATTTCTTTTTTTTTTTTTGGTTTTTTGAGACAGGGTCTCACTATGTAGTTGAGACTGCCCTGGAGCTCACTATGTAGCCCAGGCTGGTCTCAAACTCACAGTGATCCTCCTGCCTCAGCCTCCCGAGTGCTGGGATTACAGGCCTGCACCACCACACCTGACTCTATTTCATTTTTTAAATGAAGAAAACAAGTATGTATTTTTAAAAGCCTTTTTTCAGGGAGTACTATTGAAAGATGGGCGTGGTGGCGCACACTTGTACTCCCAGCACTCGGGAGCTAAAAGGTTGGAAGAGCACCAATCCACAGAAGAAGAGCAGAAGGGTCGGAAGTGGCTTGCTCAGTAGGCAGCACATCTTGGTCACCTGGCATAACAAGCTGCTGGCAGAACAAGAACTATCATGGGTTTGTTGGTTCACTGCTTACTTTTTACAAAGGCCAGCTACACCTGTCTGATGGTAACTGACATTTTCAACCACTGGGCGGGGTGGGGGTGGGGGGAGTGCACCTGGAAGTTTTCCCAAGGCAAGAAAACACACGGACACCCCTTTTCCACTCATCACCAGGGGTGCCATTGCCAACACGGAGGCAGAGCAACTCGGGCACACTTTGTTCCTTCCTTTATCAGGCCTGAGAACACACAGGACCCTTCAGGGACTGGCGGTACTTTGTCCAGCTAAGAGTTCCGGGGAATTTGTGAAGAGGTGAGCAGTGTGCAGCATTATGATAATCCAGGCCCTCTTTCTTTCCCTCTCACAGATATGTCATCACCAAGGCATTAGTTACAACACTGTTTCATCGCCAAGAAGCAGGCTGCTGCCCAGGGTACAGATATGAGCAGTCAGCAGTGGGAAAATGTTTCAATGTCATAATTTCGTACAATAAATACGGATTTCTAGTGGTCTTGCTAGTGCACATTTCTTCAGGGAATTAGGGAAGTTTTGTATACATTATCTAGGTGTTGGTTTTGTTTTTATTTACATATTTGCTTATACATACAAAACACTGTTTTCCTTTCCACTGAATGAACTCAGTGTATTGGGTAGGAGAAGGAGAGTTCAGCTAACAGAATCTGAGGACTAGCTCAAAAGACAAAAAAGAAAAAGGAAAACTGACTGTAAAGTAATGCACCCTCTTTTTAATAATATGAGTAAATTTATTTGAATAATTCATTAAGATTTTTTACATAAATGAACTAGATTGTACCCCTTCCAAGAAAATTTATAATTTAATGATTTTTCACTTCTTGTTACTTTGGAGTTATCATATATATAT
>NW_022900927.1:55086925-55212885 GCF_012274545.1 Fukomys damarensis | reverse complement strand
TATATATGTATATGTATTTTTTTTTCCCCTCTCCAAATGACCCCAGTATAAGGTTGAACTCTGCATCACAGGATGCCAGGATTCCCACTGTATAATAAGAGATAGAAACCTCAATGACTATGTACTAAGACAACGTGATTTGATATTCAGACCTGGATTAAAAATACAATGGGAAATTACTGTAGCTCTAAGAACGTTCAGTACACAAAGATAAGTACCTGGTGCCAAACTCAGAAATGACTTATTGGATTCATCACAGTCCTGCAGGAGGAATTCCAGTGTATTCTGAGAAGCATTACAAGTAGTACCAGTTATGCTTGGCTCAGTCATCCTTGATGACCACTTATGAATTCTCACCACCTCTGTACAGCAGGTACTATCGGTCACTTTTGCAGTTTCAAGAAGTTCAAGATCAAGGAGGGTAACGCAAGGTCAAACACTGAGTCTGTGGGCAAACAGTGATGGGATCTGAAGCTAGGAGCCTTTCATTCAGCCTTGGTTCCTAAATATGTGTTTACTTCCTCTCTTCCTCCTTCCACCTCCCTGGGCCATGAGGTTTTATTTTCCAACTGTTTTGCTTGGTGTGAACTAGAATGACACTCTCACTGGGAGATGAAGCATCTAGCCACATTTCAACAGTAGAGGAGGATGGGTGATTTAGAAGAAAACAAAATCTGAATTGTGTCACTTGCCCGTGGGCCTGACCACAGTATTAGCTGCTTGTCCTGATGAGCACACCATGACACCAGCAGACATCCAGGGCTACGTTTCACTGTTCTCCTGAGACTTGGGGACTTCTTTAGTTCCAAGCAAAACTCAGAGTCTGGACATGTCAACACTTGCCAGAGTATGGAAATGGAAACTCCCAAGTTCCAACATTCAGATACTTGGGATCATACACTGAGTCTTTAAATGTGTTTAATGTACAGACGTATCTTTTTGGTGGTGTTGTTGTTGTTGTTTTGTTTTTTAGATGCTTTGTGTAGGATAAGTTAGTTCTTTATCGCCACCATAAAATGATCACAAATGTAAAAACTTCAAATAGTACAAACTTATTATCTTATAGTTCTGCAAGTTTTAGAAGCCTGACATGGGTCTCACTGAGCTAAAATTCAGGCATCAAGGCCATCTTTCTTTCTGGAGTCCCTGGGAGTTTCCATTGCTGTATCTTCAGCTTCTAAGGCAGCCTGCATTGCTTGGTCCACAGCCCCATCCCTCCATCTTCAAAGCCAAAAAGAGTGAGTCAAATCCCACATCACATCTCTCTGACCCACTCTTCCACTGCCCCTTTCCAGCTTTCTCTTGTGATTAGATTAGATTAGATTAGATGAGATTGGGCCCATCTAGATGACCCCAGATAATCTCCCCATCTCAAGACCAGTATTCTTCATCACATCTTCAAAGTCCTCTCTGGTATGGAAAGTGACACTTCCTAGTTCTGGGGAATCAGATGTGGACATCTTCGTGGGGAGGCAGCACGGTGCCTACCACAGATGAGTTTCTGTTTTGTTTCGTTTATTTTCATTTCAGCTGGAAGTAATTTGGGATTTCTCAGAATACCAGGAGAGACAGATTTCCTCAGTCAAGACCAGCTAGCAGTTTACTGGCAAGGGAGGACAATTATATTTATTTGGATGGTTGTAGCTAAGAGGTGGATATAGAATAGCTTTTAAGAAAAAAATGGAGTTTGTTAAGGTAGGCTCAACTCCAGTAGATGTTTTTTATCTTGCACACAAACAGTTCTGGGCAGGTGAATGGGCTGATGGAACTGCCAACTTCCAAGGCTGTGTGGGGGCTGCTGCCTCCATGCCACAGCCCAAAGGGAAAAGGGACATGAGAACACCCGCACGATGGACATTTTCATGGACCGGGCGGGCCTGCAAGTGGTGCCCAATTCTCTGTTTCTATCCCACTGACTAGAGCTCAGTTTCTGTTAAGTGCAAGGAAACCTGGGAATTATAGTCTGGCTGTGTGTCAGGAAGAAGAGGAAACAAATGTCGGTGATCAGTTCACAGTATACCCAGAAGTCAACCTGATTTATTCGTCTTTTCCAAGAACTGGAATTTAGTATTCTGATCAACTTCCAGAAGCTGTCAGTCTTAGCAAATACCATCATGCCTCTGAAGCATGGCATTTTGTTTCTGAAGTAAAACTGGCACTAGGCTAAAGGGTAAAGGGTACCATTTCAGAGGCATAGAGGCCCAGCCTGTCACAGACCTGCTCTCCACATGACTTCTAAGGAACCTTTTCAGTGACACAGCCTGGCAGTTCGTTGATGTCCTAGAAGACTCAGATCTCCCGCTAAGAAAGGCAGCTCCTCACCAACAGAGCTGCTTGCTGCAAGGACCCATAATAAAGATGCCCTTCACCCACTTTCCTGCAGTGGAAAGGAACAGGTGGCAGGCTGAGAGCTGAAGGGATTTGGAAAAGGATGTAACTTAGGGATGAGGCTATTCTGACAATAGTATCTTGGTTTATTTTGCACATCACAGAAAAACAAATAGTTTCCTTGAGAAAAGGTCTGAGTAGTGTTCTTCCTACCTTCCCAAAAGACTATTAGACCAAGAAAAATGTTTAGAGCCCTGCATCTTATAGGATGTTACGAAGCTTGCCCTTTCCAGGTAAGGAAAGCAATCAGCCATGGCCAGCTCGGCCATTGAGAAGCAGCTTAGCAGCATGGCTCAAATGTCCTCAGGGATGCTATGTGGCTGAAAGCTGGCCTAGGAACTACCTCTCGGAGTAAGCAAATAGTTGAAGAGGGACAGTTCTGTAGAGATAGGTGTCATCTAAGAGGTGCAGAAGGAACGTGGGAATTAGAAAACCACCATCTTGCATCCTCTTCATAAAATACTGTAGCTTGGCAGTGATCCTTAGTGAACAGTCATTAGGTGACCACCTTAAAAGGGAAGGCTGAACTGAAAATGTCTCAGGCCCTAATAATTCTAATATCATTACAAAGGAGACCGCCAAGTGTTATGCACTTCTTGATGGGACAGACTTGAAAACAAAAAGCCACACCCATGAAGTACTATTGCCTGAAATACTTCACCTGAATCAAATCCCAACTACTATTTTATAGGAAGTTCAGGGAGCAGAAAAACATATTAAACACCACCACAAGAATAAAGTTGTCCAAACTCAAAACATGTAGCATTGTGTGTAAGACACATGATCCAGCCACCTTCCCAGTGTATGTGATGATTCTATGTGCTATGGACTTGGACTCATCATGTAATCCCTAGTGGGCCTAAACTGAACAAAAACCCAAGGAAGGGTAAATCCCCTTGCTTCCTGAGCTGAGACACCCATTTTCTCCTGCCTGTGGACATCAATGGACGTATGAACTCTGACAGAGACTTACAGTTCTTTCCCTCCCCACCCTCCCACTGAATGAGAAACCAGTTTTCCCATTTCCCCGGCTTCCAGACAACTGCTAAACCCCAGTAATAACTTAAGCCAATTCCTATAATAAATTACATCCACCTAGTTAGCTGGCTAATTCTTCTGGCTAATTCTTTTCTGTGAAAACCCTAATACTATGTATACCAAAATAAATAAAATTTTTAAATTTAATATAAAAGTCAACCATTGTGTAATTGTTACCACATTTTCTGAATTGTAGGCTGACATATTCAAAGCTGGGATCCATGTACTAAATCTGCTTACAAAGCCCATAAGTATGGCACCAGCTGATTTGGTATAAGTTGTTTTTGATGCAACTGTTTATCGAATAATACAAAACTTCGGTTCCTATACCAAAAAAAGACCGATTTTCTCTCTTCTTTATGTATAACTTCTGATTTACAGATTTTTAACTACCTGTTATTCTCTTAGCAATCCAAAACAAAACCACGGCTCATTATTTCATAACTTTATTTTGTTCTCATGATCTGAGGTCAGAGTCAATTAATTAAATAACTCACAACAATGAAAACTTATTCCGTGCAATGTCTTTAGATGGGATATTTCCCCTGCAGAAGCAAACTGCAGCCCAGACATGCTCATAATTAAATGCTAAGGCTGTGGCTGAATAGCAAGTCAGGTCCTCTGGAGCAGAGGGGAGAGGAGAACAGGGTACTTCCTCTGTGGGAAAGGTAAATAGTCCTACAGACACTGTTGTTGCATTTCCGTTCCCCTGTGTGAATGCTAGGTTCTCGTGAGTTTCAAACCATCAGAATGTGGCTGCTGCAAGTGACTGACACTTGCTCTTATCACAGCCACAAACACCGACACAACCTCAAACACTAAAATCAAGAGGAGGGCCCCAGTGCAAGATGATCCAAAATAAGGTTGTATTGAAGTTTTAGTTAAACAAAAATACCGACTTCTCTTAAAATTTGTGAATGTCCTGAGTCCTTAGACCCCAATCTGAGAAAGAATAATACAGTGCAAGGCTTGCACAATGAGTCAGCCACATGGTTACTTCTGGCCCTCTAGTAAAAGGCTGACAGAAGCAGCAGCGACTGGCAGATTCAGTCGGGCACTGAGGTCTCTGAGTCTCTTCCGTCCTTACACAGCAAGAATAAGGGTCAAGAGCTTCCGCTCCAGAGCATGTCGGAGGTCAGATCTGGTTCTGCCACAGACCTCTCTGTGTCTGATTCTTCTATAAAATGCGGAGGGAGACTGGTAAGAACTATTGACACAAGGTTGTTAGAAGGATGGGATGACCTAGTACGTGTCAGATGACTGACACAGCTGCCGTTATCACTCTAGTAATTGTATTTCTCTCTATGCCTCTTCCTGTGCCTGTCACTCCAGGAAAATGAAATTGAATAAAAACACTTCTGCTTCTTGTATACCTGGCTCACATTTCCAACAACATTTCTCTAGAAAGTAATTTGGAGAACACACAAAATATTTTTTTCTGTCTTCAAAAAAATATATTCTTCTGGGGAACAAAGAAAAATACTTTCCACCAATTTTGAATACCGTGTTAACATTGAAAAAGTGCTATGGGACCGGAGAAGAGCTACTGGGTTTTACCAGGAGTCTCAGGTAAAGCTTAAGAAGGAGAAGATGCTTCAACTGAAGTTTAAATGATGTGGAATGAGACTGTTGCTAATATTGAGCAAAACCCTACTGGTTCTCTCTCTCTCTTTTTTTTTTTTTCGATACGTGAGATCAAACTCAGGACTTTGCACTTGCGAGGTAGGTGTATGTGCCACTAAGCCAAATCCCCGGTCTTCCTTCTGGTTCTCCCAATACATTACCTAAAACCTGAGATGCTACTGGAATGGAAAAACAGCTGACTCACCCCGGGAGCTCTGTAAATGCAAGAACCACTCCTGCTAGGCTGTCCATACACGCACCTAACTCCAGACATACCGGCCAAATTATGTCTCTCTGTCTTTATTTTTAATACTGCTATCATGCAACATTGTTATGCGCGATTATGTTCTTTGTTAATACAGAAATTTTTAGGAGCTGGGGATGTAGTTCAGAGGTAGGGTGCCTGCCAAACATTCACAGGTTCTGGAATCAAAACAAAAATATTTAACAGAATTAAACACGCGTCCATAAATACAGCAAACACACATAAAATGGAATATAAGCAGTTGGGTTACCATTACAATGGTATTAAAATACTTTTGTTTTGAATTGACACATAATACCTGTATATATATATGGGATACAGTATAATTAGACAAAATCGTATCAGGTATTACTAAGAAACAGCCCAGATGGTAGCTGGAACTTTCACTGCTGCGGCTTACACTTTCACCTACTCTGGAAACCCAACGCTTTCTCAACGTTTTAGGGACATTATGTGCCTGGGTCCTCCTTCAGTTCCTGGGCTCCTGGTGACCCAAGTGTTGTCTCCACACTGCACTACATACACTGCTATGTGAATTCCATCTCCCTGCCAGCACGCACAAGCACAGGAGCCTTCACAGAAAAGCCTGGGGACTGCAACAGCAGTCACAGCATGGTCTGAGATAACGCTCCACCTCTCCTCCACCTGCCCTTCTCTTCTGTGTTAGAATCCGTTCCCCTCACTTTCTGAACAACTGCTAAGTGCTTCTTCCCCTGACTCAGGCAGAAAAATTCTACCAATGTCTACATCTTTAAGGTCTCACTGCCTTCCTCAAGCACTCATCAAGGTGTTTTCCTAAGAGCATTGTTTCATAAAGCAAAGTCTGAAGCCAGACATTCTGACAACAGCACTTTCATTTTCCAGAACTCCTAACATCTACGTGTGAGTGGAGGGACTGACCCTAGGGGAGCAGCAGCTGTGTCACACAGATGCAGGAGCAGCAGTAGAAGCAGCAATGGTGACAGTGACAAATCACATGAGCTTCGGCCCAAGATGTTCACAAGCACCAAGAGACATGCCAAGGGCAGAAGAGACTCACACAGGACAGAACCTCTAACTGAGCAGAAGGATACAAGAACCAGCAAAATAAAAATCACGGGTTCCAAAGAGACTCACTGAACCTAGGGTCTCGGGAAATGGGGGCTTCAAGTAAAACTCCTAAGAAAAATTACAAGCCTGTCAATGAAAGAGCTAATTCCAACAGAAATTCAGCTAAAAGTAAATAATACTCAGAAAGAATAAGTATTATCCAGATGATCCTGAAAAAAGTACAGATTTGTATTTATTTCATGCAAAAGAATACCAGTTATGAAACCATATGCTATAGCAGAAAATTCCCAATGGCTGATGTTTACATAAAATTTTTCAAGATATGATTCCTTGAGAAAAAATCCAAAAGTCCTTGAAAATAAATCAACTCATCTTCCCAACCATCAAGTATACAAAAGTAGTTATTATTACACCCATTAGATAAGCCATTAATGACTGGTGGTTCCAACTTATCCTCCATGTCTTAGTTACTTTCTCATAACTGAGACACAGTACCCAGCACCCACAGCTGAAAGGAAGAAAAGTTTATCGTGGCTCACAGTTTGTAGAAGTTTCAGTCCACAGTCGGCTGGCTCTCAGAAAGGGAGACATGACAGACAGGTACAGCTGGGGGAAACAGCTCACGGCATGGCAGGCAGGAAGTGGAGAGAAAGATCAAGGGAAGTGAGAGGGCGACAAAGACACCAGTGACCTGCCTCCTCTGGCCAGGTCCCACACTCCAACCTCACGTGTGGCTATAAACTCATCGGTGACTATCACACCCCTGTGATGCAATCACCTCTGTGAAAGCTCCACCTATGAACACGTGAGGGTGGAGAGACACCTGGATATAAACCATAACACTTCGTGTAGATCTCCTGAAGTACTGTACTAACCTACTATAGGATGTGACAAAGGATTTCTCTGTCAGGAACTTCCCTACTAAGAGAATATTAGAATTTGTTCAAGCCCTAAAATATCCCTATTTTGTCCCAGTCTATCGACCAGATTGATATCCCTACCCTTGCTTTTAGTTACTTTATAAAAGGCTGCTCTATCGTCACATGAAAATTAGGGTTTGAGCTCACCTTTTAGTTATATAAAAAAGCTTGGGAAATGGCCATTCTAGCAGTGGATTTCACTACACTCGAAATTTATCAGTTGTTTTCTAAAGGAAAACAGAAGACAAGGGAAAGAAAGAAGCAAAATGACCACCAGGCAGAGAGGGACAGGAAGAAACACACGTGTCCTAGATCGAAGAGGGAATGGAGCCAGTGGACCTCTGTTGCTCTTTGCTTAGGGAAGGCCCTGGCTCTCCTGATGAATAGTGTGAACCTGAAATACTGCTGCAGAAGAACACATGCAGGAGGCCATGAAATATTACGATCTTCCAGAGAAACTACATAAGACCCCTCTGAATGGTGCCAAGGACAGAACGTAACTATTGAAAATCACAAAGAGCCCAAAGTAGAGTATTTGTTTAATCTACTCAAGAAAGATAAACACATTTTTAAATGGTATACAGGGTCCAAATGAGTGTGGGATTGGGAATGGGGAAATTAGTGTGAGGTAAGACTGCAGAGATTAGTACTTACGAGCCAAGTTCCCTGATCTTCAATCACAAGCAAAAGCCATTCATTTACTTGTGTGTGTAATAAATATTCACCTCCTGTGTATACTAGAAGCTGTTCTAGGAAGCAAGGATGCAGCACTGAAAAGACAATGTACTTGCTCTTCAGGTGTTCATAGGCTAGCAGCAAAAGTGAAGTACACAAAAATATGCATGCCCTATACAAATGCAAATAAAATATGCTATGGAACAGAGTGTAATTGGGTTTGCGTGACTACCATAAGATAGTGGTTAAGGGAAAACTCTGTGGAGAGGTGACATGTCTGAGACTTAAATAAGAAGAAGATGCAAGCCTTGTAATGACCTGCATACCAGAGAGATAAGTGAAAAGACGTTGAGGTGAGACATCCATCCAGTACAGGTAGAGACCAGAAAGGGGACCAGAATGATCACCACAGTGATCCACGGAGGAAAGGCAGGAGAAAAGGAACAAATGTCAAAAGGAGCCATCTCATGAAAGAGTCTGGATTTCGTCTAAGTGTAAGTGGAAACCAATGGAGGAATTCAAGTAAAGAAGTGACATTCATGCTTTCAAAAATCATTGTGACTGCAGGGGCAAGCACAGAAACAGGGACAAAGGGTAGGAAGTGACACCAAACACTAGTGAGAGGTGGCAGAAGAATGGACTGGAGTAGTAACAGACGAGGTAAAGAAAGTAGATGGATAAATTTGGGAAACTGGGTAAATCTGGAGATATTACAATAGAACAGGAAGGTGAAGAAAGCAGGGATGAGATTAAGAGTTCTGACTGCAAACATTAACATGTTAAGATTCTCAGACACGCAGGGTTAAAGATGGAAGTCAGCAAACAGAAGGCATTAAAATCAACAGGACCCAAAGAGAACACCCTGGGAAAGAGGGTAGAGGTAGTCAAGGATCCAGCACCAAAGTTCTTCTAAAAGCTATTGGTCAAAGGATGAGGAACAACCAAAGAGGTGTAGCTAAAACAAGAAAGTGTATGTTGACATCAGACAAGTCGAAACGTACAAAACGTGATCTATTTTTGCTATAAGTCAGGTCACATGAGAGGAGGGAACTAACCACTCCATAGAGCAAAACTTGTGGGTCTGTAGAGACCCTGCCTGACAAAGTACTTCAAATGGTCTGGCAGAGAAGACAGCCAAAATAAGTGGGCTGAGTAAAGACAGGATGAGGGACTAGAACTGATGCACGGAGTTATTTCTAGAAGCTTTGCTATAAAGATGAGCAAACTAATGAAGTAGGTAGTTAATTTTTATTTTCAAAGATACAGAAAACTAGAAAGGCAAGAACAGTGAGTGCCCTCATCACCTAGCTTTGACAGTTATCAACTCCTCACTGTACTTCTTTCATCTATTCCCCCACTCATTATTTAGCTTTTGTTTGTTTGTTTTGTTTTGTTTTTGAGATAGATTCTCGCCATGCAGCTCAGGCTGGCCTGGTCTAAACATTTGTGGCAATCAATCCTCCTGCCCCACTCATTATTTTGAAGCAAATCCCAAAAAGATTTTTTAAATGAAAAATATTGCTCATTGTGTGAAAGCAAAACAGAAAACGTGGTTATACAATGCTGTCACTGAGAAATCCCAGCTCCAATGCTTCAGTGGACTGACTTCAATAAATGCATAAACTTTACTCTTCCTTTCAAGCAGGGATTCTGATGGCCTGAGGTGAGCAGCAAAGGATGGAAAAATGTAAGTCTTTCCAGTGGTTCCAATGATGGAGGAAGTCTAAGTTCACTCTTTTGTCTGGTTCTTTCTTTTTAGTTTTATATTTGTGCATGAATAAGTGACATATCTTATTAAGGAAATTATGTGGGATTACTAAAATTAGCACATTCCTAGAATTTTCAGATGACTCACTCAAGATTACGGTAAGAAGTCTGCTTGCTGTACAATGCCTGGTCTGTTGCAGACAAATGCACAGACGGCTGGAATTCCTATAAATTGGGGAAAGAATGCCTAATCACCTAGTCATGTATTGAGTTGCTTATGGTTTACAATTCTCCTGTTCTTCCTTTTTGATTACAAATCACTTACCTGCATCAGCAACAATTTAATTTATTGAAGATTGTTTGGCTAAACCCTCAGTATGAAGTGGTGCATATATGAATCACTAATTTGTATCATAAGCTCATTTCATTTATATCATTAATGAATTGATTTGTATAAATAACTTGCCACCTGTTCATTCACAGATTATCTGTGGTCCTGGGTTCAAAGACTTCAGACAAGAAAATTTAAAATCTAGAAAGTTCTATATATTGTTAACTTCTTATATAGATGGAGGAACTTTATAATTTTATTTTACCTGTGTAAATCTCAGTCCCAGTGAAACAATACAGAAGTTAGGAGCACAAACTGGAACTCGAGCTACGAGGTTCAAATGCAAGCTTTGCCACTTAATATCTACCGGCTCTGGGAAGTTACTTAACCTTTTTGTTTCTCAGTTTCCTCATCTGTAAATGGGGATAATAATAGTATCTGATTCAATTATTTGAGTGAGTGAATATCCATAACTGGAATAGTACTGGCCACATACTAAGTTCCATATTTTCATATAGAAAATACTGGTGCCATACTACAATAATAATACTCTAATTGCTACAATTATTACACTTCATGACATCAGAGCTCTAAGACAGAACAATTTTCAAACTGTTACGCTGCTATACTAACATGTAACTTATAATCTACATACATCACAGATCTAAGAAATAGTGGCTAGCTTTCTAAGAAAATCTATTTAACTCATAATATAACCAAACTATTCGCTACAAGGACAAGCTTGAATTGTAGATCTTGAACTGTTTAGTACAGAAAGCAGCAATATGAACCCCTCCCGACATACTGGGTCAACTGAGAGAATGTTATAAACAGAGCGGGGTGAGTCTCCACTATCTCACCTTCTGTGAGTTTCTCCTCCCTTCTACCTCCATGCTTGCTAAGCCTCAGGTATCTGATATCCTATTTTGTCCTGAATTTTTATTATAATACCCACTAGGCCAATTCTCCCATTAAGATCTGTTCTTCAAAAATTAATCATTTTCTAAGTCTTCCCAGTTATGTGTGAAGAAAAAAATGAAAACTTTTGTGGCTACTTGTATGTGGTAACATGTTAAGACTCTCAGAAGCATTTCTCTTTGCAGCATCAATTATTTATCCAGATTTTTAATTACTGAAAATTAGTGCAGAATAACAAAGCTAAGTGGAAAAATCCAACCAATCTTAGTCACCTAGATCCTTTTTCTGGAAGCCTTTATTTTAAGATATAAAAAAATCCACAGCACTCTTTTCATCTTTCTCTATTTTTGAAATAATTTCATATTATTATTCTTGTTTTGTACCAGGGATCAAACTCAGGACCTTGTGCTTGGATGCAGGTGGTGGCACCACTGAGCTAAATCCCTGGCCCCGTATTATTATTTTAATTAACAATCAGATATTTATAGGAAAAATGTGATATTTTGACATGTAAACATTAAATCAAGCTCATTAACATATCAAGTATCTTACATACTTATATTTTTGTGTGAGCACTTGAAATACCCTCAGAAACTTAAATTCAAAATTATACTGTCAACTATAGTCATCATGCTGCACTATAGTTCTCAGAAACTTATTCCTCCTGTCTAACTGAAATTTTGTACCTTTTCACCAACATTTCCCCAACCATGCCCTACTCCTGGCCCTGGGTAAGCAACATTCTACTGTTTCTATGAGTTTAACTTTTTATGTTCACATATGAATGAGATCATATGGTGTTTTTCTTTCTGTGCCTGGCTTCTTTCCCTTAACATAATGTCTTCCAGGTTCATCCAAGTTGTCAGAAATGGCAGGATTTCTTTATTCTTTCATGGCTGAATAGTATTCATGGTGTACATATACTACATTATCTTTATTCATTTATCTATGGGGGGTGCCTTAGGTTGATTCCATCACTTGGAAATAATGCTACAATGAAAATGCAGATGTCTCTTCAGCATGCTGATTTCCTTTCCTTTGGATAGATACCTAGTAGTGAGATTTCTGGATCACATGGAATTTTTATTTTTAGTTTTTTGAGGAACCTCCTCCACCCTGTCCTCTATCACGACTGTGCTAATTCACATAATCAATATTTTATAAATCTTTTTTCCTATAACAGCTCTATGGTAGCAGAGATCCCAGAGTTTTAATGAAGACAGGAAAGAAGGGGGCAGTATGTGCTTAGCCACTGGTAGGACTAGGATGTGAGTGTGTGAGTGTGTGTGTGAGTGCACGCACACACATGAGCGTGGGTATATACAGTATGTATACAATGTCTTACTTTATAGAGGTGCTGCTAATACTGTTGATTGATTCCTTTCTTTTATTTGACTTTTCTTTTGGTTTACAGTATGAGTCTTCTTCATCAGAAACTCACTCCTACTCAAAATTTGGAAGCTACAGAGTCAATTCCTAAGGCCAACAGCAAACTTAGGGATCATACTTAAACCTGACAAACCATATTGGTTTTCTGAGTTTCTCATAATTTTTATTTTTCTAGCGCAAATGTCTTTTGCCTGAAGAAAAGTCAGTGAATTAAACCACAGATTTCATTTTCTGACTCACTACAAAAAGGATTTGGGGGAATTTCCATCAAGAACATATAAAACCATACCAACATTTAAAAATGTAGACTCATGCCAGAAAACTATAAATAAAATAGAAATTCAAGATCAGTGAAAATAAACACAGGCACACAGACCAGGGTTGTTATGGTTGAGCTTCCAGTTTACCTCTGATTATCTTGGGGGCCAAAAACAAGACAGGAACAACATCCATTATACTTATTAGAAAGGACAATGCACACTGTTTCTGCCCGGAGAAGCAAAGCTCTGCCTGCAGCTGGGTCCTCAAGATGTTTTTCAAATGGGCTATAACTCTGTGGCCTCGAATAACAGAGTTAACAACAACTCCCAGACTTCTGGCTAGAATTCAAACTGCTTAGGAGCTCCCCCAAAAATTCCATTAAGCTACAAGTTCCCTGGAGGGGTAGGAAGGGCTTGTGTTCAACTTCCAGGAGCTGTATAAACTTAACAGTTTCTCTAAAACTTCAGCTACTACACAAAATAAGTTATAGCTTTACTACTGAAAAGTTCAGATTACTTTTACATAGCAGAAGATTTTTTTTTTTTTTTTTAAACAGGATCTCACTATGTAGACTGACCCAGAACTTCACTGTGTAGCCCAGGCTGGTCTCGAACTCACAGGAATCCTCCTGTCTCAGCTTCCCGAGTGCTGGGATTAAAGGTGTGTACCACCACGCCCGGCTTACAGGAGATCTTTGCTTAGAAGGCCAAAACTGGGAATTTGTAGAAGAAAAAAAAAACAACCCACAAACTATTTTGGACTGTGTTTGGCTTTTCTTCCTAGAATTCTATCTTCTACACAAGCATCTCTTTTCCAAAACTTCCCTCCTTCCACAGTAACGGAGGAATACAATTCGTAACAACTTTAGCGAGGTAAACCTAACATACAATAATCTGGATGTATTTAAGGTACAATTTCATCTGCGGTTATATAAGCATATAACCATGAGCTAGACTGAGTAACCAAGACAATGTACATAGCCATCATTCCCCCAAATCTCTGCCGTCCCCTTGTCATCTCTCCCTCCCGCCGTGTCTACCTTCTCATCCCTAGCAATATGCTTTCAATTTTAAAGATCTGTAGTTCTCATTATAGTTTTGCCTATGTTCCTTAGCCACTGCCTGTACCCTCTAAACCACCCAGTCATTCCTTCTGTCTCTAAAATTATCAACGTTTGAACTCCAAAGCCTGTCTGCTAGCTTTAGAGAAGACAGGGCCCGCTACATTAAGGCTGTGTGCACAGCCTCCCACAACACAAGGCTCAGCTTCCCAGGTCATCCTCTGAAGATAAACCATCAACATTTCTTGGCCTCTGCCTGGGGACAGCACACAGACTTCCCCTCTCAAGGAAAAACTTTGGCAGTTCCAGGCAATAAGATTCTGTCAATCAGCACAGTACCTGGAAAAGAAAAAGACTAAGGAAGTAAGTAGAAACATGTCTCTCACTCTGAAACCACTGACTACCAAAGATGAGATATATAAAGACCTATTTAAGGAAGAAGAGCCAAGATCTGTGAAGAAAAATGCTAGAGGAGTCCACAGGGAAGAGAGAAGCTTCCATTTAGGAATAATCAAGGTCCCGTCATTATTAGGCAAATGGGGACAAGGATGAACGGCCATCCACAGTTCCCTTCTCACATACTCCATCTTCTGATTTCCCACACCAATCCTGTAACTGAAACTGTTACTGGTGAGAGAAACTGCAGGCTTAGATGGGTCAAGTGACTGCTAGGAGAGGCAGAGCTGGGACAGGAGAGTATGTCCTGATTCCGATACTATTGCCGTTTCTGCTCACAGCATCCTTAGGTGGAAGATGATCTTGACAACACCTCAGACCCTCCAGCTAACATCGACAACGTCACTCTGACAAGGAAGCACCTCTACCAGATGCGTCACTGAGCCCTTGCTAGAGCAATGAGGCAATCTTGTTTAGTTTGTACAGTTTTGAAGGATTTAGCACAAACATGTGCTTTCCATTAAAGTCTTCTAAGAACGTACCTTTTTTATTTCCTTTTCTCATAGGAAATTTGTACTTGCGCTGCATAGAATACATTTAAAGGGAGAAACAAGACAAAATTGAGTGTGCTAAGACGTAAGTACGGGCTCTTTCAGCAGACATACTATCACTTGTGCATGTGCACCATTCATTTCAAAGCAAGCCTTCCTGCTAGGAAGCTATAAATATATGCCAGTGATATTGGCTCCAAGAAAAAAAAAAGAAGAAGAAAAAGAAAAATACAGAATGCTTTCTTTGGAACTGTCTTTCTCTCCACAATCAATTTATGTGACATACAAGAAAACCTGCCATACTACTTTATGGTCCTGGTTATTTTTAACTAAAAATTACCCCAGCATCACCTATGAGGCTGGCACAGTGATAAGTGACTATTGGTCAGTCCCCTAAATCAAAATCACTTTCTAACATTGAAGACCAGCAGCATAAGAAAAACCTGCAACAAAAAGTGCCAAAAGCTTTAAAAGCAAAATCTCAAGAGAAATTTCAAAGATATCTTGAGCAAGCACAACATTAAGGAAAGACGGTTCCCAAGACGGACTCAGATATAATTCCGCACAAACTACAGCCTAAATCTTTGAAAAAGCTAAGCCAGCCCTGGAGGTAATAATTCCACTGTGTCTCACTCACGCTTATATGATTCCCCAGTGCACAGTAGGACATGCAGTAAATACTTTCCAAAATAGACTCCCCTGGGAATAACCAAACTGTAGAATTACCACCAGGGCAGGGCTATCATCAGGTGACTCTTTTCCTCAGGAAAAGCTGTCTTGTCCTTCCTCACTGTCAAAGGTAGAGTTCCCACTTTAGAGACTGCACCTCAAGATGGCAGCTGACATTTCTATTCAAAAGCACTGCCTTCTATATCCACTGGCAGATGGACGACTTATCCCTTAATAAGGGATAAGGTGTCTCTTAATGACAAAATCTTTATTTTTAAACAACTGAAGTATAAATTGAAGAGATTCAGAATCTATGAAAAAGCAGAAGCAGCTACCATTCTTAATTGTGAGCACCTGGCCATCAAGATAAAAAATGAAACAATTATAGTGGATCTATCCCCACCACAAAGGTAGTGGAATTAACACAGACACTAAAAGATATTTACTATGTATTAAATACCAGACTATGTGTAGTCTTTAGGAAATCCTACGAAAGAGGCACTACCATTCTCATTTCTACTGACAAAGAAATTTGAAATTTTGAGGCATTAAATAGAGATATATGTACAAGCTTACATATCTAGTAGAAGGTAGAGCTAAGGTTTAAGCTCAAGTGTGCCAGAATCCAAAGCCCTATTTCTTACCTCTAAAACAGAGTTTGCACCTTAAATCTTAGACGGAAGCCCACTGGCCATTAATATGTGACCTCAAAGAGTGGCTTGATAAAAATCAATGACCCGCCAATGTTGATAATGTGGACTCTTGCACAAGCCTGGGCTTTGTACCTCCACCATGACAAACCCATTCACTCTCACAGGCCAGGCAGGTAATGCATTTGCGTCTGCGACCCCTGTTACCTTTGCAACACTTTAAACCAAAAACCATAACCAATGTTCCACCTGTCCGCCCACAGGAGTGCAGAATCATGGCATGATGCAGTAGGATGTAATCACTGAGATGGAGACAAGCCCTTTATATGAGCATCTTAGGCCAAAGTGTTAAGTGATTTGTCACAAGCCAGAGGACTAGATCCACTGTTGTCTGCTTTGTTGCCCAAGTTCTCACTGGAAACCGGACCTACAGTTTGAGTTAGCAACCCATGAAGTGAAGCATCATTATTCCTTCAAAGTTCCCCTTTAAATTTCTATTGTGAGCTTGCATTTCTAATAAACACCACTAATACTGCCAGGATTTCAAATCTGTTTTCTTTCATTCAGTAAAGGTATCCTATGAGTAAATCACTCTTAGGCAGGCACACTGTAATCCCAGCTCTCTGGAAGGCTGAGGGAGAAGGACTTCAAGTCTAAGCCCACACCTGTGCAACTCAGTGATGTGGCAAGACCCTGTCTCAGAAGAAAAAAAAAATGTTGGGATGGACCGGAGTGCCAAGGTCCCGGATTTAGGAAAAGAAAGAAAACTCATTCTTATCACATCCACTCCTCGGTCTCCCATTGCTGGTGTGCCAATAGCTCCTACAGCACATCTGGCTGAAGACTGCTGAACAGTGGAGGGGAGAGAAGCGAGGGTGGAAAGCTCAGCACAGCCTCTGACTTCTGACTCACAGATCGGGGAGCAAGAAGAAGACGCACACCCAGGGGTGGCTCATGGGCCATGCACAGCAGCGAGCGGGAGAGTCAGGCCCACTGCCCTCTGCAGTAGATGGGATTTTTATTTTCATTTCTGATGTTAAACAAAATCTGTTCGAGTCATCTTCAATTATTACATGAACAGTAACGCATACTCCAATATATCAGCTGCCAAATTTTCTTATTCCCAAAAGTACGACAGTTACCAAATTTGTATTTTAAAACTTTTCACCAACCAGAAAAAGATACCCTCCCCCCACCAAAAAAAAAAAAAAAAATACACCAAAAAAAAAAAAATAGCTTGCCAACTGAAGGACACTTTCAGCCGTGGGGCACATGTATTATCAAATATAGTTCCTGTTTTTTAAAAAATCAAAATACCATGTTGTATTATTCCAGTGTTTTCTATGTGTGACTGCAGCCAGTCATTTGCATTTGTTCAAATACCACAGTTTGAGGCAAGTACAGCATGGACATGGATTGTGCCTGAAGAGGTTCAGGATTTTATAGTAAGCAGAGTCTGTATTTTTCTAATAAATTGATTTTGAAAAAACAGACATCTTAAGCAGGACAGAATTTTACTTTGATGATTAACAAATGGTATTTGTTTGCCATTTGTTTGTTTGTTTGTTTTTTCCTCATTGAGGTTACTGGTACATTTTAGGTATACAGTACAGTTACATTCATCATTGGGATCTTGTACCTTTACACGACAGATCTTGGTTCTCATTTCTTCCCCTTGTCCCTGCCCTCCCTTCACCCCTTCCTCCCCTCTCCATTTACAAACATTTAATGTTCATTTTTTCATTTTCTCCTATTTTTTTTCTTTGCCTTATTATCTTTATTCTACCCTTCCCACTTTCCCTATACCTTTAGTCCTTTTCTTCCTATTTCATATGGTCAAGTAATCTCATTAGGATCTTATGTACTACTATAGTTTATTCACACCAGAGAAACTATTCGGCATTTACACATGTGTGACTTATTTATTTCACTTAGGAGTATATCCTCAATATGTATCCATTTTCCTATGAATGAATCTAATTTCTCATTCTTTATGGCTGAGTAATATTCCATTTCATAGAAAAATCCCATCTTCTTTATCCAGTTTCCAACTGATGGGCAAATGGGCTGTTTCCAAGTTTTAGCTATTACAAACTGTGCCGCTATAAACATAGGTGTGCATATATCACTGTGATATGATTCTTTTAATTCTTTTGGAAAGATACTCTGCAGAGGGATGGCTGGGTCAAATGGAACCTCTAGTCCCAGCTCTTTGAGGCACCTCCACATTGATTTCCATAGTGGTTGCACCAGTCTGCACTCCCACCAACAATGGAGAAGGGCTCCTTTCTCCCCACAACCCTGCCAACATTTGTTATTGAGTGAGTTCTTGATAGCAGCCATTGTTTGTGAGGTGAGGTGGAATCTCAGTGTCGTTTTCATCTGCATCTCTCAAATGACCAGTGATGTGGAACATTTTTTCATATAATTTACTTGCTGCTTTTACTTCTTTGTCTGAGAAATGTCTGTTCATTTCAGATGCCCATTTTTGAGTCAGGTCCTTATATTTGCTCCTGGGTAGGAAGAATCAACATAGTGAAAATGGCCATACTACCAAAACTGCTATATACATTCAATGCAATGCTAATTGAAATTCCAACACTGTATTTCACAGAACTACAAAAAAGAATCCAAAAATTCATTTGTAACCATAAGAGACCTAGAATAGCAAAAGCTATTTCAGGCAACAGACACATGGCACCAGGTATAACAATTCTCAATTTGAAACTATACTACAAAGCCACTGTGATAAAAACAGCATGGTACTGGCAAAGAAATAGGCCTGAGGATCAGTGGAACAGACTGGAAGACACAAAAACAAACCCAGATGTACTCAGCTACCTCATCTTTGACAAAGGAGCTGACCATCCTCAGTGGAGGAAAGATAGCCTCTTTAATAAATGGTGTTGGAAAAACTGGATTTCAACCTGCCAAAGATTAAAACTAGACCTGTATCTTTCACCATGCACTAAATTAAAATCCAAGTGGATTAAAGATCTAAATATTAAAATAGAAACACTAAACTTGCTGGAAGATAAGTTAGGCAGAACTCTGGAAGACGTTGGCATAGGAAAAGACTTTATGAACAAATCCTCAGTAGCACAGGAACTAGCAGAAAGAATCAACAACTGGGATCTCATCTTATTAAAAAGCTTCTGCACTGCAAAAGAAACCATCAACAGAACTAAGAGACAACCTACAGCGTGGGAAAAAATTTTTACCAGCTGCCATTTGTTTTAACTTCGTGTCTGACCTGCTTTCTTTCCGATCGCCTTGGATGAATATTCACTGCAATATCTTTTCGCTGTCTTGCAAGGTGGCTAGGCCAAGGGGCTTTCTCACCACAGTGGAAATCACTCCACACTCTGCATCCAGTGTCAGCTCTGTGAGACTGCCACGTGTGCTCTATAAATCTCTTCATCTCTTTCTGCTTGGCTCCAGACATCTGTAAAATTGCAAAACAGAGCTCTGGCACAGGATGAAGGTTTTGAAGGTGTTCCAATCACCCTCAGAGGGGCCAGTTGTGGCGGTGGTGGATTTCAGGGTGTTCACCTCCTTCCCGGGCGCAGGGACTGCACAACAGAGAGAGCAGGGGTGCTGGGGTCAGGTGACCTGGGTTTAGAGCCCAGTTTTGCCTCTTGCTGGCTGTGCAACCATTGGCAAGTCACGTAACCTCTCTGAACGTCAGCCACCTTGGCTCTAAAATAGGATTACCACGAGTGCGAAACAATTAAATATTTATAGGGCTTAGCAGGGCACCTGGCATACCGTAAGACTCAATAAATATTAGTAATACTTATTATTCTTCCATTTTTTGATGCCCTCACTGGCCTCCAAGTGTGAGGAAATTTTTGTCATTTAGTTTTTATATTTAGTGCCTGGTCCCTGAAGAAAACAATAGTGTCAGACCATCAGTTTAATTTCCTGAGACCCAGTCTGCCACCTCCAGGGCATAAATCCTGCCATGAGACCAGCCACGAAGTACTACACCGCGGGTTTTGCAAAGTCCCAGTGAACCTTGTAAAACCAAGGTATGAATCTCACACACCCCACAGCAAGAGTGCACCTCCCGACTGATGACGGCTACGCTGACGCCTGACAAGACTGCACGGGCTGCACGTGCCCACGGGTGCACCCAGGCTTTCCAAAGACCGAAATAATTTCTGCTAGGAAGTAAAGCAAATAATGGCACGGGGATGCTCAGGATTTCATTGAGTTTCCTTGGTTTGACATTTTTGGAGGATTTCTTTATTGTGATGGCCCTAAAACTATTTCACAAACACATGCGAAAGGAAATCAAGCCATTTTTCTCAGGTCTCTGTTTCTAGTTAAAATCATTATCAAGTACATGCTGTTGAAGAGCAAGCATAAAACTATGCTTGATCTTAACCAAAGGCCAAGAAGCAACAAGTAAACATAAATAAATGTGATTTTTTTTTTGGTATCAGCAATTGAACTCGGGTCCTTGTGTTTGCGAGACAGGTGGCAGAACCACTGAGCTAAATCCCCAGCCCAAATGTGATTTTTTGGCTCTGAGAATGGGAAAGTTGCTGCGTATTTCACCTGTATCACTGCTTGCCTTTGATTAGGTCTCTGTAACTGTAATAATAAGAATGATACCTTCATCATTCATAGATGCAACTCCACTTGATCTATTCTTATTTACACATTGTTTAAATTTTAACAATTAACAAAACTAAAACTAAAAAACTTTTAAACTACAAAATCAAAAGACTACTTGTCGTAACCAGCATAAAATGATGAATAAGGGCTCAGATTTGGGAGACAGGCAAGCGGATTTTGGGGTATTTGTGGCTGTGTCTAGAGGCCTCCCAAAGCCACATGCAGTCATAGGTGGGGCTTTTCCAGATGTGGCTGGATCTAGAGTGTGTGATCTTGGTACAATGCTAGGATCAAGAGTGCTAGGATTAAGGGTGTGAGTACTACCCACCCTAAGTAGCCTGGATACAATATAAGGGGGACAGAAAGAGCTGTTGTAATTCCTTGCTTGCTTTTGCTTTGCTACCTTCTGCCCACCATGAACTGTTTCTCCTCTGGGATGCCTGTCTGCCATGCCACCCTGCCTTGGAGGCACCAGTTATAGATTGCAACCTCTACAAACTGAGCTACATAAACCTTTCCCCACTTCAACTTTGGGTGTCAGCTATTTTGTCTCAGCAATGAAAAACAAGTAACTAAGACAGGGTGTTATGCTTTCTTAAAGGTCCCTCAGGAGCCCTCTGCTGGACTTGGCTGCCAGCCTGTGGGGTTACTGAGAAGTGGTGGAATCCTAAGGAGGTTACTGGAGAAGCAAACTTAAAAAAAGAATAGTCCTAGGCCCTTTTTTCTGTGTCCTACCATGAGTTAGGCACATATCTCCTGCTACTCAGC
Source organism: Fukomys damarensis (assembly GCF_012274545.1). Lineage (NCBI taxonomy): Eukaryota > Metazoa > Chordata > Mammalia > Rodentia > Bathyergidae > Fukomys > Fukomys damarensis. Next base: position 55,191,603 of record NW_022900927.1, on the reverse strand, counting down.
TCACTCCATGATGTACTGTGCTACCACAGGTCCAAAGAGCCAAGCCAAGTGATCATGGACTAAAACCTCTGAAACCATAAGCCAAAATCAATCTTTTCTCCTCCTAAGCAGTTTATCTCAGTATTTTTGTCATAGCAGTGGAAATCTGACAGAATCAATAACAAAATTAACTCTCAAGCATCACTTTCCTTGTGTATAAAATGAGAATAATAACTGCATCTATATCTTGAAAGGCTTGTAGTACCAGAATAGAACCTGGTGGAAAATGTAACTTAGTAAATTATTTTGAAGAAATTGAAAGAATAGAATGTAAAGCAGAGATAACAAGGAGAAAAGGGAGACAGTAACAGTCACTAATTAAACACATAGTGGGAATGAGGATGCAGCTTAGTAGTAGATGTGAGCCTAACATGCATGAAGCCCTGGGTTTGATCCCCAGCGCTGGAAAACCACACAAATACAGAAGTAGTGCTTATAACCCAGGCCTTCTGCCAGGATGCTGCCTCTCAAAACTTGATTGCTTTCAACATATAAAATTTCTAGATATAACAAAGAAGAAAGAAAACTGTAAACAACTCCATCCCTCGGGCCCAGGATTTAGCTCAGAGGTTCTGCCGCCTGCCTCGCAAGCACAAGGACCCGAGTTCGATCTCTGGTACCAAAAAACAAAAACAAAATAACAACTCCATCCCTAAACTGGTTTCTTAGGTTGGAGATTTTTTAGGAGAACCTTAAGTATCATATCCATTCATTAGTGAGTGTTTCTAAAAGATAAGACTATTAAAAATAATCACCCTACCATCAACAGACTCACTAAAAATATCAAAAATCCCTTGGTGCATAATAAGCATACTATATTCATTGTATGCTATTTTAAATGTATTTTTATAGTTACCATGAATCAAGTTCCAAATAGGATTCATATCTGCATTTGGTTTACAGATCTTTTTAACTTGTAACAGTTCTCTCTCCCTGTTTTCTTCTTGTAACACTTATTTGCAGAAGTGGCACATTTGTTTTTTCTTTTGTGTGTGTGTGTGTGTGTGTGTGTGTGTGTGTGTGTGCGTGTGTGTGTGTGTGGTTCCTATGTTGAGGCGTAGGCTGACTTCTAGCCTGTGGTGTTTAACATGTTCCTTTGTCTCCTGTATTTCCTGTAAACTGATAAAGTAGTTCCTTCTTAATAGAAGCAGCTTTGTTTTCTCTGACCTCAGTTCCTGACAGTCAACCATGGTCTAAAAATATAACAAGGAAAATTCCAGAAATAAATAATTCACAAGTTTCAAACTACAATCCATACTGAGTAGCATGATAAAGTCTCATGTTGTTCTACACTATCCTGCCTAGGATAATTCATGTCTGTGCTACCTGCCCAACAGTCAGTAGCCACATTGGCTAGCAGTCTGTGGTGACATTACAATACTTACGTCCAAATAACACTTACTTTATTTAATAATGGTTCCAAAGTAGTAATAGAAGCCATAAAGTGCTTCCTTAGATTTAAAAAGAAAGTGGAAACCCCCAACTTAATAAGAAAAGAGAAGAAAAAGCATGCTAAGGTTACTAAGATCCAAGGTAAGAATGAATCTTTTTTTTTTCCTCTGAAATTATGAAGGAAAAAGAAATGTATGTCAGAGTTTGGCAGGGGGTGGGAGGGGTGGAAGGGGTAAGCTCAGTGGTACAGCACCTGCCTTGCATTTGCAAGGTCCTGGGTTCGAGGTCTAGCAACACAAGGAAAGAAAAAGAAACATTTAAGCCAGAAGGATGAGTACAGTGCAAGGAAATATTTTAAGAGTGAAGGAAGAAGCGAGGGAGGGAGGGAGGGGAGGAGAAAGAGAATACATTCACATATCTTTTATTATATATTGTTATCGTATATATTGTTATTGTCGTATCATTATTAGTTATTGTTGTTAATCTCACCATCTAATTTACAAAATAAGTGGTATTATAGGTGTGTATATAAAGGAAAAGTGAGATATACGTAGGATTCAGTGGTATCACAGGTCAGATGTCCAATGGAACATATCTCCCTTGAATAAAGGGGACCCAGGTAGTCATTCATGGATGAAATTTGGTTTAATCTGTCAGGGATAGGGGTGTCAGTGAGAATGTTCACAGGTGCTACTGTTTCTTTTTTACCAAATCATGTTAGGGGAGCATAATGTTGGGTTGTCCCGCTTTGTGAGATGCTGGGATTGATCAGTGCCTTCACATGTTAACAGTCTGATTCCCCACGATAAAGCTCTAACTTTATCTAATGATTTCACACCCATTAATGGCTGCTGCCTAGCTCCATTATGTCATTAGATGTTGCAAAAATCATGGGTTTTCTATTGTAGCATCCTTGCGCATTTATTAGCAGTAATTATAAAGAATTTACCCTGAAACACAAGCTATGTGGGAAAGCAGGAATAGATGCTAGACCTCCCTTTTCTGTTAATCCACCTTCAGAACAATGACTGGCACCCAGACAACTTCAAAAGTGGCCAATGAGCTTGGTTCTTCTTTTGTCATATTTGGTACGGTACTGCCGTAAAATCACAATACTGATATATTTCAATCCTTCTGAAGTTCAAACTGTCCCATTTTTGTCCCCTGGATGCCCCTTCAGGTTGATTTCTGAGTCCCTTTGTCAGGACCCCAGAGTCTCTGCTAGCTTTCAGATTTAAGATGCGTGTGGGCATTCTGGGCATTTCACACTCCACACCTGCAGTGAGCCATTTCTTCACGAAGCCTTCCAACCCTTCAGTGAGAAATTCTATGTAGTGACCACAAATTGGGCACTAGAGGAACTAAATGCTACTGCCACTTCTTCTGAATTGCCTCGATTTTCAATGGACATATCTAAGAATATAATTCATAACACAAAATACATTGATAACAAATACTGATGCCCCCTATTCAAATGAAAGATGACCCAACTTTTACATTTCTGAGTTTATACTTAAGCTTTTTCTTATACAGAAACTTGGTTCCTGGATGCATTAACCTAATCACTTACTTATAATTAATAATACTAACGTAAGTTAATAATAAGATTACAGAACCCAGTTTAAGAGATCTTGATCATTTTCATTTGCCTTAAGCTACATCCCATAAGGGACGTGAAGTCAAAATATCTCATTTCAAAGTCAGTTTTCTATTTCTACTCAACTTCCCTTCTCTACTTTTTTTTTTTTTATTGAGTTTATTGGTACATTTAGGGATACAGTACAGTTACATTCATTGTTGGGATCATGTACCTTTACATGGCAAGTCTTGATTCTCACTTTTTTCCCCTTACCTCTGCCTTCCCTTCACCCCCTCCTCCCCTCCCCATCTACAAACACTGTATTTTCATCTTTTCATTCTCTCACATTTTTTTCTTTTCCCTTTTTGTTCTTCCCCTACGTATCACACCTTCCCTACACCTTTAGCTCCTTTCCTCCCATTTCTAAATGTCAGTAATCTTATTAGAATCTTATGCATTGTTGCAGAATATTCACACCAGGGAAACTATTTGGTATTTACACATGTGGGACTTATTTATTTCACTTAGGAGTATATCTTCAATATGTATCCATTTTCCTATGAATGAATCTATTCTCTCGCTCTTTATGGCTGAGTAATATTCCATTTTATAGAAAAACCACAACTTCTTTATCCAGTTTCCAACGGATGGGCAAATAGGTTGTTTCCAAGATTTAGCTATTACAAACTGTGCCGCTATAAACATGGGTGCACATACTTCTCTGTGATATGATTCTTTTAGTCTACTTTTTGAATATAAGCAAACACACACGTGTATTTTCCTTTCTTTCTTAAGCTAAAAGTAATATACTGTGTTAACATCCTTTTCCACTTAACTTATGACAGAATAGGTCCTAATAATTACCTCATAATAAAATGTTAACATTTTCCTCATGCCTTCTTATAGCTGCATGTTATTCCTCTGCATGATTATACTACTATTCCTTTCCTGATAGATATTTGTAGGGTTTCCAGTCTCTTAATACAGAATATAGCACTTTGGATTTAAACGAACTTACAATTTCCGCCCTCTCAAGTTAAACATACCATCTTAAAATAGATATTTTCATTACATTACTTAGTTAAAATGAAGTTGAAAACAAGGGCACAAGATGGTATACAGTGGAGTTTTTAAAACTGTGGTCCAGCACACCCCTGCACATCAGAGTCAATTTCCTGTGGGATGTGACAAAAATCTCTCAAACGGACCCCAGACCTCCTGAATGGTCAAGTGTGAAATTTCCTGATCCAATAGGGAAAGCAGTGTACTTAGAAGCTTGGCATCCGAGTTCTGTAACAAGATCTGAGCCAATGTGATCGCTCTGGTTTCTTCAGGACTGATTCTTTGGATGCTGCAGATAATAACCTTCCCCATCAACTTCACAGAATGGCTGTGAAGTTCACATTCAAGTACATATAAGGGAGCAGTTTGGAAACTAAAGTAAATTAAAACATTAACTTCTAGTAAGAGCAAGAGCAATATGTTCAAGTAATAACCCCAGCTTCTCCATAAGAAATACTCCATCCCCCAACAATCTTAAAGACAAAAATAAGGTCTATGTGCCCCCCCAAACCCATGCATTCATTCATTCATTCCGATTGAAAGTTCTTATAAAAGAATCTGGCCATTAGTATCCTAAAGGTGTTCTTTATAACACATGGACTGCTCTTCAGGAATACCCAGCTCTGTCTAGGATGCTAAAAAGCAGTCATGACAAGGATCTGGTCCAACACAGGAAAGAAAAACAGCTCAAGGCCACTCAGAGCCTGCCTTTGATTAACTTTACACCAAGGTGGGAAAAGCGTAGTGCTTCAGAAATCATAGCCAGTAATGAAACACACAAAGATAGAAAGTGGGAAGGCAGAGAGAGAGAGAGAGAGACAGAGAGAGAGAGAGAGACAGAGAGACAGAGAGACAGGTACTTTCAGTTTACTTCTCTGTGATCATAAGCCAGGTCTTCACTTCTCTACTGGCAAAGTAAGACTTTTGGACATAATACAAGTAAAAAGCATCAGGATGCTGCTTGGTATTATTCCAAAACCACTGAGATGCCAAATGAGAAAGACTGTATTTACACACAATGGAGTACTACTCTGTTACAAAGAAGGATAAATTTGAGTGATTTGCAGGAAAATGGTTGCACTTCAAGACCACAATGTTAAGTGAAACAAATATCTCATGATTTCTCTTATATGAGAAACTAAAAGTATAAATAAATTGAAGAGCTAAATAAAAGATAGATAATACAAAACAGGAAGATAGATATTCTGTTAAATGGGAAGGGGACCAAGAGATGGAAGGGGTGGGAGGAAGGAGACGGGAAGGGAAAGTAACTAGAATTAAGTTGTTTTATGTAGCTGTGCCAATTCCCCATGATGAATATGATCATTATGTACTGAAAACATGTACTAATAAAAATCTTAAAATTTTAAAACACTAAAAATTATTTTTTTAAAAAAGGAAAAAAGAATGATGGAAAGGAAAGAAAGAGAACGAAAAAGGAAAATCACACACTAGCTGTGGCTGCTTAGGATGAGAAGACTGAAAGGACAAATTTTAAAGGTGACAGGAAAAGGAGTCACGACTGTAGCAAAATCACAAGCAGCAGCAAATGGTGCATGCCTGTCACATTTGTCATACACAGAGCTAGACACCAACATCTGAATTGGCCAGGCCCACTTCCAGAAGGGTCTGGAAGTACAGAAAAAAACCAGTTTGGTCCTTTATTCATTCATCCCTTTATTCACTCAACAAACATCTGTTGTAGCTGAGAAGACTACACAAGTGAGGTGTGGGGAACAGAGACCATGATGACGTAATGACACCCCTAGAGCCTTGTGACGATAGCCCTGTGTGGCCACATCAGCAGTGTGGATCTAAGTTCAGTACAGTGATGACTAAGAGAGTCAACCATTGCTTTCAAAGAGCTTGCTGTCTACTAGGAAAAAGACGCTTGAATACATTCTTATAACACAGTATGCTCATAGTGTGCTCTGGAGGGAGGAATATGATAAAACCTTGCAACAGATTTTATAACTGTCTATACCAGTGGTGGTGAACCTATGGCACATGTCCCACAGTAGGCTGTTTGTATGACTGAAAGCTCTAAAAGGTTCACTATCACTGGTCTATCTTATTGTAATCAGTATCCCATGCTCTTGTAATGAGGCAAAACCATATGATGGTTACTCCAATATTACTCTTCATACAATTTTATTCAACAACTCATTTTTTAAAAATTTGTGTTACTGAGGATCAAACTCAGGCCCCTGTGCTTGTGAGGCAGGCGACGAAACCACTGAGCCAAATCTCAAGCCCAACAACTGATATTTTAGTGATCTTTGTTCATCTCAGATCATTAAGTACTGTGTACTAAGCATTATTAAACTATTCTCTGCTGCATCCTTCAAATGCTAAAGCTGCCATGGAATTCACCCAAGTCTGCTGTGAATACCAGCTATAACTTCTGGCAGTGTTTTGTTTGGACAATAAAATATAATCCTATTAATCCCACCACTTTACGTAACTTATTCGTTACTATGGGAAAATGAGCTATTTTCAAAGAATCATCATTTGTCTTGAAAAAATAAATACCAACTATAGCTTTTTGTTTTGGTAAATATCTCATATCCAGTCAACCTATAGGACAAGATTAATTCTATTTTATTTCAAATTTCTACAAAATTTAGATTTCAGCACAGCCACACTATATGCAAACAAGTTCTCAACCAAAGTTTGAGGTATCTTCTTTGAAAATTAATAAAAATAAAATCCACACAGAATAGTGCCAATGCAAGAGAAGGCAGTGGTGAGATCCAATTATCTTATACCCCAAAGCATGGAGAAGCAACATCATTTCACTGTAATAAACTGAAGAGTCCCTGAAAAAGATCCACTGCCCAACTACCCATCCCCTAGGAATCATCAAGGCACCAATTACTTTACAAAACTTGAGATTGCACACGCTTTTCTTGGATAATAATGGTACCATAACAAAACAGACTTTGATTTCCAAGATTTTGACAGTACTCCAGGGCTATCCTATTTTTGACTATGTACGAAAGAAAAACATCCAAAAATCACAGAATCTTAGAGTCATACAGTCATCTTCTCTAACATTCCATCCAATGTATAAATGTCCTCTTATATCTCTAACATACAATATAATGTTTGAACCTCCCCAAATTATTAGTAGGTACTTCATTATATTGATATGAAATCTCTCTATTTACAACTCCAAATTACTGCTCTTACCTTAAACTATTACACACATCATCCCTAATTCCACTTCAGATCTCAAAAGGCAAAGCATAAATAGGGAGTAGAGCCAAAAGTAAGTGAGAATGTGCACATACTTTAAAGGCATACAAGTTACCAACCCAAGGTGAATTATATTCCAGGATGATGAACAGATGACAGATATACATAAAGGTGTAGAACATTCTGAGAATCAAAGAAAAGGCAAGGAAATCCAGTCCCGGTTTTGAAATAGAAGGGATGGATTCCCTAAATGATAGGCCAATGAGCTTCATGTCTATCGTTAGCAAAGTTAAAGAACAAATTATTATATGGGTCAGCATTTCCCAAACTGATCTCACAAAATGACACCTGCTTACTCTTCCAGCCATTTCAGAGTTCCTCACAACACAGCTTGAGCAAAACAGACACAGAGAATTCATAAGCACTTGGCTGACAAGAAATGCCATGGGTTTACAATTCAGGCCAAAAATGTACTTCCTCTTTTGACAGAGTTGTCACATCAAGCAGTTATAGTAAACTACGATGTCAAGTAGCAGTGCATGAAGCTCTAAAAGGTTTGCCACCACTGGACTAGAGGAATGCCATAAGCAAAGTGCTTTAATTTCAATAAAATCTCTGTCTAAAATCAATAATCAATGATCAATAATCTGCATAAAGTAGTTCAGCTAAATATGAACTGACCAAACAAACCAAAGAGAACCTAGATTAATTCCATGGTCCATAAGCCATTGTGGGATCCTCTAATGACAGGGTTACTAGCTAAGTAACTAGGAAGAAAGAGACGGAGAAAGGGAGGAAGCAGTTGAGGCAAGGGCTGGGTTTAACTTGGCGTGCTTTGTCCTTACTTTCATCTACAACTTTTCACAGGGCACTTGCCTAATACAATCTTGAGTTTGCCAAGGATTAACAAATAGCAAGCTCTTGGCTCCAATAGTCCAAGGTGTATCTTTAAGAAAGTTAGTAAGTTAGTCTTTGCTTTCATCATTTTGATATTCCATTTTTCTTATTTCTGGAGTGATTCTGTTCTCTGGCTCTTCAGTACCATCTCCCGGGGTTGTGTTGGTTTATCTATGCACCTTACAATATAATTGTAATCCTGTTTAAAAACTTGGTGCCAGGCCCGGGATCTAGCTCAGTGGTTCCAGAGCCTGCTTTGAAAGTGCAAGAACCTGAGTTTGATCCCTGGTACCAAAAACACAAACAAACAAGCAAATAAACAGATAAAAACTTGGTGCTATTTCCTGCACAACCGGGACTCTTTTCAGAAAGTCCTTGCCCATGCCTAATTAGTACAACCACTGTGGAAATCAGTATGAGACTCCTCAAAAAATTAAAACTAGAAATTCCATTTGAACCAGATATTCCCCCTTACAGATACCTTCCTGAAAGAGTTTAAGATATCATACTACAGTGATATGTACATGCTCATGTTTATAGAAGCACAATTCATATTAGCTAAATCTTGGAAGCAGCCCATATGTCCATCAACAGATAAATGGGTACAGAAAATTGGGTTTTTATACACAGTGGTGTACTACTGTGCCATAAAGTTGAGCTTTGTAGGAAAATGGATGCACCTTGAAACCATAATGTTTAGTGAAATAAATCAGACTTTCAAATTTAAGTATCACATGGTTTCTCTTATATAAGAAACCCAAAGTATGAATAAAGAGCAAAATGAAAGACAGATAATAGATGGTAAAGAGATCTTTTTCAAATGGGAAGGGGGTCAAATAATGGGGGGGTGAAAAATGAATTAAAGTGTGGTTCACGTGCACCAACCCTCACAAGGAATGTAAACACTGTGAACTGCAAACATGGACTGATAAAAAGAAAAACTAATACACTCGGGGCTGCTAGGCATGGGAGTCAGGGAGTGCAATCAGTGGACCCAAGCCCTGAAGAAGCCAGCCTGGATATGAATCTCAGTCCATCACGTACTGGCGCTGTCGCCTCAATGTTGTTATTAAGTCTTTCTGAGCCTCCCTTTTCTCGTCCATAAAATGGGGTTACAAATGCTAATATTTTCCGTGCACAGCTGCCCTAAGTACCAGGAAAACAGCGAGTGGATTCTCTTTCACGGCACTCAGTCCTGAGTAGAAACTCAGCAAAGCGTAGTTGCAGCGCTTATCATGGCGACCTATCTTGTAGGCTTCGGTTTATTCCTCACCGTGTTTGTTACACATTCCAGTTTGAAGATCGCTCTCTTCGATAAAGGGTGAAGCCAAATAATTGAGCAGGTCTGCTTTCCGTCCTATGTTAACATTATTCCATCTGCCCCGAGCGATGAGCTTAGCCTCTACTTGTTCCTCTTGCTTTGAACGCGGCTTTGAAGGGCACCATTCTTTTGTCTTCAGCGTTCTCTCCATCGTCAGCTCCGTCTGAACTTGAGATCGGCAGGTATTTCCTCTCGGGTTTATGCGGCTCTTCTGAATTCGCCCTTGATCATATGCTTGTCTTTTAATCTTCTGTGCATGTTCTCTTAATACCCAAGCCCATCAAAAAGTTCCTTGTTTTTAAATTGGTTCCTTCCCTGTTTCTTCCTTATCCAAATATACTGTGATTTTTTTTCTGTCAAAAATTTATTTTTTCTTTATTTCTCTCTACAGTATTTCTTTTGCTCTTTTTGTACCACCTTCCAAGTTCCCAGACCCATCTTTTCTCTGAAGTATACTTTCCAAAAATCACCATCACTATTCGGTTATGTCCTTCTTTCTTTCCTTCCTTCTCTTTTTCTTTTTTTTAAGGTACCAAATAATACTGTATGATTTTTCCCTCCCAAGGATTTCATCAGTCCTACCTAGATAAACAGTTTTTTGAGGTGACTGGAACTATGTTCAGAATGTACTTCCATCTCATTGCTTCCTCATTCTGGTTTAAAAACAAAGAAAATGACAAAACACTTTCTGCTTTCTATGAATTGAAACGTGTATCAGACACTGGAGAGAATTAGAAATCCTCATCCATGACTATCTTGTCTCCGGCAATCCTGACATTTGGCTGAATCTAACTCTGTGCAGCATCGGAAACCAGTGAAGTTCAGCTTAATCATTTAATAACACAGCCTACTTAATAGTGTTATTTAAAATGTTTGGGGGGAAAAAATAAAAAATAAAATGTTTTGGGCTCACTGACGAGAACAACCTGTGCTTCAAGTCATGACAGTTCACAGTCACAATTTCTTTTTTTAAAAAAGCTTTAATTTATTTTTAATTGACAGATAGCAATTGTACAAATTTATGGGAAATGATGCAGTGTTTCAATGTGTTTATACATTGTGGAATGATCAAATCAGGCTAATTAAACATTTCCTTGGTTTCAAGTATTTATCTTTGTGGTAAAAACATTTAAAAAAGACTCTCTTTTAGCTCTTTTGAAATGTACAATATATTACAGAGTCACAGTTTCTAAAGGGGTCGGGCACAAGGATGAAAGTTTACAACCCCGACTCAGGGAGCCATGCAAACACCTGTCTATTACATTCTGAAGCCCTGGGAGTTCATGGCTGTTTCCAGAATCCTAATGCAAGAACACAAAAAGGAATTCTAATGTGCCATAACCTGATTATCTTTCAAATGTATTCAGGAGAAACAAGCCAAAACCAAACAGAAACACTGTGTGGCTATGTGTAGAAATAAAGAACAATTTTAATTGTACTGCAGTTTAGCATGCCAAAATGTATCCTTTTTTATTGAATGAGAGGAAATTCTACCAGAGCAGGGCTACATTTCAATAGTCAGCTAAACACACTGAAATTTACCCAAAAACCTACATATTGATATACTCAAAGGAAAATCTCTAAGTCTGGTAAGTGTAACTAAGCTTAATTCCTAGTCAGCCACAGCCCTTAGACTAAGAATAGCAATAAACACAAAAATATCCACCACTTGTCATTTAACCAGTGCACGTGTGCCAAAATCGCTCCCTTCCTCTCCCTTGCACTGAATCATCCACCACATTTTCTCTCAAAATAAAATCAGAGGAAAAGCTACTTCTTAAGAAAGGTTTAAAAGTGCTTAAAATTTCTGTCTGTATCCTAATTAAGCACAAAGGCTCATTGTTTATTATCCACGGTATATCCTTAAATGAATTTTTCAAGGAATAAACCCTTCTGGAGTAATGAATCAAATACAGAGAAAAAGACCTCTGCCTGGTCCAGAATAACTTGGCGATGAGGTCGCTACTGAGCCACACAACTGCTGTCCCGGGCTTCTAAAGTAAACTGCTGGCCACGGAGCAGTGGCCTCTTCCAAATCATTAACCTTCAGATGAAGCCATGGAGGCCGCAGTTCTTCCTAAAGTTAAAAATCTCAGACCTGAAAGCAATGGAGGATGTTTTAGATGTCACCATTTTATCTGACCTGGGCTACAGAGCCACAGAGGTGAGAAAAAGGAGAAATAAGCAGTGTTTAAAAAGCTGCACTCACAAGGGAAAATGGGCTTTGGCAGAAAGCTGGGTTCATTTCCCTCTGTTGGTGTACACTGCAAGATTAACCTCGTTCCTTTGAGCTACGTTTTATTCATCAACGCAACTCAGAGTCCACTTAAAATACTAACTTCCTTTTAAACATCCTTATGATATTTACTAGCAAACATATCCCAAGAGAACAGTTACTTCCACTATGCAGAAAAAGCTTAACTGCTGAATTTAAGACTGATGGCTGTTATTCACCGTCTGTGACCCTGAGTCTCCCTCTTTTTTTCCTTGACTGGGCAGCTGAGCTCAGCTTCCTCTCTCTGACCTTCCTTTTCCAAATGCTGGAGCACAGCAGGCATTTCTGGGTCAGCAAAGGAAACTATCCCTGCCTTTCAGAACAGTCTCTTCTGTGTATTCGAAGGACTGAGCAAGAAAAAGGAGCTGTAATCCAGTGTACTGTGACCCTGATTAGGGCTCGGCATAAAGAGGCTCAACTCTCTACTCTGCTGGGGGTCGGGGGACCCGCGCTTCAGCCCTGTAGCTGACTGTCACCAGCCATCTGACCACGAGGCTCAGCCTAGCCCAAAAGAATGCCTGCCCCATCCAAACTCCCTGCCACGCTGGCCGCCACTGTCTTCCTGCCTGCCTCACAAACCCGTGAGGACGCCTGGTTCTCATCCTTTCCCTCCCCTCCTGTGTATTCGGCCACAACTTTCTTTTAAGTTTTATTGGCCTGAAATTCACACACATAAAACTCACCCATTTTAAGTGTGCAATTCGATGGTTTTTAGTATGTTCAGAGTTGTGCAACCATCGCCACAAACTAATTTTAGGACATTCTATTACCACCAAAAGAAAACCAATGCCTATTAGCAGTCACTTCCTGGCCCTAGCCCTACCCCATTCCCAGCGCTAAGCAACCACTAATCTACTTTCGCTCTCTATGGATTTGCCTATTCTACACATTTCACATAAGTGAGGGTGGTGTTTTGTAGTTGGCTTTTTAACTTGGAACAGTGTTTTCAAAGTGCATTCACACCTTAGTTTTTATTGCTGCCTAATATTCTACTGTGTGTGGAAAACATAAATGTTTATCCACTCGACATCTGACGGACCGGACCTATGGGTTGTTGCTACTTCCATCTACCATGACCAACACTGCTGTGTATAAGTTCTTATGTGATCACATGTTTCCATGGATCCTAATTTTTTCCACCCTCTTTCTTCTTTGTTTCCCCCCGCCCCTCTGGCCTTAAATTCAGGACTTTCAGAAGAAAGGTTTTCTTGGTAAACATTCGTTCACATACACTGTGGACAGAATGAAAATAATGCCCCTCTGGCCTTAAATTCAGGACTGTCTTTCAGAAGAAAGGTTTTCTTGGTAAACATTCGTTCACATACACTGTGGACAGAATGAAAATAGGTACAACCTTCTGGAGGACAATTCTACCAAAATTTTAAACACATGTACTTTAGGACCCCAGAATTCAATTGCAGGTCCAATAAATACAATCAAATCCAATACATATTATACAGGCTTGAAGATGACTACAAGGCTGTTCTCTGCAGCACAACATATAATAAACAGCAAAGAATAAGAAAATAAACTTAAAGATTATTCGGTAAGAATCACTTAGGAACCAGGCCCACCTGTACTCACTCAGGGAGGCTAAGGCAGGAGATGTGCAAGTTCAAGCTTGGCCTGGGCAACTTAGCAACTTAGTGGGACCCAGTCTCAAGATAAAACATAAAAAAGGGGTGGGGATGTAGCTCAATGTGAAGGCCCTAGGTTCAATCGACAGTACTACAAAAAGAAGACGAAGAGAAGAGGAGGAGAAGGGGAGGAGGAGGAGGAGGAGGAAAGAGGAAAAAGGAGAAAGAGGAGGAAGAGGAAGGGGAAGGAAGGAAGGTAAGTCATGAAGATTACAGTGGACTACCAATCTGCTGATTAAAAAATAATAAGACACAACTAAGTATTAGTATAACAAGCTATCCCACACATTAATTAAAGAAAGCGAGCCACGTAGAAACACATACACTACATCACCATCACCTTGTTCCCCACCCTTTGCTATGGCTGAAGAGCTCTCCAAGGCCATTTCCTACACCAAAGATGATTTCTACTGTCCAGTCTGTCAGGAGGTGCTCAAAATGCCGGTGCAGACCTCGGCCTGTCAGCTCGTTTCCTGTAGAAAATGTTTCCTGACTGCAACAAGAGGAAGTGGAATACACTGTCCCTTGTGTTGTGGAAATGTGACTAGAAGAGAAAGAGCGTGCCCAGAACGGGCCTTAGAGCTTGAAAACATCATGTGCACGTTTTCTGGTAGCTGCAGATCCTGTGCAAAACACATGCAGTTTTATCATACGAGACATTGTTACAAATACAGCATCTCTGCTATCATTCCAAATTTTCAGATTTTTCAAGATTCTGTGGGGAAGAGTAATAGGAGTGAAACATCCACATCTGATAATACAGACACTTAACAAGAGAATACAAGTTCTTCTGGGCATCCCACCTGTAAGTGTCACTTGGGTCAAGAGTCTAGACAGCACTTACTGGGCCACTGTAATAGTAACCACCTATTTCCGATGGTTCCTGTGAATCTTCAGCTAGATGAGGAAACCCAGTATCAAACTGCTGTTGAAGACTCTTTTCAAGTAAACATCTAAAGTCTGAAGACATCTCTGCGTCTTTGTGCCTGTAAGTGCCACGTTTAAGGGGAAAACTACATGAAGTCATCATTTCAATAGCTCAATGTGTACATTAATAAAAGTAATTCAGTCTATTTGTTTTTCAGTTGAAAAATACAAGTGGGTCACCTAAAATTTTTACTTCATCCTCTTGACAAGTTAAAAAATTGAAAGCTATAATATTACTTTAAAAGCATGAAAAAGGTTGTACTTTATCTTTTTTTATATTAGTATGATTGGATTTTCATTATTTTGTTGCTTTTGAAATCTGGTGCCCTTCCCCCTTTTACTTTTTGTACACAAGTAACACAGTAGCAAACTCCAAAAGATACAATTCACGTAAACCTCACAAATCTGAGACAGTTGCCGGAGTTGCAAAATGGAACCCTGAAGTGCTAAATGGAATGATCCAAAGGAAGTTTTGGAAAATACATTCTAGCCGAAGGATCCAACTATGAGAAAACTGTATTTATATAACACTTAGTATTTTTAAAACTAATGAGAATTTTTTTTTAGTAATTAAATTTTAAAAACCGAAAGGTCATTTTAAAGATGTTCTTGTTGCTATTAGGAGGATATGTCAAGATAAAAATGGATTTCTTTTATGGGCAGCTGGTCATTTCAGTCTTGTTTGACAAATCTATAAGCCTGATACATACCAAGCTAAGTAACAGTTCTTTGGCCTCGGAACTTTCAATAGCCAGTGTTTCTCAATAGCTAAGATGAAACTTACAGGAGAAACTTTTAGGTGGTAAAATATTCTACAGAGAAATAAGATGTTCAAAGAAACGCATTCAGAGCTAAAGACACATACGCATACATTTTTGTATGTGTACATATATACATTACATATACATCTTTGCATGCAATTTGTCGGGTTATATATAAGATTTCTATTAAGGATTTTAAAAATCAAAAAGCAATATAAGATTGAAATGTTTATCTGTTTTGATTAAAATTTTATGTCACTGAATTTTTAAAATCTAACAAATGTTAAATGAAATAGTTGGCTGCTATTACATCTTTATTGAGCGTACACACAGTTATCTGTATATGGTGCTCATTTGTTACTCTCAAAAATAATGTGCAAGTGGTAGATTTTCACTCACCACTAGTTCACTACTTCTTAGTCAAAATGAGATTTGTTCGTAGTATTCAGTAATGGGAATCCCAAAGTATTTTGTAGAAGGGTCAAATTATGGAATAAAGGATGAAGAATGGATTTGCTGATATTCCATACTAATATAGAATGTTTACACTTTCTTAAAAATAACTAAAAGATAGCCAGGTGTGGTGGTGTAATCCCTGCACTTGGGAGGCTGAGGCAGGATGATTGCTGAGTTCGAGACCAGCCTGGGCTACGTAGTGAGTTCCAGGTCAGTCTCAACTACATAATGAGACCCAGTCTCAAAAAAACAAACAAAAAAAAACCTAAAAGAACATAAGAAAATCTCAGAAGTAGTTTGTTGCTAATATATACATATACTGTAATAAAAAGATACATTTTGGTTCTCTTAAAACCCTTGTTGACTTTTCTACAGTGAACATTTTTTAAAATTTGAATAAAAGTGTTACTTTTGGGGAAAAATACATAAACTAAATGAGTCTACTTATATTTAAAAAGTATATGCTTGAATGTCCGTTTAAAATGTCTACAAAAGGGTGGGGATTTAGCTCAGTGGTTCTGCCGTCTGCCTGACAAGCGCAAGGACCCGAGTTCAATGCCCAGTACCAAAAAAAAAAATTTTTTTAATGTCTACAGGCCCAGTGATTTAGCTCAGAAGTTCCACTGCCTGCCTTGCAAACACAAGGTCCCAAATTCGATCCCCAGTACCTAAATAAATAAAATGTCTACAAAGACACAATTTTTTAAAATGAGGATTCAAAATTTGATGGAAAGGGACAATTGCTTTATATTTTGTACTTTCAGTATTTTATATACCTTTTCCACAGTAACTAAATTATGAGCATGAGAACATTTTTAGAATTTAAAAAGGTGTTGTTTAAAATAATACAAATACTACTAAAAGGATGCCCTACTGTGAATGAGCCATGGGAGGGTGCGAGAAAATGAACAGCACGGAGAGAAAAGCCACACGGGAGAGGAGCAGGGAGTGCTGGAGACATTCATGTTTCCTCATTGATTCCTGCAGCCCAGATTCCAGTCCCAGCGTGGAAAGCACCACAGGACTCTGACACCACATTCCCAGAAAGGCAATGCAGTTCTAAAGGAGAGGAGACCTCAGACCAGCCCGTTCTCACCGGGCCGACAGGACAAGAGTAGAAGGTTGTGCCCCCCACTGTGTGGCCCATGGAGCTTCTACACAATCCAAGGTGCCCGCCAGAGAACCCCAGGGGGCTGCAAGGCTTTCCCAAATGGCAGGGCCAGAAGCCGGGATCCCTGAATGTCCGCATGGAACAGAGCCCTCCCTACTCACATCCAGCAAGAAACAGCCTGAGTGAAGCCACTGAGATGTGCAGAGACTTCAGCATGCTTGGGCAGGTATTTTGTGTGTTTGCTATGCACACCCACAATCAGCCAAGGCTATCCACACCAACGACTCAATTGCAAGTATATACACATGTCTAGGGAACTCTGACGTGTGTGGTACTCTGTACATAGTACCACGTTTAAACTTTCTAACAGCCATTCCTAGCTCTATTTTACAGGTGTGGAAACCAAACCTCAGAGGAGAGTGACCAGCTCAATGTCACACAGCTTCCAATTGGCACAGGCAAGATCTGAAGCCATGGATTTCTGACTCCAAGGTTCATCTTCTCTGTTCTCTGGGACACCAGGACTCTCCCTGCTAACAGTTCCCGCAGGGGCTACTCCGGCATACATAAATGTGGTCCTGAGAAGCAGCAGAGCCATGCCAAGGCCTGTCTAGAAAACCAGCGGGAAGGGAAGGCAGGAAACTGGTTCTGCTGCAGTCAAGGACCTCACTCTGCCTGTGGCTGTGGAAGATGAAAATTCCCACTCACACCACACCGTCAGAAATATCAATAATGTGCTCTAGGAAACAAGCAGGAGATGACTACACCATTTTAATTTTCCCTTAAAAGAGTCAATCTAACATCATTATGAGTGACACTTAAATGCTAATTGAAAAAGCATGTTCTCCTGTCTCTAGACAAGTATTTGCATGTTAATTGATTCTGGGGATAAGAAGACCAGCTTCCACTATGAGGTGTCAGAAGGAGAGAAGAAGATAAAAGGTTATGGCAAAGACATAATTAAATTACTTGGCTTCAAGAGTTCCAAAAAGAAATAAGTTATCCTTTGGGATGCAAATTCATACTGCCTCTTTCACGAAGAGTGCATTTTAATGAAAGGTCCAAAACACAGATTTCCAACTTCAATACTCTTTTAATGGAGTACCTTCATACAGATCAAAATGACTTTTACCTGAATGGTGGCTAACAAGCTCATAAAGGCTGTCGATAGGGGAGACAGAAGCCTGCTTCCCTCAAACCTAATAAACTACAAACACACTGAATAATCGCAAACAACATCAACTTCATTTTTTAAACAACAAACCATTTCTTTCTAAAGGGGTCATGCAAATTAGTACAAACCCACAAACTATAGAACCAGGAAGATGTTTGCTAAGACGAATGTTTTATAAATTAGGTTACCTCAAAAGATAATTTTAGTAAGGTAAACATTCAACTTGCTACACTCTCACACCATGCTTATTAGGATTATAATTTGTATTGCACAAATTTTACTGTTCGCAATGCTTTTCTCAGCCCTGGGAGATAAATGAATATAAGTTTATCTGCTATACAGATGAGGAAATTAAACCTCAGAAAGAATACGTGGCTTAATCAAGATCACTGAGGTAAAAAGCAGTAGGATCATGTCTAGAACCATCTCCTAATTCCAATGATCTTCTCATGCTACTATATTGTCTTTTTTCTTCTATTTTATTCAAATGCTGATAGTCTCTGACAATAGCACATTACTACTATGATACCGCAAAGAGTTCATAGGACATGAATACCTGGGATTCGAATACGCACAATTTGAATGGGTTAAATGGGGTTTTCTTTTTTTACTCTTCTGCAAAAGCCCACTCGAGTAACAAAAGTACACTAGTTAACCCATTTACCATACAGACTTATGTTCTGTAATATATGTGATGAAGGATTATTGTCTATATAAAGAGCAGCACTAATTAAATAAGAAAAAGGGCAAAAATGAGCAAAAGCTATGAACAAGCTATTCATAAAAGAGTTTCAAATAGTCAAATGAAAATTTCTCTAATCTCACTAGTAATACAAAATTCAAGTTGAAAATTTTTTTTCCTGTTAAATTGGAAAATACTGAAAAAAAATTACTTGATTCTCTGGATTCACAGAAATGGAGCCTACTGTAACCCTGAATAGAATTTAAAATGACACAATTCAAAGAGGAAGATGAAGATGCATGCTTATGATTCAGAAATTCCAGTTTCAGGGGTTAATTTTAAGAAGATAGAAAGAAACTAAAAATATCTATATGTGAATATGCACAAACACACTGCTTCTAATAATGAAACAAGATTGGAACAACCTAAGTTCACAATGCAAAAAAACATAAATTTTGGTATGTATACCATATCCTGCAGCATGGAAAACAATAATGTTAAAAGCTAGTTGTGGTGGCACATGCATGTGCTCCCAGACAGAAGGATCACTGTAAGTTCAAGGCCAGCCTGTGCTACACTGTGAGTTCAACGCCACCCTGGAATACATAGAGAAATTCTATACTGAAAAAACAAACAAAAAATTACGTTGAAACTAAATAACTAAAATATAAACAACAGGTAAATTAAACAAGACCCAATTAAATGTACTTGAGCTAAAGACTCAATACTATCGGGCTGGGGATTTATCTCAGTGGTGCAGCACCTGCCTTGCAAGCGCAAGGTCATGAGTTCAATCCTGGTACCCCCCCAAAAGACTCAATACTATAAAGATATATATTCTCCTCTATATTTGATTATAAAAGCACTTGATCTGTAAATTCAAAATAATCTGTCAAAATCCCTTCAAATTTAAATTTGTAAAAATCGACAAGATGACTCTAAGCTTTATTTGGCAATGGGAATGGTCAAGTACAGACAAGAATCTTTAGGACTGGCAAAAGACGTAGTCTCTAGTTTATCAAGCTATAGGATTCAAAGCATATTATTCACACAAGGGCAATGCACCAATGGAAGAGAACAGAGGATTCAGAGTCGGACCCATGGATACTTGATTTATGCAAAAGAAGGAAGGCACTGAACAATGAGAGATTAACAGTCCTTTTGATAAATACTGCTTGATCAACTAGATACCAATATGAAGTAAAAAGAAACAACCCTAACTTCTCACCATTTAGAGTGTAGGTCCAAGTCAAAATAATAAAACTGACAAATGACGACACAGAAGGACATCCTCGTGACCCTGGGAATAAGCAAAGATTAGCTTCTCTGCAGTACTCAAAAAGCACTAACGATGAAGAGAAATATTGTCAAGTCTAACAACACTAAAATTGAGAAGCTTTACTACCCTATTAAGAGAGTGATAAAGGCAGCCACAGAGTGGTAAAAGATTTCTAACACATGTAACCAACGAATGAACTCACATCTAAAATGTGGAGAGCACAGATAAATAAGAGAAGGCCTGACAATTATATAAGTGCACAAAAGAATTAAGCATTTCGGACCCACGAATGCCAAATATAGCCACATGGTCAATTAATCTGTTTTTGAAAGCTTTCAATCTCCTTGGCTAAGAGGAAAATGAAAAATAAAATCATAAGATACTACAACATGTCTACCAGACTGGATAAAAACAACACAGAGACTATACCAAGTGTTGCCAAAGATGTAAAACAATAGGGAGCTAACATATATTGATGATGCAGTTGTAAATTAGTACAATCATTTTAGTAGCATCTTGTAAAGTTGGTGTGAACTTCTAATTTCATCCCTAGACTTGTAAACAGACAATTCAAAGATCTGCACATGTGCCAAAGCTATGTATAAGAACGTCAACAGCAACCTTTTTCAAAATAGTCCCTAACTATAAAAACCCAACAATCATCAATGACAAAATGGGTGGATATTGTGGCATCTTCTTTCAATGGAACAATATTCAGTTATGGCGTATGAATGAAAAAATAATACATGTTAAAATAGAAACAGAGTCATCTCATAAACAAATGCTAAGTAAAATAAGTCAAAAACAAAAAAAATCCTAAGTACATTCATCTCATAAAGTTCAAAAACTGAGGCTATAATGTTATATTCACAATAGCTGTTACCTCTGGTGAGGAGAATGAGGCCACGGGAGGCTGCTGAGGGTAATGGAAACGTTTACTGATCTCGCTCACCGTTACACAGATATGTGTGCTTCATACTTATTCGCTGAGACTGAGCTGCACACCTAGGCTTTGGGCACTTTTCTGCATGTACCCCCATATTGCTATAAAATATTTTAATCTATATTCATTGGCTTGGAAGTATTTCCATGATATATTAAGTGGGGGAAAGTATGTAATTCTCTTTAGAGAAATAGAGTATAAGTGCTCAGGGATTGAACACAAGAGCACATGCTAGGAAAGCATTATTAACAGTGAGCTACATCTCTAACCCAGCAAGCATTTTTACTGATCCCATTTAGGACAGAACTTGCTGAATGTCAAAAGCTATTGGAGGGCTGGGGACTTGGCTCGGTGGTTCTGCCACCTGCCTTGCAAGCACAAGGACCCGAGTTTGATTCCCGGTACCAAGAAAGAAAAGCTACTGGAAGTGAGGATTCATTAAAAACACACACTGTATTTGCCTAAAACTTTTGACTTGGCACTAAACATTTCAGGACTTGCTGACTAGAACGCCACATAATCTGCATAAATCATAGTCATAATCCATCTTCTCTATTTTCAGTTTTAGCTTTACCATGAAATGAAAATTTAAATATGTGAAGCAATATGAATGTCGAATCTTTCATGACTTTTAACATTTCTTTTCAAACCCTACATAATTATTCCACCCACTGTGAATTTCAAAGTAATTGTTTTAGAGATTCATCTTTATCACATTTTGCTAAACCATTAAATCTAATTTTATTGGAGACAATAACTCATTTTACACTAACATTTCATTGGTTATGTAATATTTAATTATATTTCATAATTATAAGAAGTTCAACAGGCATAAACAGAATGAAGGAAAAACAAATGAGTTGAAGTAAGAATGCAACTTTGGATATACTAAAGAGAAATCTGTTACCCCTCCAGAAAGACATACATATATATATATAAAATTCTTTGCATAAGAAATAGAGGATAAGCTAGGTGAACTGGACACACCTGTAACTGCAGCTACTCTGGAGGATGGCACTAGGATCACAAGTTCAAGGCCAGCCCAGCCAACTTAGCAAGACCGTATCTTAAAATTTTCATAAGTGGGGTAGCGACTGGGATATAGCTCAGGACAAAGGCCTGGGTTCAATCCCTAGCACCAAAAAAGAAGGAAGAAAGTTTATCACAGGTTTGTCATAATTAAAGGTGTTTCTGGTTTAATTTAACTTGTTTGTGTGTATTTCTTCAGAGGACTTGTATTGATTACATTTTTAAAAAACATTTCAAAGCACAAGAAGCAGCAGCTTGTCACATGAACACAGTGACATCCTCTGGAATTAGTCTGGTGGCCTTTGGAAGTAGATGATATGAACCCTGGTCTCCTCTGAGAGAGTAAAATATGACGGCCAAGGATTTTACATTAAAGAGATCAAGATTCAAACCCAGCTCTGCCATTTATTAGCTGTAAATCCTTGGGAAGGTGTCCCCTCTGAAACAGGTTTCACGTCTGTAAAAGGAAATGATGCCACTCTCCACAAACAGGTGCTGAGAAGGAATGCCATTTGTGTGGGAGCTAAGGCCTTACAATTAGCCCCTGACATGGAGTAAACTTCAGTAAATGGTAGCTGAAAACATGGGAGGGTGTGTAATGGGGAAACGGACACATGCATGCACGAGGTAACAAAATAAATGCGAGGCCTCACAGCACAGCCTACTGGCAAAGTGCTGGGGAAGTGCAGAGTGGAGCCTGAGAAATTAAGGGAACGCAGCTCACTTCTTACACAGGAAGTGGCTCAAATGAAAGCTTAAAGGGACCAAAGAATACAGAGCAGGAATTTAACATTTCATCCACCTCTTGAAGGAAAAGTATACAAAGAAATCCTAAGCAAGTCTGCTGGGATTGTTTGCCCATATGTTTGGAGCTTGGAACTACAGAAAAATGTGAAGAAATATGAAGAAAGCTTTGTAAATGTGAGATTTAATGGTTCGGAGAGCACAGGCAATACAATTCCGGTCCACGATCAGATAGAAAGGACTAGGCCCGGGGTCAGGGTGGGCGAACGCACACGTGAGGAGGAGGCATCGCGGAGCTGTGTCTGAGTCCATTCGAGTACTGTTACTTGAAACCCAGTCCTTAAAGTCTAACTTGAGCCACTGTCTCCAGGGAGTTCCTGTCTCCAAGAACACTTCACGGCTTTAATCAGCAAGTCTTTGTCTGCAGTTCCAGGCATGGTTCTGGACACGAAGACCTGGGAGATGAAGAAAGCAAATTTACTGCCTTCAGGGAGCTCACATTCTGGAAGGCTTGGCTCTTCACCTCTCAGTGCAGGCTGGCTAATGCCGATGACACCTAAACATCCATCTTACAAAGGAGTCACATGTGACCATCTTCCCTTAGACAAGTTACACCTTGAAGTTCATTTTAGCCTGGGCCAAAGGTAGAACAAGAACTAAAAAGAAGCATTAGGAGCTTTGCCAAATTCAATGAAGGAAGTGCACACTGCAGACAGCAGCCAGACACAGAGTCCCAGGGTGGCCAGATGCCAAATCAGATGATACAGTCCAATGGGAAATTCCAAATGAATATAGATTATTACTGGTCACAAATTTAGAGTCTTTTGGCTTTTGTTTTAATCAGAAAAAGCAGTATCTTTAATTACACTAAGTATTCCCTGTGGCATTTCCGTCATTAAAAGACTGTACATTTTTTACTACACAGTGTGCAGCAGAAGACATTGTAACTAGGCCCGGGTGGCGGCAGGGCAGAGGAGACACAACCCAGCAGGACAGCCGAGCCACTAAGCCAGATCCCAGAACCGCTGGATTCACTAGGGAAGGCTTCAGGGAAAAGAGTCTCAAAATCACCCAGAGACTCAGTAAATTGGCTGGTGTAAGCTGTCAGAGAATGAACAATGACAAGCAGAACAAACAGATGTTTTGAGTTTTCCATATTTACTAGCTATCTCCTCAAAATTATGTTTCTTGTATAACACTTTTTACCTTTTAAGGGAATGTCAATTTCTATCACTTTCCAAATGTCTCTGCTCGCACCTCTCAAACTGCCCCTCCAAGGACAACCGGCTGCAGTTCCTCAATCTGCACCAAGATATTCTGCTAAAATCATACATGGCAGTCCTGGACTACTTCACTGAAAAGAAGTTCCTAAATGAAACATTCTCCAAGTATTTTCCTCATAATTCTGTTCTTGACTTTGTGGCACTAGCCAATGTTTTTCCAAAGAATGACCAAAAGAAAAAAAAAAGGGGGGAAAAAAACAAATTTTACAAGGGCTGATGATCCTTAGTCCATGCTACAGTCTGGATGGGAAGTGTCCCCAGAGGCCCTGTGCAATGGCCTGGTCACCTTGGCTCAGGGCTGGGGACCGTGAAGTTCCCGTTCAGTACACCACCCAACATGACACCATTCTCTAAGTGCCTGAGGGTTCAGTTGCTCCCATTCTAGCCACTAATGTTTCAATCGGTGCAAAAACAAATATTTCAGACACAAAGAAACAAAAATATAACAAATCTCACAAATGTATGGCACTCCCCTAAGAAGTCAGACTGCACATATATGGCACCCAACAGGAAAACTCATTTCGTTTAGTTTTGTTTAGCTTACCCCTTCTTTTCTGAGTAGGCACGAAAAAGTATGGCATTACATGTGGGAGGGTTTACAAGAAATGAGTCACGACAGGCTCTGGAAAGGGGAACCAAGAGACTGGGCACAGGAGTCAAAAGGAGATCTCTGGCCTCTTTAACTTGGGCACATATGTGTTCACAGCGCAAAACCAGTAAGTTCTAAATGTTAACATGGAACGCTGAATAAAGGTCTTTATATCATTTAAATATCCAAATAGTTGAGAGCTAAGCCCTAGAGCCCATAGGGTCTTTGTGACCTCTTGGCTCTTCTTGCCTGACCACCCCTTTCTCTGGATGTTCATGTTCTCATCTCCATAACCAAGTTTGCAATTATATCGAATGTCACTGGTTACCGATTCAAGCATGCCAGGCATTAGCCAGGTGTGGTGATGCACACCTATAACCCCAGCACTCAGGAGGAGAGGCAGGAGGATCACTGCAAACTGGAGGCCAGCCTGGGCTATACAGTGAGTTCAACACCAGCCTGAACTACATGGTAAGAGCCTGTCTCAAAAGCCCTCAAAACAGAAAGTCAGGTATCTATCTCCAGTAGACTTCAAAACCCTGAAAGGCAAGGAAAAAGATCTGAATTATTATTACTTTGTATCCCATTCTAGAAATGGCTGCAGTAAACACATTAATTAATCACTTGTCTAAAAGAGAGCAGCAGCAGCAACCAATCAGGACGTCTCTGATTACCTTTATTTAGTGTATATCATGATGCAAACAGAGACAAGACTGTCACTTTAAAGACAAAGAATCCTTTCTTTAGCTTAAAAGGGTTCCAAGTTATTAACCTTTCAAATTTATTTTAAGCTTATTGCATTTTTACTTTCCACCGAGTTGGATCTTTGTTTCAGGTTTTTACTGCAGTAGGGTAAGTATTTCCTTCCAGCTGGGAAGAAACAAAGCATAGAAGATGGCAGAAAAGCGAAGCTCACCCTCCAAAAAGACACTGAAATTTTCTGAATTCACAGTGTTCGTCCACCCCTCCTTGGTATTAAAGCATGGGCAGAATTTTTCTGAAAATCAGCAAGAAATTCATCAGAGCATACTGAGCAGCAGAGAATTAAAATGGTGAAAATTACTCAGAATATTCACTTCATTCCTACTCGTCACAAAATGAAACTGATGCTCATGATACCAACTTGGTCACACAGTAAATTTTGCTGAAAATAAGACAGACAGCTCCTACTAGGCAATGCAACCCAGCAGTGCTATAATGGGTAGGAAGTCAGCGAGAGTCCTATAAGCTGTGTGGTACAGTGGGTGGCCAAGAGACAATGGGAAGGGAATGGCATCCAGCCTGTGATCCCCTTCCCTCTCCCTGCAACAGGAAACCTGCTCTTCCTTCATTGTCTCTAACTCAAAACGGCCACTTCACCCACCCAACTGTGTAGGTTCCAAAACTGGGAATCACCTCTGCTTTCCCTTGGCCTCGCTCTCCACTTCCGGAAGGGGCCACTTCTCATGCTGCCCCACAGTCACCCTTTAAGCCCCCATCAGCTGTGGCCCAGATCGCTGACTACTCTCCCTCAAGACACCTTCTGACCTGTCGGCTACACACAGACTCAGAACGACCTTACATAATGAGAACAGTATTACAGTGGACCCTTGACTTACGAACTTGACCAGTTCCTGTGGCCTGGTTGTAACTCAGGTTGGTTGTAAGTCAATACAGCTGAGATCTGGATGTTTATCTGGGTACATGCTACAGACAACAGCCAGATGAATCTTTCATTAACCTAATTAATCCAAGCTGTTCGTGTGTCAGGCCAGTTGTAACTTAAGGGTCCACTGTATGTTACCTCTCTCCAAAAACTTGCTGGAATAATCAGAATAAACCCAAAGTCCCATTAGAGTCACCTGGAGAACTTTTTAGCAATCTGATACCTGGGACCTACAGGGGAGTTTCTGACTTAATTGGTCTTATGTGTGGCCGGAGCTGGCCAGACAACACTGTGCAGCTAGGACGAAGGACACTGCCAACCTACTGGACCTCATCTCCCTCCACTTCTTGCCTCGTTCATGGCCCCCAACCACTGCAGTCTTTTCTCGCTATCTCACAGGCCCATGTGCTGCACAGTCCCCCACCAACTATCACTGAGGCCTCACTCATGTCACTTCCTCAGGGAAGCTCCCACCCTGGGCACAGAGCTGCCAAACCCTCACTACCAGCAGAAGAACACTCTCCCACTCCCCCAGGGACCTGCAACAGGGCTGGAGTCAGGTGGATTCCTGTTAGTGAATGACCACATGGATGAGTAATAAACAGTCCAGCAGAGGCACGAACCCTTACATGTAAGCTCCTAATGAGAAGCCGCCATTACACAGCCACACTGGCTTGGCACGCTGTGACTGTGGCATAGGGCAAGTTACATAAAGACGCTAACATCAGAATAGGCAAGGAGTACTACGCATCTGGTTAATTTTTCCGCCAAACAAAAGCAACAACTAGGAAGATCATTCACGCAAATAAAACATGCATAGGTAAAATAAAGAATGAACCTTCTAGATTTATAAGTCAAATCCCTAAAATCATAGGCTGATGTTACAGACCTTCCATAACTGAACAGAAAGAGAGGTATTCCTTTCCTTACCTACAGTCCAGCCAGAGCAGGTAGACTGGCCCTCTTGCAAACTCATGCCTCTCATCTTCCATGTCTTTGCCTCCCCTTCACTCTAGAATCTTACTTCTCTACAGATCTCTGCTGGTCAAAATCCCAACCACTCTTAAAAGCCCAGAGAAAACATTACTGTGTCCATTATATAGTCCTTCATCCCAAAACTTTCAATTACTCTGTTTTCCCCTTAGTGGAAAGACTTTTTAGTGACTTCTACACATCCATTCTGGTTCTCTAAAATGTATTCTAAATCAGACTGACTATAGATGTTTAAAAATAAAATCTCAGCGGTACACTCTCTTTTCAGCAATCTCCCACTGGACCTAGAGTAAAATCAATGCTATAAGGTTCCAGCCCTCCTCCCTCTTGGTTCACCTTATGAGGAATGGCCTGTTTATTTGGCCTCCCATTTTAGAGGTTCCAGTCCAACAATGATTGGCCCTGTCACTCTGAGCCTCGGGCAAGGCAGCACAAGCTGGCAGTGTATGGAGAAGGGAGCTACCATCCTCGTGGAGGCTAAGAACCGGAAACGGGAAGCAGTGTAACAGGCAAGCACCCAAGCCTTCACTATTCCCACACTTTGGTGCTATTAGTTATCACGCTGGGGCCCAGCACAACAAATGGCTCATATTCTCCACTTCTCTGGAGGCCAGGTCAGTCTATTTTATGTACAGTTAGCAGGCTGACCTGGACAAACCAGACAATACTCTTGTTTGCCACATCCTAGCATCAGATGGGAGTAACCAACTAGACAGCTAGCTCCAGATTAAAGTTTATTTTGAGAAGAGCAGATTACTAATAGCTTCCATTCTTGGAAATCCAGTGAATAATCTTGTTTTCCTCCACTTTTCCTTTGGCAACTTCTTTCTGTTCATGTTAAACTTAGCTGTGTGTTTCTCTGCATTTCCCATTTCTCATCTATCTGGGACCAGTCTGCAGGAAAATGCCTATAAACGAGTTGTACCAAAGGGAATTTTCCATCAGAGAAAGTCTTGGTTAACATGCTCCTTCCTTGCTGTTAAGAAAAGATGTGGTGGGCAAAGCAAGTGGTGGGGCAAAGGAAAAGAAAGAATGAGACAGAGAAAGGCTCTGAATGAGTAAAGCGCAACTAAGTGGAGAAAAGAAATGATTTCAAAATCACAACATAATATTCTCTGGGGGCCAGAATGAAAGAAGAGATTTAGAGAGAAAATAGTTTTCGACCCAGGAATCAAAGTGTTTCCTTTATTAAGCACTTATGAAAGGAAATAGTTTGTACATTGTCAGGAAACCTAGGTGAAGGCTTTATTTTTCACTGTGCAGCTTTTTAACTGTAACCATTTTACTGTAATCAGTAACAGATATTTTTCTCCTCTGTGCCCCCTACCTCTGAGCCAAGATTATATCAACAATTACTATTTCTGTGGTTTTTTCCACTCTGGTTACATCATGTACAGTAAAAGTAAACATATTTATAACCAGCAGGTTGTGTAACAAGATACACTTCTCTGTTTTGCTGGTCCTCCAAATTTAAGGAATAATATAGCACCCTACACTCCCACAAAGCTGAATGAAATTCTTAGTAGACTGTTTCTTAGTCCTCGAATTCCTGGAAACCTATAAGGGTAGCTCAGAAGATACGAGATGCCAGGAAAGCACAAAAAATAATGGCAGCAAAGTGATTATGAGAACTTACTGGAGTTCTTAAGATTTAGCTGCGAACAGTCTTAGCCTCAAGTTTACATACTTGTCTTTCTTAAAATACTACAGTGAGACGGTATGTTTGGGCTTAAACTGTGCATTGCAGGATCCTAATGAAGTTTCTAATATAAATTAATATAAAAAGGTATCACATTAAAGTCTATCAAATCTAAAATTAATGATAAAAATTCCATGTAAATTGAGTTACTAACAAATCAACTTTTGTCCCAACTGAATACCGCCGAAACCTTCCACTGCATTTAAAACTCTCAAATACAAAGGCGATCTTATTTTATTCAAAGCTGCCACAAACTATAAAGAGTTACACATACTTTAAAAGAAAGGAGCAAGTTTATATTTCTTAGTATCCTGTGAGAAATATTTAGCCATTGATTTGGAGATCTGCATTTATGTCCTTGAAAATTGTAGTATTTCTAAAGAAACCTCCAAATGTATCTTTGACAAATAAAATAAGAATAGCAAGGGAGGAAAATCTCATGTTCACTGCTAAACATATATATGTATATATATATATACATATATATGTATATTTCCTCCCCCCCGATATCAAAGATCAAACTCAGGACCTTGTGCTTGCAAGGCAGGTGATGGCACAATTACGACTGAGCTAAGTCTCTGGCTGCCAAAGACATATTCTATTAAGTTTTGGGAACCACACTGTGGATTCTCATCTCAACACATCCGTAACTGCTTGCCCATGGTTGGGGGCTGGTTTTAACTTTGCACATGGTAATATACCTTTTGGAGCAAAGCCAACCACAGCAATAACAAGAGCAACGGGGACTGACTGACATACTTCACTCTCACCAGAACGACCGTAGGGTGTGAACACACATCACTACACTCTACTGTACCGCAAAATCTCACAGACCAAAACCTGGTCCTGTGCTCTAGGTCCAACCAGTCTGCGTAATCTGCACAATTTCCCTTCTGGTGTAACCATCATCCTCACATGGAGTGCTACTATGGCCTCTTCAATAGCTGCCCTGTTCAGGCTTGATACCTACAATCCATTGTTCTACTCAAGAGCCAGAGGAGTCATTGTGTCCCCAGATCATGATACGTGCCTACATATTTTCCCTTCCTTCCTCCTCCTTATAACACTTTTCCAGTAGAAATGAAGGCTCTGGACAAACCACATCCCAATGCTATATTGTCTTTCTCAAGCTCTCATGAGGACCAGATTAAGAAAAGTGATCTCAAAAATTAGCATGTTTGTACCAGTGATAACCTACTGCTTTCAAAATCTTGAAAGAAAAAAATCTATGAGTGATTAATAGCTCCCTTATCTAGAAGCCAACTGTTGAGCCCAACCTTCCAGAGCCCTACTGAGGAGAATGAGAGGCAGGAAAGAGACCACAAAGTCCATACATTACAGCTCCCTTGCATTTAGAAAAACCTAATAAATGAGGCATCTGTTTTCCCACATATATTCAAAGAAACATATTTGGAGATGCTGGGACTTCTGGGGGCTGCCAGGCAAGCAGCACTAGAAAATGAATACTAGCAGCCTACCAGAGAGGAGAAGACAGAAAAACTATGAAAAACACTGAGACCCCAAAACACACAATATATAGTCTTCGGTATGATGGAATAACTACCAGGAGTTGGGAGTGGTGGCACATGCCTGTAATCTCAGCACTATGGGAAGCTGAGGCAGGAACACTGCAAGTTTTAGCCCAGTCTGGGAAATTTAAGAACTTAGTGAGACCCTGACTCAAAACAAAAATAGGGCTGAGGTGATAGCTCAGTAAGAAGGCCATGGGTTCAGTCGCAATACTGTGAGAAAAAATATAAAACACTGCACCAGGAGTAGACCCTAGGTATATCCACTTTATTAGAGTACCATATTTCCAAATGATCCTGAAATAACAGGAAAATAAATGCTAGATATTCCTAACACTTCCGTGAAAGATGGGACAATTACACAATATGTCTTAAATTTTCCAACAAAAATGGTTAGAATAGTTTTAAGTGATGCTGCTTAAGAAGTTACAATTCCTGGGCTGAGGATGTAGCTCAGTGGCAGAGTGCTTATCTAGTATGCTCAAGGCCCTGGGTTTGTACCCCAAACAGAAAAACTGTTACAATCTTAAATGAAAAAGTCTTTCCGCCCTAATAATGGTACTAAAGTGAGCACATATATTGACCAGCCAAGAAATCAGCTGAATTTCTGCTCAAATCAAATCATTTCATTGGGTGGTATGCTAGGCTCAAGAGGGCACTCAACCTGCAGGGACCAGGAGCAGGAGGCCTTCCAGTGAGGATGAAGCCAAGCAGGCTGTGTGTCCTCTCTGCTTGGAAGTTCCCCGGATATGGGACAAGAAGAGAGGGTAAGGTTTTATGTTCTCATCCACTTTTTTCCATTGGGCCCTATTTACTGTTTGGATTGTCCCTCTTTTCTCCTCTATACAAAAGCCTGCCTATTGCTTGGGAGAGCTGTGCCCTTCTTCATTCAGAAAATATTAACTGAGCATCTACTACACACTAGGCCCCATCCTAGATGCTGAGGATACAGAGGTGAACAGGAAAGGTCTTGGAACCGACAGATTACATCAGCTCTGCTCTTGGCCTTAGCAATGGCAGGCTCTCTCCTGCCTCCTCTCATTAACAGTGTGGTGGATCCTCAAGACCTTATTTTGGTCTGGTCCAGCTCACCGAGGGCCTTACAACAACTGCCATATTGCTTTTAGTGAGGATGGTGTTCTAGAAATGGGAATACTAACTAAATCATGGTTTAACTAGTTTTAATACCATGGAATCTATGGAGAAATCATTCCCAACATGTATAGCAAGTCTTTATTGTGCATTTATTATGTGAGCTATAATAGGCTTTTGAGATATATCTGAACAAGACGGAGAAAAAATACCTGACCCACACCAATTTCTTGGGAGATAGTGAGCCATTCAGTAAGCAATGAATGTAAATAAACTATTTCATTTTTTACATAGTAATTAATGCCTAACTACAAATTAAAGGGAATAAAAGATGGAGACTGAGTATAATTTTTAATCTATGCTCAGTACAGAAGTTTGCCAGCTGATATCTTTATCTTCTCTGCATAAATGTTCTAATGATGGATATGCTTGAGCTTAAAATAAGATCCACATTCACCTAATACCAATGATACCCAATCTGTATCCCAACCCTTAAAATAATCATGTTAGTCTTTTTCTGAAATAAAATTACTCACCATGCACTATCAGAAAACAGATTACTTAGGGTAGAAACAGAGCACCCTGCAGAGCACACTGAAGGATGCCAAGTGCCACTCAACCTGAAGAAAGGAAATTCATGACGGATGTGGCACACTGGCCACGAGCCCTGGACTCTTTAAATAGACCGACCAGGTGCCAAAGCATTAGGACAAAGGAGTTATGACCGTGGGGCGGGTCAAGACCAGAGATTCTGCTTTGAAAGCTCCTGTCTGCTGTCCTGTTTCTAAGTCCGTCTGTTAACAAGCAGGGAGCACCAGGCTTTGTGATCCTTTCAGACAAGTAACACCTGGAACCCGGTGACTGAGTCTAGTTGAGGTGACAATCACAGGATAGTTTCATTCTCCGGTAGCATACGTGACAAAGCTGGGATACAGATGAAGCTACTGAAAAGGGCAAAGAGAGGAGGTAGAAGACTTCTCAGACAGGAGGCCTCAAGAGCCCATCACTCCTTGGTGGAAACCAGCAACACTCGGGAACTACACCCACTTCACCACTAGGCACACCTCTGTCCTGACTATTGGAATGTATCTCTCACCCAAGATAATATGCAAAAGCTACCAGCCTTAATAAAAATAGGCATTCGGAAGACCAAGGGGCTGAGGGCTCAGTAGGTGACCTAACACTCTATCAGAATTCCTCCCTGGTTCCGCCGCCTGCCTTGCAAGCACAAGTACCAAATTCAATCCCCAGTACAAAAAAAAAGAATTCCTCACCAACTCAGTATTACAGTACCAAATTCCTGCCTCTGATATTAACAGGCCAGGTATCCATGACAGACCTAAACACAAAGGCCTGATAACTGGACCCAAGGGGCGTCTTCATTCTGAATTAGCTAAATAGTTATCCCCAGTTCCTGATGCTCACTTTACTGAGGGGCTTTCAAGGGCTGTCCAGTGCACTGCAGGCAGTGACCAGCCTGGCCCTCACTTCACCCTGGGCAGGCAGAGATCCTGCTTTCCATCTTTTTCACAGCCAAGGGCATTCTTCAGGCTGCGTGCCTGGCTCCATCTACTTATTAACTTCAGTACTCAGAAGCTGCTGCTTTTTTGCCACATACTTTTGGTACCGGGGATTGAACCCGGGTCCTTGCGCTTGCAAGGCAGGCCATCGAACCGCTGAGCTAAATCCCCGGCCCACTGCCACATACTTTTGAATGTAAATTCTAAGTTCAGTCTGTGCCAGAAGATTATTAACTATAGTTTGAGCAAAACAAGACAACAGAGTACTTTAAAACTAAAAAAAAAGACTTTTGTTAATTGGAGAACAAAAGAATCAATCTAAGTTTTAAGTTTTAAATGTTAAGCCCCAAATTTTTCTTTTAAGACCAATTAGTCCTTTTGTGATAGCCAGCCTGCAAAATAACCTTGTGATTCTTGCCTCCGGTACTCATACTGCTTCGCAGAACTCTCACCTCGCCCACATCACCCAGGGTACCTGTGTGGCAACCAGCTAGCAGTGAAGTGACAGAGCATCCCTTCCAAGCTAAGTCATAAGAGATGCTGTGGTTTTCTTGTTCTCCACAGTCGTTCCGGAAGAAGCCTGCCTCCGTGCTATGAGGACGCTCAACCACCTTGGGGAGTGGACTAAAGGGAAAGAACTGAGACCAGCCAGCCGCCAGCACCCCACAGGGAATGAAAAGGACCCTACCAAGCAAGGTGCCGAGGAGGCAGGCATAAAACAGGACTTTCACAGCAATGCCCTGAAGTGGCAGTTAAGAATAAAGTTCTGGAAAGCAGATTTAAGTTCCACAGCAGTCCTGAGAGGAGCGTGTTAAGAAACAAAGGATTTAGAGCCCAGTATCTAAAGTATTATACTAAAGCCTTGGAGAAGGTCAGTACTAGGACTCCTGTAAGCTGTGATTGAGTTTATTTACCAAAAAGTGCTAAATGAGTATTTTTTTCCAAAGTTTTTCTCTTAATGTCATTTATTCAAAATATAGCATTAATCTTTCTATTATTAACAGCTTTTAGTGGAGCAAATCCATACTAATGTAAGCTTCAGTTATCAGTGACTTTAATAGAACTTCCAGTTAGGGCGAGAGGCTGTAACAGCATCAAATGGTGACAACTGCCTGTTTACAGGGACAGTGACTTGGAGGTAATAGACACCATGCAGACTGGATTCCCAAACGTCTTGTGAGGCTGCTGTGAGCTGTGCTTTGTGACAGCCTGTGCCACTGGTCTAGTCATTCTTTATGGCAAACAACCAGAATCCACTTTTCTCTTTAATTAAATCCATATGTTTTTATTTTAAAGCCAAAAAAAAGGAAGATATATATTTCTAGACTAGCCCTCAAGGTTACTTACTTATTTTATTTATTTCATTTCACTTATTTTATTTATGATACAGAAAAAGAAGATGGCAGATATAGACAGGCACGCTGGCAAGTCAGTTCAGTGGTAGATTCTCCTGAGACGGCCTAAAATTCATTAAGATTGTTTACATGGAACTTCTGCAGGAACAGGTGCTTCTAGAACCTCTTCAATTAAAGTGCAGGTTTTCTACAAGTGGAATTTTGACCCTTCTATCATACCATAATTCCCTTTAATGTGACATCTAGATATTTCCATTCAGAAATTACATGATAGTAAATAATTAGGTAATTTGAATAATAAGATGTACCTTCAACACACTAAGGACTTTACTGAATACAGATGTTAAAGTGTAATTTTAAAAAGTTAAAAATACAATTTGGGGGCTGGGGATTTAGCTCAGTGGTTCCGCCGCCTGCCTTGCAAGTGCAAGGTACAGAGTTTGATCTCCAGTGCCAAAAAATAATAATAATAATTTGTGTACACATATAGTGAGTATATATCAAAACTTATATAACTCATTCATGACAAAAGTGTCATGAAAAGACCCTGATACACAGTTTTTTTAAAAAAGGAATGTTTTAACAAGATTATATACAAATTATATACAGAATATATTAATATTCTATAAAGCAGTACAACAGGACCTTTGGAGTTATATTTTCTATCTGCCAGAAATATCTGTATTATATCAACTTCTAATTTCAACAGAATATAGATTAATAGCATACAGCAAACAAACAACTACAATCTCTCCAGAATTAGATGAGCCTCATGCTCAAATACAACTTTAAAAGGTTATGCCTTTTTCTTACTATCTTATTACCAAGTTTCAGATCATTTATCTTAATGTGAATAAAACCCTGATTCTGTTGCATTTCCCAGAAGAATTTGCCAAATTAAAAAGCCAAAACAGAGGCTAGAATTTAAGCTCAGACGTCAGATTAATAATCCCAAAGGCCCTTTCCCTCCCATTGTTAGAGTTCTATAGCAAACACTGACTTTAGGTTCTGAAGTGCCTCCTCAGGCAGCAGTCCGCTTATGTGATGAAACATATTTGTTTTCATGGGCATCACAGGAGTCCGCAGACCTTGCTCCTAAAGGGTTTATTTGTTTACGTAACAAAAATATACTGAGTTCTTACTATGTCCAGAACTTGGGTTGGGTTTCTTGTCTCAAACTAAGTCTTATAAAGCAAAGCACCACAGCCCATGAAGAATGCCCCTAAAGGTCATGAAATAAACAGAGGCACACAAAAACATCTATCACAATTCCAAAAACAGGCAGGAAAAAAAGCTTAAGAGAAAGCACACCAGTGCTGGCAGCAAAGAATGGGCATGTTGGAAGAGAAAGTCCAGAGCAGGAAAAAAAAACAGTAGAAAGCAAAAACAAATAGTAGGAAAATTGTTCAATATTAGAGGCGACTGACTGCCCCACGTTCTTTCATGACAAAGCTATACAACTGATGACGTTTAACTGGATTTGAAGAGAAAACCTAAGAAATAAAGAGGGACAAATTACTTCAAATAACAAGGTTAAGACCCATCAGGAAGCCAGTTTCTCATACTGTATGACGAGCCCTGGAGAGTCAAAGTGGACCCTTGCAAACCATGTTCCCTCTCTGATTAAAAACCTTCAGGCCATCTTATTCTTAGAATAAAATCTACATTCATGACCAGAGCATACAAGGCTCAGCAAGGTCTGGCTCGGGCTTGGCCCCTCTTCCCTTTGCTCATGAAGTTCCAACAGTGCTACCCTCCCAGGTCCTGGAACACAGGAAGCTCCACCCCTCCTTGGACATGTGGACTTGGGCTGGTCTATCTCGGATGCTCCTGGCATGGCGAATTCCTGCTCCTCATTCATCGGTCAGCAATACTGTCTCACAAGACCTTCCCAGACCACCTCACTCCCACACACCCAGACCCCATCCTATTATTTTTCAACATATCTCTCTCATTTGTTTCCAGAATAGCAGGGATCGTCTAGGGATCGTCCATTAACACTCACTGGAATACTGCCTGATATTCATTGGGCATTTAATATTATTGGAAGAAAGCATGTAGTTGATATGAAGAACTACAGTACCAATAAATAGGACCCAGGCCGAAGCCCTAGAACAGTAGTTTCTTGAAGGAATTCCTGATGCCACTCTGGAATGTCCCTCAGATGTTACCAGATCTGACATCAGCCTCCATGACTGCAACAGCTTGGGGTAGGCCCCAAAGATATATCTGTTTCTAACCCACTCCAATAAGAGACTGCAGGCTACTCTTTCTTCCAGTGATTTCTAAGTCCTGTGGTTTACCAGAGCCAAAAGCAGGGCCCAAGGGGGAACTGGATCCCTTGGTCAGGCAAGATACAAACACCCACACTGTGGGGCCTTCATGCCTTTGCAGATCACTTCCCCATCACAGCTGCCATTCTGGTCACCCAAGGAGCTTCTCACCTCCCTGTCAGCCAGGCAACATCTCCACCCGGGGCACCAACTATGAAGGAGAATTCTGTTTCCTAAACACCCATTTATCCTAGGAAGCAAGCTGGAAGAGAGAGAGAGAGAGAGAGAGAGTGTGTGTGTGTGTGTGTGTGTGTGTGTGTGTGTGTGTTTCCATTTTACAAGTGGAGAACACTACCTGAGGTCTCACAGCTAGAGGACAACAAAGCCAAGATTGACGCTGAGATTTTAACTACCTGCAGTTGAGACCCACACGGGCATGGCACCATGCAATGACCTCAGGGCTAGCTTTGGCAGAGAGCAGAAAAGAGGAGGTGAAATGCCCCCTGACACCACTGCCATGTCCCCGTGCTGAAAGGAAAGCAAAAGTGAAGAGGGAGGAGGAAAGGAAGAGAGGAAGTAACAGGAGAAAGGACAGAGCCTCCCACTCCTCTCCGTCTCTCATGATGACACCAGCATGGCACCTGCCTGACCTGTACCTTCTCTGTCCTGCTCTGCATGGACAGCATTTTGGCTCTTATTTGGAGCTGCTGGAAACGTCCACTCCTACTGCACTACTACAAAAGAGCAACAGCTCATTCAGACAAGAATAAGAATTCAAAACATCTTTCTGTAAAATAACATACATTGTGGTGAGGGTTTACAATACTGGTAGGGTTTTTCCTTTACTTAAAAAAGAAAAAAAACAGTTTAATAAAGACTCACTAATGTGAAATCCCCAAAGCTCTGAAAACCCAATGTTTTTTCATAACTCATTTGGAAGTAAAATCTGACCTGACCTGAACTCCTGGGGCCTGGATTCTTTTGGTGACAAAACCTGACCTGAGTTGACATGAGGCTATTTATAGTTTTTCTTTATCCCACTGAGTGTGAATATTCATCAACCTCACTACAGAAATATTAATGTGTTTGATTACAGGATCCTGCTCCAGACCACACTGCAGTGCTATGTAATAACCAGTATACGCACAATGTTATCCTTCCTTAAAAAAAGAAATCTGAATTCAGCAAAATATAGCCTCAAACGCTTTGTATACAGAATCACAGACCTGTATTTATTCAGATTTGACCTCTCTGATCCTTGGATTCATCACAAATCTGAGATTAGTGAAACATCATTTCATTGGGAAAATATTAATTTCAAACAAGCAACTTGAAAATTAACTTCAGAATGCCACAAATTCCTGGGCTTGAACCTAACTCTATAAAAGTATACAACAAAAATTTTTCATAATAAAAGTTTTTCATTCTGAAGAAAATGGATCAGACTCTCCTTCCCATCCCCACAGAATCTTGGGGAAGTCTTCAGCTTCTGGTCTTCTTGGTCTCTGTGCATGGAGAAACATACTGGAATATTAGAACGGCAACCAAGGAAAAGAAAGGTAACAGGAGAAATCCTGTCATTTTGTTCATTTATATTTCTGTCAAAGCTATGCTTTTATGATTTTATTGTAATTCAAAGTTAACCTTTCTAGTAAAAGGAAAGATCCAACATCCCCTTTACAATACAAAATAACTTCAAGAGAGAATCCCAATCATCTTATAACCATCATGTGAATACAATAAATCCTATAGCTGATTATTTTTCTCACATAGTGTTTTGGCTGCTAAAAAACACGGCCAAATTCAAAGCCTAGCTCTATCACCTGTGATGAATTTTATACTGTGTGTTCTTTGCCCTAACCTTACCCATCCCAGCTTTGTCATATTTTTTCCTACCCTAATTTCTTCACGTGTTTGAGTGGTGATAGTGTTGTTGGTAGTGATGATGATGATGTGTGTGTAATTTAAATATCTTTGTAATAAGGTAGAATACAGAAAAATAAGTACTTAATAACGTGTGAGCACAGATCTATTCTCTTCCAACTAGCAATGACCAAACTCTAATTCATTCTAGTTGATTAATTATAGACACTAAGCCATAATTAAAACCTTCTATGCCATAATGCCTATGACCATCATTTATTAAACAAAAATAATCATAAATTAGGGAAGCAAAAAAACACCTCAGCTATGTTGCGTGCTGCAAATACACACAGTCACTGGAGGAACATGACTAAGGACTGATCATCACATCCTCCCCGTGTGCTGAGGAGGCAGCAGTTTCGAGTGTGCCACGCTAGCTGCCTGTGCCTCCACTCCCATCTGCAGGCCCTCGGCCACTTCCCCATAGCCTGACAGTGTGAGAGCCCTACTTCTTACCCCAGGCCTCCTACTTACTGGAGTTACCGAAAGACAGGGAAGTCCTAAACTAGAGAGTACTCATAAAACTCCCCTAAGAGCCCAGTACTTTCTGTTTTACAACCCATCAACATTTTCAGTAATTCTGAAGCACTGGAATTTTCCCTAGTGTGTAATTCATAGTCCTGAATCATAATCCAGGTGGAATTTCTGAAAGAAGAGCTAAAGATGTAGTTTCAGTGGTCGAGTGTCTGACTGGCATGTTCAGTGCCCTGGGTTCAAAAAAAAGAAAGAAAATCCTGAAAGGAAAAAGCCTAGAATTTAGATAACAAATAGGATAATCAAGTTTCGTAACCATGAATTAGATATTAAGCAAGACTTCCCTGGCCTCCTCCTACACTAGTAAGATATAAGAAGGTACAGATCTACAAGCAGCAGCAGCCTACATGTGCCCTACAACTAGGAGATTACAAGTTCATTTTAGGTATAGGTGGCAGCGAGGTCAAGGGACTTGATTTCTTACTCAAAAGTAAGTTCTAATATAATTATATTTATATACATCAAGAATACTCCAAGGGCAAAATCAGAGTACAGATGAAAGTCATTCTTTTAAAAATCCAATCATCATCATCATCATCATTATTATTATTATTATTATTATTAGATAGCCTTGGTACTATAAACTGACTTCTCTCTAATGCAATTCTATTATGAAGAATTGGGGAAGACAATGGAAGAGAGAAGTTAGAGTTTTTTAAAGTGCAACTTAAGATGAATGTTTATCATTTTATTAAACCTTTAAAAATTATTTATAGACAATGTTTGGCATTACCTGAAGTATGAATTTTAATTTTAAGCCTTGCAAAAATTTAAGAATTAAAATGCTTAAACTCTGTTTAAAATGATTATGGCCTCTACCATCACAGGAGAGCTGTACCTAAAGGAATGTAATAAGCAAACTTTAAATATATGTCTCCCCAAAAGTCCCATCCCCTGCTTATTCAATCAAGCAGTTAACTAGGTTACCACTGTGAAGGGACTTTTTGGATGTAATTATGGTTACTAATCAGTTGATTGAGAGAGTTAAACTGGAATACCTGAGTGAGCTCAATGTAATCACATGAGTCCTTCAAAGGCAGAAGAGAAAACAGAAAAAGAAGGCATGGAGATTTCATGGAGAAAGCCTCTAGAAGGCCCCTGGCTAACAGCTAGCAGGGAAACAGGTCCCCATCCACATGAGACTAAATGTGACCAGTGAATGAACTTAGAAGGGAATAATTTCCTAAGACCTACAGGTAAGGGTCCAGACCTACCGCTACCTTGTGAGGCCTCAGCAGGAAACCCAGAGAAGCTGAACTGTGGACCCCAGAAAAGTGAGGAAATAAGGAGGTAGCACTGTAGGCCACTAACTTTCATGGCAATTTGTTATGGTAGCAATAGAAAACCAATACCAGGAGTAAAGCAAAATTGAGCACATATGAGTCTGTTCAGCTAAAGCAATTATACAGAAACAAACAAACAAAAAGGATCTGTAAAATCATCAAAATTTTTTTAAATAAAAAATTTGCCAGTATAAAGTTTTATTGCATAATCTTATTCATTACCTTAAAATCAGAAAATCTGCCATCGTTTCTAAGCATTTCAGATCAATAAAGTATAAAGCAAAGATTTGGAGATCAAATGTGAATGAACATAGGACCAGAACTCTTTTGTCACAGTTACTAGGCACCACCCTGACTAAAACATAAAAAAAGAATAATTTTAGACTTTTATTATTTAAAGGAAAAAAACAATTATACAGAGAATTAAATTTAACGTAAGGAATACCATTCTAATAATTAAAGCCCTACAGCAATGGAATTGGTTGTCTCCAATTGAGACCAGAAATATAAAGAAGACCCTTAGAATTTCATAGAAAAGTTGACCTAAATGACCTCTACAAGCCATTCACCTCCCAAATTCTGTAGTTCCATCAACTTAGTAATTGAAATACGGCACTATCCAGAGTCCTAGTTGTTACTATTACTCTGAAGGCCACATGAATCCGTAACATTTTAAGATCAGGTGCCCAAGATGATTCTCACAGCAACACAAATTATTAGCATTACAACTGTCTAAACAGGAACAGCACACAATATGCTAAAATGAAACTATTTTATAAGGGCAGGCTTTGAAACTCCGCAGGACTCCAGGAGGCTCCTGGTCTGGACCGGGCTGAATATGGGAGAGAGGCCTGGGCCGCCGCCTGCACACAACCTGTCCATGACCCTGGATGGCACAAGCACCTGACTCTGGGAGCACGGTCGGCCCCTCGCAAACAGAAGCCTGGCTCGTGGCACACAGGACAGTTCCCGGGAACCTGTGCGGCAGCTGTCGGTAAGATACGCCAGCTTTCCCGGTATGCAAGTGTTTGTACAAGACTCGCGTTTCGCTCAGGTTCAGGGTGGGTCGGGTTGTTTCCCCAGTTCTAGGGCAGGGAGGACGCGCCGAGGACGTCCCTCGGGCCAAAATGGACAATGCAAACAAACAGTGCTTCCAGCCGAGCGGACAGTCGGGTGCGCTCCTCCCGGAGCCGGGCCGCGCACACCAGCTGGCTTATCTGCAGCTCGCACAGCCCCACAGCGCCCGCCAGTTCCTAGAGAAGCGATTCCGAGAAAAAAGCAAGAGCCCGGTTCCCTAGAAACATTAACACAAGGGATCTGGAAACGAAACAGCAGATGCCTGAAAGCCTTCCCCTGGACGGTTTCCTGCCTTCTTGGAAAATCTTTGCATTAAAATAGATTGGATTACCCTACTCGGCCAAATACAGCTCGAGCCTTTCCTCTGGGGCGGATGGGAAAGCAGAGTTTGCCATCTTTTGCAAAGGTTTTCCTTTTCGAGGTGGTGGAAGAGAGCCTTGGGGTATCTGACGTCTGCAGGGACCTGAGGCTGAGCTTTCCGCGTTACAGTGGAGAACTTTCCACAACATTGACTTGCAAATCAGATAACCGAGATCATGCAGGGCGAAGCAGATGGTGCCCAGCAAAAACTCGGAGAGATTCCCGTCTCTGGAAAGAGCTTAGAAGAGGGTTTAATCCCCTTATTTTGCTGAAAAAAAAAAATAGCATTTTTATTCCTAAATCTGATTACTTTGACCAGCTATAAGAACAGAATAAAACCACTTAATTGCATTTCCAGAGTCACGAGCAGAATCAGAAAAACTCGTAATATTTAATCAGCCTCCTTGTTTATAACTGTCTGAAAGTTTATCACGCACTACATAATTTGTAAATTCAGACCAAGCTAAAGAACTACACATCCTAAGAGCAGTGGGCCTCGAGCACAGAGTATTCCGATTGTGTGGCTTCTTTCATACTGACATTCTGGTAGCTGGGAATAAGAACCCAAGCTTCGTATGAGGCATCGGGATTTTACAGAAGTAAAGTTTTTACTGTATTCACACCTTTAACTTTTTTTATCCCTTGACAGTCTTTATAGGGAGATGCAGATCTTTAGACATTATTTTACCTGTCTGCTTTCTAGTAAATCAGAAAATAACCTGCACTCCTAAAAGGATTCGAAGCTTACCCCAAACTTGGAAGCACAAGATGGGGGAGAAGCACATTAGCACGATACTGTAAACAAAAATAAAATTAAAGATCTTTTCCCAAGTCTAAAAGCAACAAAGCTCATTTTAAAGCTATCTATGCAAACAAAATAATTTTGTCGGTAATGAGGCAAGTACACAGTTCCATGAGAACAGCAGCCCCTGTTTCTGTTTTAACAACTCACAGGGGATACACAAAATCTGTCATTCCTTCCCGATGTATGAAAAATAAAGGGCAATTTCATAGCGACTTCATTGCTTTCTAATGGCCAGCCTTGAGGAAAAGCAAATATGATTGTTAAGTGTTTATAAGAAAGCAAAGAAAAATGCTGCAAGAATTATTTTGCTGGCAGGCCACAGAGAAAGCCGGAGTCTGTCGGGCCCAGCCACTACAAAGTTGTTTTAAAAATGAAAGTCAAACAGCTTTGAACAGGTGGCATTTTCTACAACAAAATTATCAAATGTGTACTTTTAAATCACAAATAATACTTCTACTAGAAAATAACTCAAGTTATAAAAAAAACTAAACTGCTATAATAAGAATAAATAACTAGCCAGACAATATTGGTCAATGCTGGCTACTTAGAAAATGACCAGAGAATTTCAAAATGATTATGAATGATCCAGTGTGACCGCTCCATTTTCTAACTGTCTTAATGTCATGCACATGGTTTTCACAGAAGCAGATTTTTATATTCTAAGAATAAAATCTTATTGCCATGTATTAATATAATAGCAAACAAAAACGGTGACAAACTTGGCTTTTAAAAAAAATGTTTTTATTAAAAACAACCTTCTGGTAAACCATGGCATTACGGAAAATTAACAAATATAACAATCCCCTTGCAAAACTTTTTGGAAAACAAAAACAATCTTAATATAATAGAAAAATGTGAATAGCTTACAACCTTCAGAATTCCTTACAACCTTCAGAATACATAGCTAGTTGGTAACTTAATTCTGACATTTCCTCACAATTAAGTGGGACAGAAAGAGAGAGACTGGGATTTAAATGTTGAGGGGGGAAAAAAAGTTATTCCCATCAAAGTTAAAATATGTATCAAGTACCTGGCCTTGCTTTGGGGGATCCCCTCTACTTTACAAATCATTTCTGAATAAATGAGCTAATTAATATTTTAAAATCCAAATCCATATATCCTGCTATTTAAAAAGTGCATAATATTAAATATATTCTCCTTTCTATATATTGTTCTTTGGCCAAAGTCCCCCAATAACCTTTTAGTTATGATTTGTTTCCTAAGTTAAGAAAGTTTGTGGGGCCAGAGATTTAGCTCAGTAGCACCTCGCCTGCCTCACAAGTGCAAGGTTGTTAGTTCAATCCTGGTACAAAAAAAAAAGAAAGAAAGAAAGAAGGAAAGAAAGTTTGTGTTTTATGTTAGAAAAATCAGTAAATGTCTTCTGAAGTTAAGGGCT
This sequence comes from Fukomys damarensis, assembly GCF_012274545.1. NCBI lineage: Eukaryota > Metazoa > Chordata > Mammalia > Rodentia > Bathyergidae > Fukomys > Fukomys damarensis. The sequence continues at coordinate 55,147,741 of NW_022900927.1, read as the reverse complement.
CCAAAATAAATGATTCCAATCTTTTCATGAAAGCTCTCATAATTAAAGAAGGTGCCTGGTAGTGAGGAAGAAAATAAAAAGGGTATTTCCAGTAGACCAAAAGCACAGTTGTAATTACTAGGACCCATAATGATTATTAATGTGCTTCCTATAAAAATGCAGGGTTTTGCATTATTTCAAAAGTACACACTGGTTTTTTTTCTTAATAAATAAAAAATAATTTCAAGTTTTTCTTTTTTAAAATGAGAATAACTTTTAAAAATAGAAGACTACCTTCAGAATATTTTTCACCATTTCAAAGCATAACATTTTATTTTTATGGATTCTTAAAATTCAATGCCATTGTCAAAGCTAACAGAGACCACCTATAGTAGGAAAGAGACCTGATGCTTTCAATTATATTTTCCTAGAAAGATTTATATGATACTTAATCTTAATAGCTTTTTTATTCTTTAAAAAAACTTTCAGTGCCAATATAAATCTCAGTAGTTCATGCAAACAGCTCATCAGCTGACCCTAAAAACAGGATAATTTAATGAACTCTAAATAATACATTATATTGGCTTTGAATAACACATGTACTGTTAATACGTCCTGTTAAGATATTGGGTACCAATCTCAAATCTGTCTTGGAAATAAGCGGGATACACAGTTTTTAAAAGGAGAGGCTACATTAACCATAGCTCAGGCTCCTCTGGACGTCAGGACAGCTGCTGCCCGTCCTTCCATCCACCCATCCATTGTGGCACCACAATTCTCACTGGTCCCTGACCACTGCCAAAGTCCATCAGAACGTTTCCACTCTCGCATCTCTTCAGGGTCAGAGACCTGTGGAGTCTGCTGTGAGAAGAGGGAAAATGTACACATCTAACTCTATTCCCAAGCTCCCTGTATCATTTCAAAGTCACTCTTTTGCTAATAATGGAAATTAGATTGACAGAAACCACCAGCAGCCTAAATGATTGTTTCCCCTCAAGATATATTTTTAAACAAAATTACCCTTTCCTTTACCTCCTCTTTCCTCCCCCTCCCGTCCTCCTGCTTCCCTCCCTCCCTCTCTTTCTTCTTCCTTTTCTAAATGTCAGACTTTGACAGACTAATGATTTTTACCCTGTTTGAATCTGGTCCCTGTTATCTTTGGTGATTTTCTGCAAAGTGGGATTTCCATTGTTTATGAAGATAAAACCGGAAGTTGACACTTAATGCACAAAAAAAGATTTAACCCCAGGTTAGGATGACATCGGTTTTAGTTTGACCCTAAACTAAGGAGGATGGGGTAAGGAACTGAGCATGATCCCCTAAGGCAAGGATTTCTGAGACCCGTCACTACGTCTCTGCAGCCCGCCAACGTTCTCTGGAGGGCCCACTTCACAGCTCCCTTCTTTAGGAAGCTGGAGATCCAGCAAGGGCATCTCATGGAAGCATTCATTCCACAGAAGGTTAAATTAGGATGAGATCCTCAACAGGCTTCAAAAAGGGAGAGTTCCAGGCATGCCTGAGGCCACAGGGGCTCCTTCGGGGCCTGGTCCCCACCGTCTGACACTTTCGGCCCCTCCTCTCTGCTCTCCTCCCCACCCCATTCTTCCGCCAGCCCTTTTTCCTCTGACCCTGCAAAAAAATTTTTAAAAGAGCAGCGCTGTTGTTTTGCTCCAACTAACAAAAACAGCTATGAAGCAGCAGCAGAACATGACTGCCCTTTTCAAAACAGGCCACGTGGTCAGCCTAGTTAAATGCAGCTCTCACAGTCAAAATGAACAGAGAGGGAGCTGTTTATGAAAGTCCTGCTTGCCTACAGAACACTCTCATGCCCTCCCCTGCCAGCCACCTGAACACCCAAACGAGTTCATATAATGAGCTATATTTTCTCACCCCCAAATTCTACCTCCATCCAAACTGCTAATGCGGCAGGTTCCAGCTGCCTAAATTCCCTAAACAGCATTCCCTGTTCCATAAAAAGCATAGGCCTGCAAGCACAGCAGTCTTGCTGGGATTCTCAGAACTATAAACCAACTCCCGGTTCCCTGGGCTGAGAAGGCTGGGAAATAGGCCACGGATGATTTAAAGGTACACAATATCCAGGGCTCCATTCACCCCCAGGCAGCCAAGGGGGACCAGGTGCAGTGACCTCTATGTTTTGTTTTGTTTTGCTTTTAATACTGTGTTGAGTCACTGCTTCAAAAGAACCATCCTTCCTTCGCACAGAGAAAGAATGACACTGGACTGGTACTGCTGTTTGTGATGGCATTTGTTTCACCAAGTGGGACAAGTTCCACACGACAGACCCTCTCAATCAGGTGACTTGAAACTTGTACCTCCTATATAGGGATCAGTGATGTGCAAAGCTAAGTTCTTTCTCTTAACACAATCTAATGGGCATATCTGACACATACAGTATGTGCCTCTGCCTCCAGCAAAATATCTCCCCAACTATCCTAAGCAGATAAAGGGGTTTTCTTTTTATTTCTGAAACTCCAAAGAGATTTCTACGCTGGCACTGCCAGTCTTCACAACAGCTTCACTCGTGACGACACGGCAGTACCCACGCACTTGGAGATCTTTGCACACACCGTGCTGGGCCGCGAGTCCTTTCCATCCCCTCTCTGGCCTTGTTCACACAGCAAGCTTCACAATGCACCTCCCTCCACTGCCCCAGCCTAAGTAGCTCTCACGGCCTCCTGCATCCCTTGTGTACATGACACGTGTGGTGCCCCGTCAGATGGCACCATGTATTTTTCATGTGTCTGTCTTCCTTCCCTACCAGACTCCAAGTTCCTTGAGGAGCTGTTTTCGTATGTCCAGTGTCTTGCATATTTTGCACTATGTAACAAAGTCTATAAAACTTATTGTATCACCTAAACTAATGGGGTTGTAAAATTACTCCAAGTGTTTAACCATGGTGAGCCTGGCACAAAGCTTACACAGATCCTGATGGTGGATCCTAAGTCTCTCACGCTTTAGTTTGAAACTATTTGCTCTTGCTGAATTCTCAGAAGAGAAGAAAAAACTGGTCACCCTTCTCTGATCTCTGTCAGAATCAGATCGGGAGCGGGTGGTGGGCAACTAGAGAATAACTGGCCTACTCCTAGTCACTTTAGAAAAGAAATCAAATGTGGAGCTCCAGGAACTTGGTGTGTCTGCCAACACTTAACACGCCCTATATCATACCTATATGCAGTGACACTGACAAACAGAAGAGAGAATTTATGAAGAGAAAAGAATAGAAGGAGTAAAAGAAATAACTGGACAAAGGGCTGTAGTTAAGTGATATTTGTAAGAGAAAAACATAAATGGTGGTGGTTAAAGCAGAAAGCTTGAACCTAAAGGCTCAGAAATCATTTTGGTCCCTCTTTTCTAGTAATGGGCTCACTGTGGAGAAGAATAATAGGCACATTATCCCATTTCCTACACAATGTAGTAGTGAAGTTTAAGCATCTAAGTGCACTTTTGCTTTGATAACCTACTGCTACAATTCTGCCCTCAGGTTCTCTTTCTTGATTTGAATGATTTATGCACTATATTTCCCCAGAGTATTTGGGGGATTAATAAAGGAAGAAAGGCAGAAAAGGGAAGCTAAAAGGTCACAATGAACTGATACACGTACCTGGCACCTAATAAGCACTTTATACAAAGTCCACCAAAAAAATGTATATACTCTTCAGGAAAGAAAAACTCGTATAAGTGAGCGCATGTTCTCCTGACTTAACACCTGCAGACTTCTCTCTATGGGGGACCCTAAAGGATGCTGCACATCTCAGAAAACCCACTACATGGCCAGCCCTTACAGAAGAAAGTGAAAATGCACGTGGAGCAATTTCAGTGCACACTTTGGCCAAAGTCACCCATGCAGCAGCATGCCGTCCTAATAAATGTCCGGAAGTGAAGGGCCACCACTCTGAGCATCTCTTGTAACTGTAGAGGCCAAAGGTAACTTGTATTAATCTCATGGTGTCTCAATAAATTCCATATTAAAATATTTACATGAGTTTTCTTTGCCTGAAGTGTGTATACGTTTTGGGGACAGACTCTGAATATACGATCTATACATCACCCCTCCCAACAAATTCGCTTGTTAGGCAGAATTAGTCTTAAATACATATAAAACCAAGCCCTCTCTGGTTCTAGGTCTAGTATTATTTCCATAAATCGTATGGTTCCCATTTCTCATATCAGCATTTAGAACAAAACGTCAAAGGCAGAAGTATATCACACATCACACATTCATCCAACACTTACTCAACAGCTACTATGATCAGGCAACAGTACACTGTCTTTGAGGATCTATCCATAAATAAGTCTGGCAAATGACTATCAGTTGTTCACAGTCTAACTGGAAAGAGTCGTAAAAACTTGTTTTGTTTTCTTGTTTTTTTTTTTTTTTCTTTTTGGTACTGGGGATGGAACTTGGGTCCTTGCACTTGTGAAGCAAGGAGCAGCATCAACTGAGCTAAATCCCCGGCCCTTTTCTTGTTCTTTATTAAAGTACCAGATTAGAAACCTGCATAAGCCGCCTTCACTGCTAAAATCGCATCCTAGAGGGAGGTGAAACAGAACAAACCATAAGCACTTAAACTTCCTTGCGCTGCTATGGGTTTCACGCTGGGAGAGCTGCTCTCATTCACTTATTCACATATTTTGGAGAGCTGACAGGACGCCCGGCACCGACTGGGGAACAGTAGTACGAACAGGATGAGGAGGAGCTTCCCCTCCTCTAGCCATACAGCAGGCAGTCAACAATCCATGGGTCGTGACAAGTGCGCTATGACCACCCAGCACAGGCGCTGTGAGAGAGCACATATGACACAAGCCCTGACCTTGGCTGGAACAAGGAAGGCCTCGCCTCAGATGGGGCATGAGAGCCAAGATCTGAGTCCAGTGGGACTGGCTTGGGGGAGGAACATTCAGCCAGAGCAAATGGCGGAGACACAGGGCCACAGCTGGTGCCTTGGAGGTAAAGAAAGAAGGCCAGCATTTCTAGAAGACAGAGGACATGAGGGAGAGGTCCCAGGAGGCAGGTGGGAAGGTAGGTAGCAGTGCGGGGCAGTGAGGCGCCATTCTGGATTTCAGATCTCATCCAAAGGTCAATGGGAAGGTGTGAAGGCTTCCGGCAGGTCACCTGAACCCCTGCAACCTTCTTTCAAATTCCATTAGTTACCTGTGACTGAGACCTTAAGAAAAACAGTGTGAAAATGTTTCAATGATGGAAAACATAGTTAGAACAGAAAGCAGAGTGTGCTGGGTGAAAGGATGCTAAAATAAGAGCGGATTCTATTCATGACACTGTTAGGTAGGTAGGTCACTTAATCTCAAAATAACTCCATTTCCTCATCTATTGAATGAAAATAATCAGAAACTCAAAACTTGCATTCTTGTCTTAAAAGGCTAACGGGAACATTTAGAAATGCTTTGATTCTCTAAAATGTAAGCTGTTCGAGGGCAGTCTCTATCTGTTTGTTTGCTGCTATATTTAGTACCTAGAAGATGGATGGATGGGTGGGTGGAGGGGAAGGAGGGAGGGCAGACAAACCAACGTATCACATCAAGCACGACAGTGTGCAAAGACAAAGCACACTGTACAGTGCAGTGAGTGGAAGAAAGGGGGGGTCTGGAACCACAGCATCACGAAATCTACCTGGCACTGGGTACTTCCAGGGCTATTCCAGAGAGCTGGCTGCTCAGCTGGCCAGCACGGGGTCAGAGGCCTGTACGTATTCAGTAAGAGGGACAACTGGGAAACATGAAGCCACTGCCCTTTGAGCCTCTTCCTCAGAGACTGGTCTCTAACAAGCACCCATAGCCAGGCCCTAGTACACATCCCTCTCCACTGATGTGGTCAGGGGCTGACTCGTGCGTGCTAAATGCAGTAATCCAATATGTTTCTGTATGACTACTACATGACACTTATCTCCTTTCTTAAAGAATTATAATGAAATGTGAAAAACTTAAGAGAAAATACAAAAAGTTTTAAGATGTTTTTTGATATTCCTTGGCCTGACAGCAATACTGCTAGTAACCATTTGTTGAATAGCTACTTTGATCCTGGCGTGGAACTTAATACCTTCCTCTAATCCTCACAACTTGCAACAAGGTGAGGATTACTGACACCACTTCATGGAGAAGAAAATTAAGGCTCTGAGAAGAAGTCATCTGGCCAGGATTAAGGAATTATTAAGGGACAGAACTAGGGTATATATCTAGGACTTTTAAATAATATACCACACATTCTTTACGCCATATACTACCATAAAACTCTTCTAAGAGACTATATGTAAGAGCAACTACTTATTGAGCATTCAAAATGTGACAGAAACTGTTAAATTCTTTTCTAAAAAATTATCTCAGCCATGTGTGATAACACATACCTACTATCCTAATTTGGGAGGCAGAGACAGGAGGACAAGTTTAAGAGCAGCCCAGCAAGTTCAAGAGAGGATTTTTGCAGGGAAGATACTGAAACTTAAAGACTCAAATTTGTCACAGTTTAAAAAGTAGTTAAGTTGTAACCAAGGGCTGTCTGACTTCCCATGCACCCTCTTACTTGTAATCCTTCCACTATCCAAACACTAGCGACATAACTCGTACACCTTCAAAAGAGAATGTCAAAACAGGACAGATCAATAAACCATTTTAAAGATAATTCAAAATAACCACTGCATTAAGATACTATCTCTTAACAGCCCATTACTAACCATTTTCTCTGCAGCTGTCATGTTATCCTGGCCTTTAGAATTATCTAAAACCAGCACTTTCACAATGAGTATTTTCCTTTTTTATCTGCACACTATGTAGAAATCTATTTCTAAAGCTATCAGTTCAGTCAAATGGAACTCAGATCTGCATCCAAATCTTCAGAGGCACCATCAAAATACACACCATTAATTACTCCACACTTCTTGTCATTTAGAAAGCGTTCTTTAAATAATCAGAATGATAGTCACTGTGTAAATTGCTCACAGGTCATATAAAACACTGAACGTCACTGTTTTTGTAATAAATTCTATAGGTTTTATCAAGCCTTTTAAGGTTCTCAAAATGCATGGCTCTCCATCAGAAGTCATTTTTTTCTAAACCAGATGGTTCCACAGGCAGGTCTCCTCAGCTATTTTTGCTCAGACAGCTTTTAAAACTTTCATTTGTAATTAAGAAAGTTGTCGATCTAGTAAGGGAACCTGACCTTACTGATCTAATGGCTGGACAACATGAATAGGATTTTCTTATATGTACCAGGAAGTTTGCTCACATAACGTTCACATTGCCTGGATTTGTAAATCAAATAGCTGGCAAAATATTACTTTAGGCACAATCAGTGAAAAAGGAACCCAGCAATTCTTGGAAAAACATCCAGGAAATAATGTGTATGTATGAGTTCATGCCAGTGTCAACTACTCTCAAAGAATAACATATAAATATAGGAAGTCCCCTAAACGCTCCCTGACAAAAGCAAAGAAAACATACAGATCTTGATGACATCACCAAATTTTGTACCTTACCTTCAGGTTTGGATGTTCCATCAGTCTGAAAAAATTATGTTTTAAAATACTTTTTTCAACTATAGTATACTTATATAGTACATAGTATACAGTAAAAATAAGTCAATAGATACTGCAGGAAAAATACAAATGAAGATAAATCAGTTCTATATACCACTGTCAACACTGCGTTCCACAACCTCCTCCAGAGATTTTTTTCTCAGTATATTATGCCTGTATAAACACTTGGAGATTTTCAAATACTGTATAAGGCTGTGTCAAATGTAGTGCTATACAAACTGCTTTATTTTTCCACACAATTGGAAATAGGGGACACTATTTAAAAATTAATTAATATAGCTCTGTATCTTCAATTCTCCCACAACTGATATAACAAACAGTTCACTGAACAATTTCATTTCAGCCTTTTGCTTTTATAAACAATAGTGAAATGAACATCTCTTTTACTTACAAGTACTTGTCTAATTAGTCCTTTCAGGCAAATTCTTAGAAGTAGAAGCTCTATCTCAAAATGTGTACATATTGTCAAATTTTGATACACAGCACCTTCCAGAAATACCATACCTAAGCTAATACTCCCCCAATAGTATATGAGACTGCAGGCTTCACACCCTGACCTTCACTAGCTGAGTATTCTCTTTACATTTTTGCCAATTCAGTCAAAACCTAATAGACAAAACAAATGGTTACTTCTGGTTGCCTTGATTGTATTTTCCTAAGTATAGTGATCTACTAAGTGAGTGCTGTACCAAGAACAAGAGTTTTGGTGGCAGACAGCCCTGGGCTGCAACAGTGCTCTAAATATGTAATCTAGGACAAGCTGCCTTAACTCCTTAAATTGAGCTGTTCCCTTTTGAAAAATGTAAATAACTGCACCTGTCCCAGTATTTTCTTAAGCATTAGATGTAAAGTCTTTTGCCCAGGGCCTGGCAATCCCAGAAAATGGTAGCTGCTAGTAACAGCTGTCATACCAGTAGTTGACTATTGCCAGCCTTTTGTGTTGCTTCTCTTGCAAACTCACCTTTCCTATACTGGTCTATTTTTGTGCTGGAGAATTCATGTTTTGTTTACTAACCTATAGGAGATCTTTATAAATTATGGGCAAGAACCCTTTGGCAGCTATATATGTGGTCAATATTTTTTTCAACACTGATACTAATTTTTTACTTTATTTTTGGTGCTATTTATTGTAAAAGGTTAATTTTCACATAGTTTAATCTCTAAAACTTCTTTAGTTTCTGCTAATGGTGGCATGCTTACAAAGATCAAGAGAAAAGAGTATAAATAAATGAGTATATATTTTATACTACTACTTTTATATATTCTTTAGTTTTTAACAGTAGTCTTCAACAATAAATAAATAAATTTGCTATTAAATTGGGATTTAATGTTATACTTTTTTCCCTAAATGATTATAATCAATACTTATACCCTTCATAATTGATTGAAATGTCATGTATCAATTAAAGAACTAATAATACTTAACCAGAAATTCTGAAATCAAAAAGCTCTAAACAAAGGGGGTGTTTCTTTGTTTGATTTGCACCATGAAGTTAAAATTCATTTTGTGGCAAAATTTGACCTGAGCTAATGTGAGCTAATTTCTGGTCTTTATGTAGTGTTACTATTAGCCTGTTTTGCTGTGGAAATACACTGAAATTGATTATGAGATGATGCTTGATAACCTGAATTTTTAAAATGACTAGCCCAAATGTTTAGATAGAAGAAAAATTACATTGCAAATTATGTTGGAATTGCATTAAATTTTAAAATAATATGGACAAAAGAGACAATGATGTATTCACTGTATTGAATCTTCTTACTAATAAACATAGTATGTTACTGATTTAGGGGTTCTTTTATATGCCCCAATTCTTTTTATATGCCTCAATTAAGTTTGAAGTATTCTTCCTACATGTCTTGCGCAACTCTGGTTAAGTTTATGTATTCTTATCTACTTTATAAATGCCTTTATATTTCAAATCTAACCATATTTAGGCTACCATGTTTCTTTAGTTCTGATTATCAAGTGTGGATAACTGATAATATTTGTGGTATATATTTTTCCAAGGAAGGGATGGAGTCCCATGTGCAAGAAAGAAGCTGAACATCACTATTTCATTTATTTGATATGCAGTTATGGAACACAAAGTATGTACAAGGCATTGAATATTCAGAGTGATAAGAGAGTATCCCTGTCTTCAAGGGTTTATGGTCCAGAGGGGAGACAAACAAGGAGAAAAACAAACTTTGTGTCAAAGAAAAGCTTAGGTGAACAGCACCAAGTCTGCCACTGGGGAGTACAGAGTATTGTCAAAAAGTACTTCCTAGTACTTTTTTTGACAAAGTATTGTCAAAAAGTTCCTCCCCTGAAAATGCCTAGATGAATGCAGACCCATCTAGAAGCTGCATTAAGTCCTTGAGACTTACTGAATGCCATTAATACAAAGCTGAATACACCTGTCTTATGTGTCAGAACATGGCAGCTTTGGCTCCTGTCTCTCCTCCCGGCCCAGCTCTCCTGGGCGCCTGTTGCTGAGCTGAGGAATGGACACTACCCATGAGTAGTGGTGAACCTATGCTATGGCATGCGTGCTGCAGTGGGCTGTTTGTTATCAATGAAAGCTCTAAAAGGTTTGCCATCACTGCACTAGGCCAAAAAACAACTCCCATAACCCTTCTGCTCACATAACCTCAGGAAGAGGTCATCAGTGCCCAATTGAGTCTTCACAACTCCAGCTGCTAGACCCCTCATAAAGCATGACCATTTATTTTTACACAGGGAAGTTATGTACCAAGAGGAATGATTCCATCTCATGATGAAATGGTAGCAAGGCAAATCAGTGCAGAAATGTTGTGCGTCTCCTGGATAATGACAGCTTCTAATACCCAATTAGCAAACCTAGCAAAACTCAGAGATTCACTCTTTGGAGAAACTGCTTCCTTCTCCTCAGCCCCACTGTAACTATGGAGTCATTCCACAACTAAACAGCTGATTCCACTTTTTGCAGAACAACCAAAGGGAGCTGTGCATGGAAAAAGAGACAGCAAGAATACAAAGTCACTGGTGTTACGACTGAAGAGACCCCAGGGATCTGTTCAGTTATTCAGTAGCACACCTGGGAAGAATTCACCTGTCTTGAACCCTTGTTGCTCAACAGCAAAACAAATGAAAGCACCATAAAATGCTCAATCAGGATAATCTTTTCTATTGCACAGCCTGAAAGTTTATTCTACCTGAGTATTAAAAATAAGGCAAATTGCATAACAAGACAGTAAGAGTTGTTGCTGAAAGATGCAATCACAAAATAAGGATCTTTCAAAAATCTGAGCATAGTTGGTAATTACTGGGAAGGTTCCTGCTTGAGTTATTGTGAAACTGACACAACCAAATACTAAAGATGCCTCTTTCAGTTACAATATGCCTTCTGCTGTCTTTGATGTCTTCGATAACAGCTCTGTTCCTTTCTTTTAACTACTATGCTATAGTACACTGTCTTGTTTATTAGTCTAATAAACTATTATTATTGAATTTTATAATTCACAAATTACCACTTGTTCCTTCCTGTTACTAAAACTGGAATTTCACCTGGTAAGAGTCATAATGAAAAAGAGTAAGAAAAAAATGATAAACTGTTGTACATTATGCATTGTAATCTATACATTTATTAATCTAAATAAGATTTTTCAGATTGAAGATGCTAGATGTTCTAGTAATGCCTGGCCCAATAATATAGAAAGATCTGAAAAAAACAAATAGCTGAATGTAAAAATAAAATTATTATCTCAAATAAATAATACATAGTTGTAAATAGACCTAACAAAATTGATAAAGTCATTATACAGATATTTATTCTCTGGCAGTTCATGAGCCACAAAAACAATTAGAGCTGCAGATTTTGCAAACATCTAAAAGTAGTGTGGAACATAAAAAGAGATACAAAACAAAACTAAAACTAAAAACAAGGACAAGAAATAGGACACAGTAATAAATGTGGCAGAAATCCAATTATATCAGAATCTACCTTAAATGACAGTGGTCTAAATACATCAATTATAAGACAGATAGTCAAAGTGGGTCAAAAAATAAAGCCCAACTACACGTTGTCTGCAAGAAATCCAATTTAAACACAAGATAAATAGAGATGAAAATGTATTTTGAAAAATGTACCATGCTAACACTAATTAAAAGAAAATGGCAATAGCTACAGTAATTTCAAACAGAAGACTACAGAGCAAGGACAATTATCAGGAATAAATAAGGACATAACATCATTGATAAAATGGTGTATCCTCCAAGATGATACAATAATAACCCATTATGTTTCTGTGACAAAAAAGAACATTAAAATATGTGAGATAAAAACTATAAGGAAAAATAGAAAAATCCACTATTATATTTAGAGACTTAACACCTCTCTATCAGTGATGAACATTTCTAGCAGGCAAAAAGAATCAGTAAGGACAGTCAAATTCAAGAACATCATTAATGAGTTGAAATCAGCATCTGTAGACTACTTCATTAAGCAACAATATACATTCACCTCAAGTTCATATGGAATACTCACCAAGATACATTTTGAGCCATAAACATGCCCTAATAAATTTTAAAGAATGAAATTATATGAAGTCTACTGTCAGACCACAATGGAATTAAACTAAGAAGCTAAAATAGACAGATACCTAGAAAATTCAAAAACACTTGGAGATTAAATGACACACTTATAAATAACATACATGCCAAAGGAAAATTCACAAGAGAAATTTTAAAATATTTTTAACTAAATGAAAATGGGAAACAACTTAGCAAGATTTGTGGTATGTAGCAAAGGAAGTTCTTAGAGGGAAATGTACAGCACTGGATGCAAATATCAGAAAAGATGAAAGATCTAAAGCCAAATCCTAAGCTTTTTTGTAAGGAAATTCTAAAAAGAAAAGCAAATGAAACCCAAAGTAATCATAAGAAAATAATACAAATTAGAGCAGCAATTAGTAAAATTTAGCCAGGTGAAGTGGTTTATGACTGTAATTGCAGCAATTTGGGACCCTGAGGCAAGAGGATTACAAGTTCAAAGCCAGGCTGGTCAACTTACCAAAATCCTGTCTCAAAAGAAAACTTTAAAGGCTGGGGATTTAGCTCAGTGTTTCTGCCGCCTGCTTCACAAGCGCAAGGACATACATTCGATCCCCAGCACAAAAAAAAAAAAAAAAAAAAAAAAAAAAAAAAATCTTAAAAGTCTGGGAATAAAGCTTAGGGGTAGAGTACTTGCCTACCACATGGAACACTCAGTTTAATCCCCAGTATGTATACATACATACATACCAATACAAAGGTCAACAAAATAAAAAGCTCAATTCTTTGAAAAGATCAATAAAATCAACAAGTCTCTACACAGGCTAACATAGAATAAAGGAGAGTAGAGGACACAAATCGCTATGGTCAGATCCTGTGGACATTAAAGGGATAATAAATGGAGTTAGGAGTGTGGCTCAGTGGTGGAATGACTACCTAGCATGCATGAGGTCCTGGGTTGCATTCCCAGCCTGGCTGCCTCACAAAAAAAAAAAAAAAAAAAAGGGGAAATTTGTTTTTCGAGACAGGGTCTCACTATGTAGTTAAGACTGACCTGGAACTCACTATGTAGCCCACACTGGTCTCGAACTCACAGCAATCCTCCTGCCTCAGCCTCCCGAGTGCTGGGATTACAGGCGTGAGCTACCATACCCAGCCTAAAAAGTGGAATTTGAAAAGCAGATGCAATCATTTTCTAGGTGTAGTAGTGCCACATAGGAGAGCAAGTCAAGAAGATCAAGAGTTCAGGCTAGCCCAGGCTGTTTCAAAAGTTAAAAGAAGGAAGAGCTAAGGATATACAGTTCAGTGGAAGAGCACTTGCCTGACATGTGAAGCTCTACATTCAACTCCCACTACTGAAGGAAAAAAAATGAGTAATAAAGAAACAATATGAACAATTCTATGCCCACAAGTTTTGCAGTTTCTATAAAATGAACATTTGTTGAAAGGCACAATTTGGCAAAATTCATATGGGAAAACAGAACATAAACATGGGCCTGCAGATTTGAGAAAACTGAATCAATATTCAATAACCTTCCATGCATTAATACTAAATAACATATTTGTTAAGGTTTGATTTTAAAATGTCCCACAAAAGCTCATGTTTTACAGGGATGGTTTCCAATGCAGAAATTTCAGAGAGGGGATCTTTAGGAAAGTGATTATATCATATGGGCTCTAACCTCATCCACTGATTAATCTGTTAATGGACTCATAATCAGATGGCATCACTGGGAGGTGGGAGAACCTAACTCAAGGACTATCACTGAAGGTGTCCCTAGCAGAGTTTATCTTGTCCCTGGCTGCCGTGAAGTAAGCAGCTTTCTTTTGCCATGCTTTTGCCATGATGTTTCTGGCTTGCCACAGGCCTAAAAGCAATAAAGCCAGATTATATGCACTGATACTTCTGAAATCACGAGCCGAAATCAACTTTCCCCCTTTAAATTGCTTTCCGTGGGCATTTTGTTGTATATGTGGAAAGCTTACACAATATTAATAACAGAAAACACAAAGTCTGAATGACTTAACTGGTGAATTGTACCAAAACCTTAGGAATGAAATGATACCAATTCTCTACACTCTCCTCTAGAAGACCAAGCAGTAGGGATACCTCCTAACTCATTTTATGAGGTTAGCATCAACCCTAATACCAAAACCAAAGACATTACGAAAAAAAAACTATGGGCCAATTTCCCTTATGAACACTGATGCAGAAGTTCTCAACAAAATATTAACAAATCAAATCAAACACTGTATAAAAAGAATTGTATACCACGACCAGGTGGGATTCATCCCACGTATGCAACACTAGTTCAACACATAAAATAAGCTAATGTCATCCATCACATTAACAGGCTAAGTAAGAAAAATCACATGTTCTTATCACTAGGTACAGAAAAAGGATTTGGCAAAATCAAACACCCCTTCACCATAAAACTCTCAGCAAACTAGGAAGAGAAGGGAGGCTGCTTGCTTTAATGATGAACATCTACAAAATACCTACAGTTAATGTCATAACTAAGTAGTAAAAAAAATTAACTTCTCGCACTAAGATCAGGAACCTGCCAAGGATGCTTCCTCTCGCTATTGCTTTTCAACGCTGTACTGAAAGTCCCAGCTGACAGGAGAGACAAGAAAAGGAAATGAGCAGAGGTGTGGAGAAAATGTAGGAACCAAGATACATCATGCAAAGGTACAAGATCCTAATGATGAATGAAACTGTACTGTATACCTAAAATGTACCAATAAACTCAATGAAAAAAAAAGAAAAGGAAAAATGAAAGATATACAAATAGAGGAAGAGGAGCTACAATCCTCTGCTCACAGATAACATGAGTGTTTATGCAACACATCCAAAATCCACAAAAAACTCCTGAACAAATAGGTGCTGACGGCAAAGTTCAGGATAAAGGGTTAATATGCCAAAAAGTTAACTGCTTTCCTATATTCCAGCAATGAATGAGTGGAATTTGAATTGAAAACACATTATCATTTACATTAACACTCCCAGAAGATATTCAGATATAAATCCAACAAAATATGTACGTGATAGATACATGAGAAAATTTTAAAATCTTATGAAAAAAATCAAAGAAGAACTAAAGAAATGGAAAGATACTCAACAATGCCAGGATGTCAGCTATTCTCAATTTTATCTTTAGATTTAACTCAATTCCAACCAAAATACAGTTATTTGTTTTGTAAATGGTGACAAACTAAGATTTATGTAGAGAGAAAAAGACCTAAACAGATAATTCCATGTTAAAGTTGGAAGACTGACATTACTCTGTTTATTTAAGAGTTTGCCTTGAATCTCAGAAGAGACTTCCACTTGGACTTTGGAAAAATACTGGAACTTCTGAGTTGAGACTCTGGCAAAAGGACTGATACCTTTCCACTTGCATGCAGATAGTTATATTATGTTACGTGGAATTACAAACGTCCTATTATCTTTATTTGGAAATGATGCATAGTTTAAAGAGATGTGCTCAGGTATGAAGTTGACAGGGGTGGGAGGTAGCAGTTAAGGTGAAGTATAAACTTCACTGGCTTTGGGATCTGCTCAGGAGATTGGTAAAGCACCCTTTTAGGCGTGTCTAGGTGGGTCACAGAGGCACGGGTGTGGGGTCTATGCCTGGTCCCTGGCTCCTTCCTCTCTGCCACTGTTCCCCTGCTCTGCTTCCTGGCTCCCATGAATCGAGCAGCTTTGCTTGCCATGCCCTTCTGCCACAACGTTCCTGCCTCGGAGCCAACAAACCATGGAATCTCCTAGGCTGCACAGGAAAGTTTTCATTTTAGAAAAGAGAAAAACAAGACTGGAGAAGTTAATGTCTTTGATTCCTCTGTAAATTAAAAATAGAAGAAAGTGTGAGCCAAATTAAACCTCTCCTCCTTTAAATTGTGGCTGTTGACTATTTTGTCCTACCCATAGGAAAGTTAATACAGAAGTCTAACAAAAATACAGAATTTTGATGAGTAACAATGACCTATTGTAAATAATTTTTCTACCTGAAATTACTTAGCAGAGACCAAAGAAAATGAATGAATAGATTAAGAAGCTCACAAGGGGCCAGTAAGAGTCTATTACCATCAAAGAGGTTCCAAGTCAAAAAGAGTTCGGAACTGCGCTTGCCTGGCAAGTGCAACGTCCTGAGTTCAATTCCTGGTACAAAAAAAAAGTTTGGAAAACCTAACTATACTATCAACTCATATGTGCTGACATTAAATACTGTTCAAAATCTCATCATTGTTAAATATTTTTTAAAATTTTTCACAAGAATTTCTAATACTCAGATTTGCCAGCTAGACTTTTACGTCCTATATGACAGCAGTCTGTCCTCTTGTTTTGATCTCTTCTCACATGTGGGTTCCTCTATAATAAATGCTTGTTTGGAACTTCTAACATTTGTATTTGTTTAGCAACATTCTTGTGACATATTCTGGTGACAGATAAGAATCATTATGTTCATATCATTTTCAAATAGCTAAAAAGAAAACCAATATGCTTTTCTTTGCTGATGAAGTTAGAAATGTAAAAATGAGCAAAACAAGAACTCTTAACGCCTATCTTTTTTTTTTTTTGGTTTTTTGAGACAGGGTCTCACTACGTAGTGAGACTGACCTGGTACTCACTATGTAGCTCAGGCTGGTCTCGAACTCACAGCGATCCTCCTGCCTCAGCCTCCCGAGTGCTGGGATTACAGGCATGCGCCACCACGCCCGGCCTACCCTCTTTTTAATTTACATAGAAATCAAAGACATTAACTTCTTTGGTCTTGTATTCTCATGTCTAAAATGAAAGAAGTGTTTAATACAACTCAACCTAGGTAACAATCATCAGTGGCAGCTAAGCGCATCTGGTGAAAAAAATGTTAAAAATAAAGAGACTAAACGATACTCTCTTTTGACTCCAAAATACTGATAGGTGACTTGGGAATGGTGTCCCTGGTCACACCTACGACTTGCTGCGGAAGATTCTGTTCTTTTGACTAATACAGCTGCCCTCTCAAACGCCTGCTTTCTGCGCCATCCCCATTCTTGGGTCTCAAAGAGCTCACGCTCGCTTTGCAGCTTCCCGCAGCAAGGAGTGGCCCTGCGGCCGTTTCAGCTCACTGAATGGGAAGGGACTAATGATTTTCCGGAGAAAACGATGGCTACAGCAGGGAATGCCCTTTGCCCTTCTCTTCCAGCCTTACAGATACAGAGCTCACAGATGTGGTCATGTTTCCACCAAAGAGAGGAAGGTGGTGGAGGGAGAACCAACAAGCAGAACAGGAAGGATCCTCTTTGAGAATGAGAGCTGTCCGCATGGTGCAGACGCGGTCCTGAGGCCTCCCGCGTACAATGCCACTCAGCGTGTCCTTCCATCTTTCCTCCCGAAAGAAGCTTCCGGTTCTAGGGAGTCCACGTCATGCATGTAAGTTAAAATGTTCTACTGGCCACATTTTAAAAGAAATCCCAGATGAAGTGAACTTCGATATTGCATGTTATTTAACCCAACATATCAGAAACATTATCGTTACAACAGATACTCAAAATTCTTCTTTCATACTAAGTCTCTGAAACCCAAGGTGTACGTTACACTTCGGCGTACATCAATTTGAAAAAGTCAATATTTCCACTGCTCAACCGTATTAGACAGAAGCTTCTGTATTAGACAGCTCACATGTATTAAAGGGCACAAAGCACTGAGTTAATCAAATGGAGAAAAACCATGCTGTGAGGTTGCTAAGCCTACAGTAGGGTGAAGATCTTTTTTAAGGGGGTGGAAGGATTAAACCCCTTGGGCCACTGAGAATAGGCCCTTGACCTCTGATGGTCAATGTGCCCCATCTGAGAGACTGTTCTCAAAAGTGACTTTTTTCTTAAGCTTACCTTCAAAATAATGAAAACACACAAAGATTTCTATTTCACATTCAATGTGAAGCACTCTTACATTTCCGACTGAAAACACTGTTGGAGAAGAAAGAACACTAGTGTGGAATCAGGAGTTCTTTACTCTCATCTCAGTTCTGCCACCAAACTCAGCGGTGACCTAAAAGAAGACGATTCATTTCTCCGGGCCTTTTTTTGTTAAGGGTGCCCCACTCTGCCACTGTATGAACCCTCACAAACCACCCTTTTAATAATCCATTCTAGAACTTAGTCTACAAGTAGCATAGAGCTCCTATTCTAGCTTTTAAATCCATGTCCCTCGCTCTTGAAAACCAGACTTGCATTTATCTATGTTCATAATTCCAAGAATTTCCCACTTTTCAAAATTTCCTACAACTAAAATACTTCTGGATCAAAAATTCTGAACTGATTTTCAACAACTGAGCAATCTTTTATTGTCTATTGAACTATCTCACACTCTAATTTCATGTCGCCAGTGGTTTCTCTGGCCTGCTTAGTATGACTCTTCGGGCCTTTCAATCATTGATACACTGGGAACACAAGGGAGATGTGAAGCTGAGGCAGTCTTTACAGAGCAGGCGCTCCAGGAACGAGTGAAAAACAACAAATGAGTACATCATGAAGCAGGATATCAAGGGCTGAGTGTACTCCTGTAACAGGTTAGGAAAAATCTCTCTCAGGTTATTTGGGCAGGGACTTGGACTAAAGAACTAATGAGAGATCTAAGAGCACCGAGCTCCAGACAGAGGGAATCATAAGTACAAAGACCCTACGATGGGGTGAACCTGGCAGAATGACCTTAAAGGGCTGAAGAGATAGAAAGAAATAAATGTGGTTACAACATGAGAAGCAGGGGCCAGGGATTTAGCTCAGTGGTTCTGCTACGTGCCTCGTAAGCTCAAGGTCCTGAGTTTGATTCCCAGTACAGAAAAAAAAAAAAAAAAAAAAAAAAAAAAAAAAAAAAAAAAAAAAAAAAAAAAAAAAAAAAAAAAAAAAAAAAAAAAAAAAAAAAAAAAAAAAAAAAAAAAAAAAAAAAAAAAAAAAAAACATGACAGGCAGGTGAAGAGGCAATAGT
The DNA here is from genome assembly GCF_012274545.1 of Fukomys damarensis. Classification (NCBI taxonomy): domain Eukaryota; kingdom Metazoa; phylum Chordata; class Mammalia; order Rodentia; family Bathyergidae; genus Fukomys; species Fukomys damarensis. Next base: position 55,128,711 of record NW_022900927.1, on the reverse strand, counting down.
GGGAGCTAATTTTGTTATTAAAAACAATCAAAATTCAACTGGAGTATTTTAACCTGGGGAATAACATGATCTGATTTATATTTTTAAAAGATCACTCTGGCTGCTGTATGAGAAATAAATTGTAGGGGTCCAGAACAGAATCCAGCTGGCTGTGGTGTACACCTATAATCCCAGCACTCTGGGATGGTGAGGTAGGGGAATCATAAGATTGAGTCCAGCCTGGGCAACTTAGCAAGACCCTGCCTCAAAATTTTAAAAGGCCCAGGGTTGTAGCTCAATGCAAAGGCTCTGACTAAGCTCAATCCCTGTACAAAAAATAAAAATAAATAAAGAATCAAAGAATCTAGACGGACAAAGAAGATGCAAGTTGAGTAGTTCAAGCTTCCCTGCACCATCTGATAACATCACGATAACAGTTCCAACTTAGGCTGTTTCTTTTACTTCTCGGCCCTTCCTTTTTGCTTCTTTTCTATGCTTAGATGCCCTAGTCATGGAATCACTTACTCTAAATTGCCATGAGGATCAGAAAAGACTCTAGTATCACCCTTCACATTCCTTTTAATTTTTATTCCAGTGTCTATTCAAACCAGAGGAGTAGTAGGTCCAACACAACCTAAGTGGGAAGTAAAGCAGAAAACACAAACCTCATGAGCAAAGATCATTTTTGGCTGCTGCTCAGTTACACCCAAAATGTTCCCAGTAGTTTTCACAATAAGTAATTTACAATTCAAATTTAAAGGGTTCAAATAATACTCAAAGGCTGAACCCCTTACTAATAATACCTGCCTCTCACTTAAACAATACTAACGAATACCTAGGTGCGCCAAGGCAGATTGTCTGCAAGCTTCACCGCTAATACCTCCTCCCACCCCTGCATGTCCATGCCATTTATCCCATCAATAAGTGGAATTCATCTCCTTCCTTTTGATTTCAGGCTGGCTTTCTGACTCACTGACCAAGAGTGAGATGGAAGTCATGTGTTCAGTTCCAGATCTAGGCTGCAAGACAAACAGCAGCTTTCATATCTCATATTTGGAACCCAGATACCATGAAATAAGAAAGCTGGTCTATATACTAGAGGAAAGGAGACACTGCAGAAGAGAACCAAGGGGCTCGAGTCTCCAGCCAACGTGAGACATGTGAAACTTTCATGGGCACTCCCGCGCCAGCTGAACTTAGAAAGTGTCTGCTATATTAGTGACACCAGCTGACACCACATACAACTGAACAACCGGTCAGCAGAGCCCATTCAACATATAAAAAAAACTGTGAGAAATAATCTGTGAATGTTTTAAGTCACTATGTTTTGAGAAATTTGTGTGTAATTTCTACAGATTAAGGCAAAAAAAGCTGGATGTTCCAGTTGGAAATATGAACTGCAGCAAAATCAAACAAAAGGGACACTGCAGAATATTTTTTCACAAGTGGCAAGTTCTCCAGTGCTACCAGGCATGATCCAGCTAAGCCACTCAAAAATGAATGACACCTTGTGAAAGCCCAATTACTGTGTCTGTCATATACAACGGTTGTTCAGAGGATGATTTGAAGGATTCCAGTGAGAACAATCAATGTCAAGGAGTTGAAGCAGATGACCTGTGAAAGTATCATATACTTTCTGCTTCTTTTTCTCTCTACCTTGCCTGCACTATTGTCTTTTCTCCACTCTGCTAAATCCTAGCCATGGTATGAATATTTACGTCCCCCAAACTTCATAGGTTAAAGTCTAATCACTAGTGTGACAGTGTTAGTGGTAGGGACACTGAGAGGTGATTAGATCACGAGGGCACAGTTGTCAATGCCTGTATAAAAGCAGCCTCAGAGACCTGCCTTGACTCTTCCACTACACGAAGACACAGCAGAACAGCTACCATCTATGAAACAGGACACAGGCCCTCACCGGACATCAAATATGCTAAGTGCCTCTTACACTTTCCAGCCTCTAGAACTGTGATAAATAAATATTTGTTGTTTATTGGCTATCTGGTTTACGGTATTTTGTTTTAGAAGCCCAAACAGATATCCTTTTTCTCCCAGGTTCTGCATGGTTTACTCATTCATACATTCAGCTATATTTTACTGGGCACCAGCTATAGGTCAAGTACTGTTCCAGATGCTGAGGACACAAAGCAGCAACGTCCTTCATGGAGATAAAGAATGATAAAATATAAGAAGTAGACAGGGAAGTCAAATAAGACTGGAGGGGATCATAGGGGACCAGAGATCTAGTGGGAGTGAGAAGCAAATCATGGGAATATCTGGAGAAGGCATTCCAGGCAGAGGAATGAGCAAGTGCAAAGATCCTGGAATGCCTGCAAGCTGGGGGAAGAAGCCCAGTGATGAAGAAAAAGAGTAATGTTATAGTTTAGACGTGGTTTGTCCGCCAAGAGCTGATATGCTGGAAACTTGGTTCGCAGAGTAGTGGTACTGAGACAGTGGCACTTTAAGAGCTGGGGCCTAATGGAAGGTAATTAGGTCATAGAAGTGCCACCCTCAAAAGAGACTACTAATACATCTGCCTCACAAGCATATGGTCCCGAGTTCGATCCCAGTACCATTGGGGGGGGGATAAGTCCTGAAGGACTAGATTAGTTCCCATAAGAATGTGTTGTTATGAGGGAGACTGGCACCTCCAGGAAACCCTTCACATGCACTCCTAACATGTGATCCCAACTCCTGGGAGGCCTTCACCAGAGCTGATCAGGTGCCAGTGCCAGGCTCTTGAATCTCCAGAACTATAAGCTAAATAAATCTCTTTGTTTTATACAATGTCAAGCCTGGGGTATTTTGGTACAGCAACACAAAACAGACTAAGAGGTCAGAGGGGAGGCAAGGATCTAAGTTCCAGAGGAACGGGTAGGTAATGGCCAACATTTGGATTTTATGTTTTCAGTGTGACAAAAAGTCTATCTCCTTAGAGCTTTCCTCAGCCCCCAAACCAGGTTCTAATGACCATTTCTCTTTCTTGGACTTTTATTTATTCATCAGTTTATAACCTATGAATTTGTGTTATCTTTTATGCATCAGTTCTATTTTCTTTAGTCTGTTTCAAAAGCAAAAGTCCATCATGTTCTCCTTTGTATACCCAAGGTGTGGCATACAAGAAACATTCAATAAATATTTGGGGAAGGTGATAATGGTGATATAATCCCATAGCATTCTTTCCAGCTGTAAGATATGTGATTCCTTTGAACTCTCTGGACAAACTAGGTTGCCTGATGACTCAGAGAGAGGGCTGACAACTTTCTAGATACTTTGAGATTATGGTCATGCCACTTCTAGTGTTTCCATCCATCAAATGACTAGGATGAAGTACCCCAGATTTTTGTTTAAGTGAAGGCTACAGTGCTTAGATAGAGCTCCTCTGATATGGAACTACTTTTTAGTATTTATATTTTACTTTAAGCCTCTTGAACCCCAGAAGGAATATAAAGTGCTATTAAATAAATGCTATTCTGATGCAATCCCATCAGTAGCCACTGATGATGACCTCAAATTCTTTGTTTCTCCTTCCCAAGAAAGGTGGAGGATTCCACTCCCACAACTCCCTTAAGTCTAAATTGATCCTAGTGATTTACCCGACCAATAATATGCAAGATGACTGGTGTTCTGGGACTTACGAGGCTACGTCACAAGAAGCCTCAGCCTTGAAGCTTCCAAGCACACCTGGGAGAAACCTAAGCCACATGGAGGATTACATGTTAGTGCTCAGGTCAAGCACCCAGCTCAGCACCCAGCCAAAAGCCAGTGTCACCTGTCGGCAGCCCAGCCCAGGCACCGGCCATGTACGTAAAGAAGCCATCTCAGAAGCCATCTCAGCTCCAGCTGCCTCAACTAATACTATGTCCATCAGAGACAAACGGGCCAGATGAGCCCTTTATGAATGAGCATGAAAGAATGAGCAAAATTAAATGATACTCTTAATACAGCAATTTGGGGAGAGTTTGTTGAATAGTAGATTATTAAAAAAAAAAAGACAACCCTCCTCCAAAAAGGATCACCATGCAACATCACTTCTGGTCCATAATTCACTTCACTACCTCCCTCCTAGTAATTTATAAAAATGACAGACTCACACTTTCCAAAGTTTGTCTAAGTCCACTGACTGTTCTGCCCAGAGAGATATGATTCATGGGACATGAATGAGGTCCATGAATCAATCATACTAATAAAATTATAGACCAACAAAAGTCGTCTAAAATCTATCCAAGGCAAAAGCCGTAACATCAATTTGGTTTGTACAGGTCTCAGAATTAGGCTACCGCACAAATTACTCCTAGCTTTTCTTTCAGTCACCCTGGAGGCAAGAAAACAAATTTATTACACTACTTTAAAAAACATGCATGGGACTCAGAAACAAAATGTGCAATTCTATCATTAAAAAAATCCAATCACTAACCTATGATTACATGCAATATAGTAGAAATTTCTGAAATTATCCTCAATCAGATGCTACCAGAATAGAAAGCACTCAAGGGCACACAGTCCTCTTCTTTAGAACATCTTTTTGTTTGTACAAAGATGTTCTGTTACAAAAACAAAAACTAACTGGAATGGACAGGCACTTTTATCCCCACTGGTTTGAATTTCACTTCTCTCAACAACAGTCATTTCAGGCCCTGCAAATGAGAACTTCTGAGAAATGAGCACCCTCGTTTTAAATCTTCCACACCACTCCTTCAAATTGTGTTTGGCTCTCCAAAAAACACACAGAGCCATTAAGTGGATCCAAGAAGGAGAATGGGGGTAACACAAAAGGAACAAACTTTGGGACAAATACTTTAAAGCATCCATGTTTCATGGAAACTGCTACCTTCAATGTATCTAATCATAGTCTGTCACCCCATGTTTTTCATAATATGAATTTATACTCACCACTGGTACATTTTTTTTTAAAATCGACAATAAGAAAAAAACAGCTCAAGAAAACACCTGAAAAGCTAAGGTCACAATGATGTAAAAGCAGTAACATGGCTTTAAGAGAAAAGGTCATCTTTCATCTTTATAAGTACATATTTGCTTTAAAGTAATTCATTAGCAATGATGACAATAGAACCACAACCAAAAACTTGTTAACACTTGTATCACTGGCAGCTATCTGGGCATGTGCATTTTTTTTTTAACTCTAGAATTTAATTAGAGAAGGGAAATTTATTACCCTCTGATAAGAATATTTAATGAAGGACTAACCATTTCCTTTGCATAGAACCGTTCCCTTCAGCAGCAGTAAATCATTAGCCAGAGGACCCATGTCTAAAAACGTATGTATTCACACTCCTACACTGCGTCACTTTTCCAAAACATACAGCCATCAGGGCCTGGGCTTTTCTTTTCATTACATCTTCAATTTCATTAACAGATACAGTTTATTTAGAACTTTTATATCTTCTTGATTCAGCTTTGGTAATTCATATGTATCTAGAAATCTGTCCATTTCTTCCATCTTATTAGAATAACATATAAGATCTTTTCTACCTTATTAGAATATAGGTTGTCAAAGTAGTATTGATGATTTTTCTAGATTCCTGCAGAATCTGTTGTGATTCACTCTTTTCATTGCTAACTGCAAGGATTTGAGCTTTCTCTCCCTTTCTTTGATAAGGTTGGCTAAGAGTTTGTCAATTTTATTTAATCTTTCAAAGAACCAATTCTTTAATACCAAGTTTCTTGCACCTCTTGTGCAAAAAATGCAGGTGCTACAGAAAGTGAATGCACTTCCAATTTACCTCTACGAATCACTAGCATGGTATAACATGTGCAGGAGCCCGTCACCAGTCACCAAGGCACAGTGTAATTACCTTCTCCATCTGAAAAGGTCCTGCTGCAGAAATACATCAATACATAAAAGGAAAGCTATAGTGTATGAATATGTAATCATAATGTTCCCTCGGAATCCCAAATGGTGCATGGAAACAATAATTATAAATATCAAATTATTTCACTGAATCCATTTTTTTTCAATTTCAAGAACCTCTGTTATCATCTGGACAATTCAAGCATCTGCTTTACAAAACACTGATTAACTTTTTTCAGTTAGGCACTGTCCTGGGTTGCAGAGATGCAGGGTGAGTCTGGCATTCAAGGCCCACTTACTTCCCAAGGGAAGAGTAACGTACACTGGTCACAATCCAGCAACACCTGCCATGAAGGAAATGAAACAGTATGGTGTGGTGGAAACTGCAGAGGGGATAGCTTGGACTGACCCAGCAGGCCTCCATGAAGAAGGTGACAACAGAATCACCAGAAGGAGCTAATTAGCAGAGCTCACCTGGCAGAGGGCCCAGCTAGACCAGCACCATAAAGCAGGTGCTGATGGGAGACACAAGAGGCCTGTGTGCTTGAGCACAGCGTTCAGGAGAGAAAATGGTGATGAGACTGGAAAACAGCTCACAAGGCCTCAAGGACCATGGGGATCACAAGGACCTTGGGGGCTGGAGTGCAGAGCTCCAGTTTCATCCCCAGCAAAGCTATGTGGGAGGAGGTTTCAGCAAAGGCATTTCGTTATCTGAGGTTGTCTTCATTTAACATGATGGTTCCAGCTGCAGTGTGGGAAACGGACAACAGAAAAGTACATGAGAAGGAGCACACAGGTGAGGGACGGAGGCAGCAAGCAGATCTGGGACATGTGAGGAGCCTGCTAAGTGAGTGACGTGCGGAGTGAGGGTAGATGTCACAGGGAAAGGAAAAAAGGATAAGTCCTAAGATTTTGGCTATAACTGAGTAAATGATGATGCCATTTAACATGCACTAGATGTGAGGAGGTTTAGGGAAGAAAAGGGGAAAATCATCATTTCTTCTTCCCTTAGCGCCTTCAATTCAGAAATAAAGATGTGATGCAGAGTATGTAAATGACTTAACCAAAGAAGCATAACCAGCTAATTAAAGAACCGGGATCAAAACCTGACTTTCCACTTCCTAAGCTAGACGACTTTCAATTAATAGTATTAAACTGAGGTTTCCACATTAAATAATTTCTAGTTTTGCTATTACCTATTTATATGAAGGCTCCAAATAATTGCAAGATGAATGAGCACTTAAAAATCAAAGCATACGTGAATCTAAACATGTAGTAAAATTTCACAGAACTACACACACGCACACGCACACGCACAGAATATAACATACCAACATCAGTTTCTTGGTTTTGACAAAGTAACATGGTCATGAAAGAAACTGTCACGGGGGAAACTGAGTGAAGGGTACTTGGGAGTGGACTGAGCAATACAACATAAATGGTTTAACCATCTGTGAAATGAATCAGAAGAAAATTTATCAAAAAGGCAATTTTATGTAACTGAACCAAGGCCACTGATTACAATAGTACTGTAAAGCACTATCAACACAGCTAACAAGCAGGCAGCTGCGTCCCCATTTACAGGACCATGGCAACACGTAAAGCATGCACTTGCCTCAAAAGAGGTGTTCCAGTGGTGAAAGAAAGGCATGGACCAGGGATGGCAGGACCCTGTGAGCAGTGCTCTAGGAAGCCAGGAGCCCAGAACACCCCTGAAAGGAGTAAAAGATCAGGGTGAAGTGTTTCCTTCTTAGAAGGGGCATGTGGAGCTGAACACTGTTACCGTGCAGAGCCAGATATATAGACCACCTAGGATTTGGGACTCTGGATTCCTCTGAAAGCTCATCACTATGGGATCTAAGTACAGCACAAATCTGAAGCCAAACTCAGGCTGGATTTTTGTCAGCTAAGGTGCAAGATGGAACTAAAGTCTCTATGTCTCCCAAGATCTGGGGAAATCCAGTGGGTATGGGGCAGTAATGGAGTCAATACTCTGGAAGATAGGAGTTGGAGTGATGGTTTTCTCTTTCCCTACACAGGTTTCCTTACATGCAAGAGTCATTCCCCTTACCTAATCAAATTCAAATCCAATGCCTAGACCTCAATATCATCCATCAGCTCATCCTCTCTTAACCTCTCTATTGCTTCTTTTTAAAAATGCATAAGCTCACTATTAAGCCTTCCCTCACAGAACCCACTCATTCAAGACCCCACTTTGTAAAAGGTTCTGTGTGGCTGTGGGAGATGTTAGCAAGACGCAGTCACTGACTTAGCTGGAGGGGCTGACGATCAAAGGTGAAGAAGAATTAGCGAAGAGTAACACAGGTTCCCAAGTGATTATGACAAAATTGTTCAAAGCAGGGAACAAACACCCCAGCTGGGTGGAACATCAAAAGGCTTCTGGGAGAAGGTGGAATTGTACCCTGAAGAATGAATAAGATTTTTGAGAGGCAGAGACTGGAAGATGAGTGGAAAAGGGGATTGTAGTCAAAAAAAGAGCTCGTGTAAACACACACTGAAGAGATATTACAGCACGGTTACATCAGGAGGAAAAATGTGAAGGCTCTTCTCTCCTCCTCCAGATTTAAGTCCAGATCTAGGTATCTTCTCTGGGAGAGCAAGAATGCTACACTCATTTGGTTGGTCCATCAGACCAGAAAGTTGAAATCTTCAGAGGTAAAATGTTCTGGACTTCTTAGGACTATATTTTTGCCAGAATGTCAAAAAAGTAGTTTCAGTGAGAATCTATTCTTCCTCAGGGACAGAATGGCAATTTCATTTTTACTCTGGCTCCTTTTTGTCACCCTCTCTCTGAGTCTCGCTTCTACTCTGCTAGCACTACTCCCACAAAGGACAAGATAGCTGGAGCTCCAGAAGTCATTCAGAAACATGAGATGACCTTCAGAGTGGAAGTCATGTGCTAAGAACGGCAAAGCACAAAAACAGGAGACCTGAATTCTGATAGCTGTAGGGGAGTCCTATCAGCCATGGACTGGGAACTGACCACAGACCTTTTAGCGTGTGTGAATGCACGTGTGTGATAGATGCTCTAGTGAAATTCCCTTCATTGGCATTTCTTTGTAGGCTACTGTTAAATGTTCAGAAGTTCGTATGCAGAGGCTGGGGGTGTAGCTAAATGGTACAGCCCTTGCTTAGCATGTGCAAGGCCCTGGGTTCAATTATGAAAGCAAGAAAAAAGAAAGGGGCGGGGAAGGAAGGAAAGGGATTAAGGGAAAGAGAAGGGAAGGATGGAAAGAAGGAAGAGAAAGAGAGAAGAGAGAAGAAAGGGGAGGGAGGGAGAGAAATTCACATGCATGTCAGTCCTGTCTCTCCATACAGACTACACACTTCTTGAAGGACAGGGCTCTTGCTTCTATTTCTGATATAATCCTTTTGATGCTTTTTAGAGCCCACAGCACTCTGTGAACACTTCAAAAATGTTAACAAATTCCTTAGGGGATTGAGAAACCTAATACAGCTACACTTCTGAATAACAGGAATAGCACAATGGCTACCTCGGGGTTTAGGAAGAAATTCTTACCCTTGCTTGGCATTACTTGTCAAGAGGTTTGAGTCTCAGTAATGAATGAGTTCCTTCAAATGATGTGAAAATAAAGGCAAGATAGGAGATTGGAAAAAACACACAAAATCCTAATGGACAGGAACAACACGCAAATACTTCATGACTACAACCCTTGCTTAACTCTTCTTGTGTTTAGTACTTAAATGCCAACATTATCGCGTAGCCCCAATACTTAAAAATCTTGAGACTAAACCATAACTAAGTGCACAGGATAACCTGAAATTAAATCTTTGTGTGAACGTGCAGGATACAAAGGCATTTTATCTGTTTGGTTTACCTAATTCTTTTGCTCTTGTGTACAGTTTTAAAAAAGGTTCAATGGGCCTGGCCTGACAAATCTCTTCCAGCAAAATTTAATTCAAAAGAAATGGCAAAGATAATAATATACTTTCATGAGGAAAGTTTACCCTGAAGAAAACCTCGCCAGTTTTGACTCTCCAAACAATTTTAAAACTAAGCATTAGCTTTAATCCAGCACTCTGTTAGGCACTAAGAAAAGAAAGATAAACAAAGCCGATTCCAGTCACCAGAAAAAAAACCAAAGCTTTTGTGGAAAAAGCCAAAGTTTTTCTTTCTTTCTTTCTTTCTTTTTTTTTCTGGCCTTATTTGCCTTATACCATGGTGGACACTATCTGTTAAGGGTCAGATGGGTAAGGATTTTTTGTTTTGCGGTCCATGAGAGCCCCATTGAAACTACTCAGCTCTCCCAATGCAGTATGAAGGCAGCCAGAGACATCAATAAATAAGAACAGCTATGTATGTTCCAATGAAACCATTTCAGAGGCACTAAAATTTGAAAGTCATGTGATTTTCTGACATTATGAAATATTTTCTTCTCTTTTCCAGCTATTTAAGAATGTGAAAACTGAACTGAGGATATAGCTCGGTGGTAGAGCACTTGCTTACCACACATAAAACCCTCAGTTTGATTACCAGCCAGTATTTAAAAGAAAGACAGAGAAAAAGAAAAAAGAAAAGAAAAGATAGCTATTCTCGGCTCATAGTAACACAAAATCGGTGAAAAGATGTGGCCAACAGGCCATAGTCTCCCCACCCCTACATATATAGCCTAACAGCAAAGTGGCAATGAAAAATCAAAATTCACTTAGAAACTATTCAGTTTGTTTCTAAAAGGAACAACAGACTGTAGGAAAAGGAAAAAAAGGAGAGATGATTAATTCAAAATGTGCTAAAGAAGAAGGAAGACACACAAAGAAAACTGCAGCCTACCTGAGAGAAGCAAGAGGCCTGGTCTCTAGGGCACCTAGAGGGAAGAGGGGTCAAGAGCGGAAGTCAGCTCAGAAAAACACGGGGTTGGAGATTAAACTCGGAGAAACCTGAACATCACAAAAATGAGCCCAGAATCTAAGGACCAAAGCTACTATGTTCTCAAAATTAGCCATGATTCTGTTAGCAAAACCAAGGCAGTGCTGTTATGAGACATCTACTGGAGTACAGGCATGCTGACAGGGTGATTTTGTTTCCTATAGTATTGGGAGGCGTGTCAATTTAAAGAAACCAATCCAGAAAGTTTCAGTTCTTTCAGTCTCAGACCTTCCCTCACCTTTAAAAAGATTTGGCCCTGGGTAGAACTGGGCTTCAAGAGTTCAGACCACTGGCCTACTCCTATATCTAACCAAAACCTGTGAAATTTCTAGCCAAAAAGAATGTGAGGAGAATTCTCCCCTATGAGACTGATTACTATAATTATTATGATACTAATGAAATAGATTCATAGATAGGCCAGTTAGAAATTGCCTGGGATAGAGACCAGAACAAACTGTTTTAAATCTACTGAAAAATGTGAGGAGAATTCTCCCCTATGAGACTGATTACTATAATTATTATGATATTAATGAAATAGATTCATAAATAGATAGGCCAGTTAGAAATTGCCTGGGATAGAGACCAGAACAAACTGTTTTAAATCTACTGAAATGAATGACTAACGGCAGGCATTCAGAAAACACTAAATAGCAGCCACTAGGAAATGCCAAAGAATCACTTTCATGGATGGATAAGCAGAGTTATATCTGCTGGCTAGCCAGGAAAAGCTGAAAAACAAGATAAAGTAAAAACTGGCAATAATAAAGCCCTTAGTCTATTTTCTATTGCTGTAACAAAATACTTGAGACCAGATAATTCACAAGTGAGGTTATCTGGACAATAGTTCTGGAAGCTTCCCGGAAGCACAGACCCTGGCATCTGCTCGGCATTGGTGAGGGCCTTCTCGCTGTGTCACAACAAAACCCAACACCACATGGTGAGACAGTGAGCTCACTGGCCAGCTCCATCTCTCTTCCTCTGCTCATAAAGCCACCTATGCCAGAATGGGGATCCACCCTCATCACCTCCTCTCATCCTAATTACCTTCAAAGGCTCTATCCCTTAATCTATTAGCATAAATGTGGGCATTAAGTTCCCAACATAACAGCTTTAGAGAGACACATTTAAAACATACCATTCTGCCCTTGGTCCCCCCCAAATTTATGTCCTTCTCATACACAAAAACATTCATTCCGTCTCAGTAGCCCCAATATTTTAAATCCTTTCTAGTACCAACTCAAAAGTCCAAAGTAAAGTGTCTCATCTGAAATATGGGTGTGACTCAAGGCATAATTTACTCTGGGGCAAAGTCACTCTTGCCACGTTAACTGTGAAATCGAAACCACGTGGGATGGGAACAGAATGAATATTCCCATTTGAATGGGGAAAACAAGCATGCAGAAAGAGCTATCTGGTCCTAAATAACTTCCAAATCTTACAAGATAAACATTAAGCCTTAAAGCTCTTCCAGGATAATCTTTCACCCCATGTGTCACCTCCTGGACACACCAGGGGATGTGAGCTCCTGTAAACTCTGCTGGCCTTGGGCCAGGCACAGTTCTCACAGGCTATCCCCGAATGCTGGTGACTCTAACGCTGAAGTCCGCATGGCAGTCTGACTCCAACGGCTCCATCAGCACCAGAGTGGCAAGGGTGCAATGAGTCTCCCCAAAATTCCTATGTTGAAGCCCTAACTCCCAGGACCTCAGAGTGCGACTGTACCTCGTATGCCACAGGATGATGCTTCAGTCAATGACAGACTACATATATGACTGAAATCCCACAGGATTACACCAGAGCTGGGAGATCACAACAGTAGGAATGAAAGGAGGGTGGCTCCCAATCAAACACTGCCAAATAGCAATTGGCCACCTGAAAAACGTCCACAAATTCACCAAAGGTCACTGCGGCAGCACCAAAAGTCAAATGACATGGCACGAGCAGTGACTCGCTGTGTTTAGGTAGAAGGACATTTAAGAAATCCCAAGAGGATAAAATCCACTCTCAGGAGTTGAAAAGAAAGGAAGAGTCAGACAACATCTTGTCAGTAGCTACAGAAAAATGGGTGGTGGCCCACACCTGTAATCCCAGCACTCCGAAAGGCTGCAACAGAGGATTGCCAAGTTCAAACCCAGCCTGGGCAACTTAGTGAGACCCTGCCTCAACATTTAAAATTTAAAAAGAGCAAGAGATGTAGCTCAATGCAAAGGTCTTCGGCTCAATTCCCAGTATGGCCAAAATAAAACTCTTTTGGTAGGAGCCTCTCATTCCAAGCCTTACATCCCCTGGGCAGAACTTCATGAACAAAGAGGTGAAAGGCCAGAGGTGAAACTAGAAAGAAATACAGCACTTGATTACCTACTGCATACCAGGCAACATTAACATTACCTCCATTTACATGGCACTTTATGTTTCAAAAGATTCACTCACATATCCTTTCATTTAATCTTAATAACTACCATTAAAGATGTGTAGGAGGCATTTCCTTCACATGAGAAGACTTAAACTTAGGAAAAACAAACAAAATAATACAGCTCAAAAAAGGGAGAAGCACAACTTTACCCCAAACCTAAATCCACATGTCCAATTGCTTGCAAAACATATTTGCAGAATGAAATGCTGTGTGGCCCTGGCCTGGGACTCAGCTTCTTCATCCAAAAAACAGGAACAATAACAGCCTCTGCTTCATAGTATTTGTTAACACAAAGCACTTAAAGGGACTAAGTCCCAGTAAAAGCTCAACAAATGTCAGCTACTGTTACCTTAATTCCACAAACACAACCCATACACCAAACAGACAAGCCCATCTTCCCCTGGTCCTGCGTTCTGTCCTGGTGGAACCTGTATCGCTCAGCTCTCCAGCTCAGTCTAATGACAGTGACAACAACGTCCAAGGATAACAGTGACAACAACACTCACCAAATGTTTACTACACACCAGGCTCTGTGGTTTAGCACCTTCTGGGCAGAGATTACACCTGATCAATTTGACTACCTGTTTAACTCCTGGCACACAGGAGACAATCAGTGCTGGCTGAACTGAATGAAGCAGGAAGCAAGGTTCACACCTCGTTCTCACGCTGTACAGCCTCTCCGTGTCCTGTAATGGTTTACGGTGCTGAACCAGGTTATAAGGAGAAGGGGGGAGGTTATTATTCTGCTGAAGATTTTAACAGTCTCTTTGAAATGCATTCTTGACTTAATGAAAAAGAGTCATCAGGAATGTCTTTCCAAGTGCAAGGAGAAAACAAACTACTATCTGGAACACCCACATATTTACAAATCTAGTCTATTTGAAGGATATAATTTAAAATGCCACTGGCAAAAGCTTAATCATCTCTAATCTTAACAGTTTGTAGAAAACGATGAAAAGATTTTGAAACTTAATACTTAAAAGCATACAAACAGGAGACACTGAAAAAATCAGGTTATATAATTAGTGAAGCACTTTGAAATAGAATACTCACAGAAAGATAAACAGAAAAAATACTCTTCATAGTTTCTCAAGAGGCACTTGGAAAAGGTCATTTAAGTCCAATGTTCCCCACCCCCCACCTCCACTAAGTGAAATAGCCACAGACTTTGATAATAATTTGAAAAGACTACTTCCAGTTCATTCAAAGTTTTACTCTAAAGAACAAAAATATATTTTACACGCACATATAATCTTCTCAATTTTCTTCATTTGACATCATAGAAGAAATTCCAGATTTAAGTAAGCGTCATGTTGAGTAAACAGTAACTTTCTGGAAATTACTGGAGTTTTAGAAAGAGCTTCTAAAATGGAACATCCTATGGGAATGACAGGGTTCCGGTCACGCTGCCCCACAATATGGCACCATGGGAAATGAGCAAGAGTGGAAACAGCAGGTCACTCTCCCCTCTCCCTGCCCTTCTTCTGGGAAGCAGGTCACAAACCTTCAGGTGAGAGGCGCCCTCCTAACACCCAAGAGGAAGGACCATCCTGCTTTCTGGACACACACGCTACAGAGAAGGATATGAACAGACAGGCCTTCCTAAGGCCTCCTCAGTTTATTTTTACTGAATCACACTCTTTTTCCAATCATACAGCTCCACAACTGTCCTCTTTTATTAAACCTAACACAAAAATCCACAAATTTAACTGTTTCTTTGGGTCTTTGCTCCTTTGTCACGTAAAATTATATTAAATTGTATGCTTTCCCCCTTGTTTTTGTTATAGGGACCTCAGCCATGAACCTAGGACTGACTGAAGGGAAGACATTTTTTTCTTTTCTCACAGTAAAAATTCAAATTTTGAAAACAAAACAAAAGTTTAACATATTCTTATTGTACTTCACTACTAATTTATTATAGAGATTATCTCTTTTCAATTTAATTGATAAAAATGTATGCATTTATCATGTGCAAACAAAAACAAACAGCCAAAAACAAGGAAATGATATATACTGTCTTAGTCTGTTTGTGCTATTATAACAAAATGCTGGTTAATTTATAAATAATAGAAATTTACTTCCCACGGTTCTGAGACTGGGAAATCCAAGATCAAGGTGCATCTAGATAGGTCCTGCCAACATCTGCAGATGACAGAAGGACTAACACTGTCCTCAAATGACACAGGACAGAAGGGCAAAAAGGCCCTAAACTAGATCCCTCAGGACTGAAATCACTTCCCAAAAGACCCCATACTGCCGGGCATGGTGATGGCACACACCTGTAATCCCAGCACTCAAGAGGCTGAGGCAGGAGGACTGCCATGAGTTCAAAGCCAGCCTGGGATACACAGTGAATTAAAGGGCAGCCTGAACTACACAGTGACACCCTGTCTCAAATGGGGGGGCATGCATAATACCACATATGTGAATTAAGTTTCAACACATGAACTTTGGGAGATAGTCAGACCATGGACTATACAGTGCAGAATGGCTAAATTGAGATAATTAACCTATGCATTACCTCATACACTTGTTGTGTGTGTGTGTGTGTGTGTGTGTGGTTAGAACACTTAAAATTTACTCTCAGTGATTTTCAAGAACACAGTATCTTGTTAATTATTTGCACCATGCTGTGCAATAGATCTCTTGAACTTATTCCTCCTATCTGACATTTTGTAGCCTTGGACCAATAGCTCCCAATCACTTCTCAAACTCTGGTAAGCACTCTCCCCTCAATGAATGTAACCTTTTTAGATTCCACATGTAAGTGAGGTCATGACCTATTTGCCTTTCTTGTGCTTGGCTTACTAAACTTGACATAGTATCTTCTAGGTTCATCCATGTTTTTTAAGTGACAAGATTTCTATTTTTAAGATTAAAAAGTACTCTGTTTTATATATATATATATACACACACACACACACACACACATACACACACACACACACCACATTTTCTGCATCCATCCATTTGACAGGTGTCTCTTCAACATACTGATTTCTCTTCCTTTGAATACATATCCAATAGTGGGTATGTATCTGGGTCATACAGTTCTACTTTTAATTTTCTGACCAATTGTTTTACATAGTGACTGTACTAATTTGCATTCCCATCAACAGTATACAAGGGTTGCCTTTTCTCCATATCCCTGACAATATTTTTCATTTTCTTAATAACAGCCATTCTCATAGGTATGAAGTTATAGCTCGCTGTGATTTTAATTTCGATTTCCCTGATAATTAGTAATGTTGAGCATTTTTTCATATATCTTTTGGCCACATTTGTATGTCTTCACTGAAAATGTTTATTCAGGTCCTTTGCCACTTTTTAATCAGGTTGTTTTCTTGCTATTAAGTTGTTAAGAGTTCCTTATATATTTTGAGCATTAACCCTTATCGGATATATGGTTTGCAAATATTTTATCTTATCCCACAGCTTATCTCTTCACTCTACTGATTGCTACCTTTGCTGTGCAGAAGCTTTTTAGTTCAATACAATCTCTTTTGTCCACTTTTGTTTTTGTTGTCATATCCAAAACCATTATTGCCAGATCAATGTTATGAAGCTTCCCCCATTTTTCTCTAGTGGTGTTTGCTTGTTTGTTTCTCTATTTTTTGAGACATGGTCCATGTAGTCCAGTCTGGCCTTGAACTCACTACATTGCCCAAGCCGGTCTCAGACTCACAGCGATCCTCCTGCATCATCATCCCAGCTACTGGGATTACAGGCATGTGCCACCACGCCGAGCAGTTTAGCAGCTTCATAGTTTGAGATCTGATGTTTAAGTTCTGAATCCATTTTGAGTAGGCTTGTTCATATGGTGTGGGGTCTACTTTCATTCTTCTGCTTATGGCTACCCTTATGTTCCAACATCATTTATTTAACAGATGTCCTTTCTCCATTGTATGTTCCTGGCACTTCTGTTGAAAATTGATGGATCATAAGTGCATGGATTTATTTCCAGGCTCTCTATTCTGTTCCATTGATTTATGTGTCTGTCCTCATACCAAACTTATGTTCTTTTGATTACTATAGCTTTGTAGAATTGAAGTCAGGTAATGTGATGCCTTCAGATTTGTTTTTTGTTATTTTTCTTTTTCTGTTTTGATTTTTGTTCAAGGTTGCTTTGACTATTCAGGGTTTCTTGTGGTTCCATAAAAATTTCAAGATTTTTTTTTTTAAATCTGCAAACTTTTTTTTTTTTGTACCAACTCGGGACCTTGCACTTGTGAGGCAGGCAGCAGCACCACCAGAGTTAAATCTCCAGCCCTAAAAAATGTAATTTTGAGTGATTTTTTTTGTTGCTGTTGTTGTTGTTGTTGTTTGTTTTTTGAGACAGGGTCTCACTACATAGTTGAGACTGACCTGGAACTCACTAGGTAGCCCAGGTTGGTCTTGAACTCACAGCGATCCTCCTGCCTCAGCCTCCAGAGTGCTGCGATTATAGGCATGTGCCACCACACCCAGCTTCATAGTGATTTCACTGATTCTGTAGATTGCATTACATAGTATAATCATTTTAAATATTAATTTTGCCAATCCATGAACATGGGATATCTTTTCACTTGTTTGTGTCTTTTTAAATTTCTTTCATGGTTTTCAGTATACAGGCTTTCCCTTCCTCGGTTAAATTTCATTCTAAGTTGATTTTGGAGAGGCTTTTGTTTTGTTTTGGAGGAGTTGTTTTTGTTTCATTGTGTAGCTATTGCAAATAGGATTGCAGGGGTCAGGGATTTAGCTCAGTGGTTCCAACACCTGCCTCCTAAGCACAAAGTCCTGAGTTCGATCCCCAGTATCAAATAAAGGGGGGGGGGTAAAAAGGATTGCTTTCTTGATTTTTTTTTCAAATAGTTTGGTGTTAGTGTGCAGAAACACTATGATTTTTGTATGTTTATTCTGTCCCTGCAACTTTACTGGAATTCATTTATTATTTCTAAGGGTTTTCTGGTGGAGTTTCTATGATTTTCTGTACATAAAATCATGCCGTCTATAAACAGGAACAATTTAACTAGTAAAGGTAGAGGGAGTAAAAAACCAGAGAATGAAAAAAGCAAAATTTAAGAAATTAACCAATGAGAGATGAGAAGGAGGAGAAAAAAGTAAGATAGTAAAGGTAATTAATAGTGTTAGAGAACATTCACAGGAAAGAACAAATGAGAAAAAGAAGAAAAAGTAAAGAGCAAATACAGAAAAAAGATTAGAAAGAGAAAAAAATCTGAAAAGAAAAAAGAGAAGAGAAACTAAAAGAGAAAGGAAGGGGGAGAAAAATCCCTAAGCCCCCAAAAACAGATGAAGAAAAGATAAAAGTAATAAAAAATAGAAAAAAAATTTAAAATATTGAGTCAAGGAAAAAAACGCTGTGTTTTTTAATGAAAGGTTTAATTACAAGATCTGCAGTCTTGGTTTCCAGTTGCCATGATTTTCTCTGCCTACCATTAGGGCCTATGGGTTTCTGAGGTGCCCTCCCTGAAACAGAAGCCCCTCTGCTCTCTGGTTGCCATCCAAGCCAAGGTTATCCTTACTCCGGTTGATAAAAGAAAATGCAAACAGCCCTCTAGCCTCTGCTGATGTAGGCCAGGGCAGAGATTCAAGCAGACTTCGAACTTAATCTCCCCAGGTGTGGTTGCTCCCTTCTCTCCCCAGGTGTTGTCTTTGTCTAGGATCCCATCAGCTGGGTAGTCCTCGCCTCTGCTGTCCCATCCTTGAAAAGCAAAATACAGAGCTGACTTAGACTTGGTGGGTGGTCTTGCCTTTGCATCACGGGGTCACCAGCACATGTGGCATAGGCCTGCTTGCCTACATCCAGGGATTGGGTGCCACCCAGCACAGTCCTGCTTGCTCACATGGGAGAGTTGCCATACATTCAGTGCAGGTTTGCTCATGCTAGGGGACTCTTACTGAACACAGAGGAAAAGCTTTCAACTTTCCACTGTTAAATATGATGTGAGCTACAGATGTGTCATATATGGCCTTTACTATATTGAAGTATATTCCTTCTATTTCTAATTTGTCGAGAATTTTTACCATGAAAGGATGATAAACGTTTATCAAATGTTTTCTGTATTTGTTGAGGTAACTGTATCGTTTTTGTCATTCCTTCTGTTAATGTGATATATCATATTTGCGTATGGTTGTTTGTTTATAATAGTGGACATTAAACCTGTAAAACCCAGGCAAATGCTCCATGACTGAGCTACATCCCCATCTCCTTTTATATTTCTGGAGACAGGGTCTAAGTTGCCCAGGCTGGTTTCAAACTTGTGATCTTTCTGGCTCAGCTTCCTGAGTAACTGGAATTTCAGGCATGTGCCACCATGCCCAGCTGATTTGCATACCTTGAACTACCCTATATTCCTTTAATCACAGTGAATGACCCTTTTAATATGCTGGTGAATTTGGTTTGTTAGTATTTTGTTGATAATTTGTGCATCTATACTCACCAAGGCTACTGGCCTGCAACTTTCTTTGTTTCCTTATGTCTTTGTCTGGTTTTGGTATCATGGCAAGGTTGTCCTCATCAAATGAATCTGGAAATATTTCTTCAATTTTATGGATGACTTTTTGAAGAACTGGTATTAGATCTTCTTTAAATGACTGCTAGAATTCAGCAGTGATGCCACATAACCCTATATACACAATCACTACATCTGAAAGTACTGTAAAGCCTCAAAATTATTTAACACATCTCCCAAGGAAATATGATGAGGTGTATATCTTCTCTCTTTGAATCTGGACTCTGAGACAACTTAACCCAAAAAAAAAGCAAAGCTGCCTTTTGTCATTTGTATGTGGTTGGTTCCTCAAAGATTCATGTGCTGAAAAGTCAGTCCCCATTGTAGTGATGATGAGAGGCAGAGGAACCTTTAAGAGGTGGGGTCTAGTAAAGGTGAACAGGTAACTGGGGTCACCACCCTTGGAAGAGATTAGTGTAGTTCTCTTGCGACTTAAATTGATCCCCCCAAAATAAGTTGTTATGAAAAGAGTAGCTCTGGCTCCTCCCCAGCCTCTTGCTTATACGTGTACTCCCATCTACACACCCAGTAGAAAGCCAATTATTTTCCACTTGTCTACCATGTTGTGATGTAGCTTGGAGGCCACATGGTGTCATGTATTTTGTACTTTCAGCCTTCAAACTATGAGCCGAAATAATATTATTTATAAAGTATCCAGAATCAATTATTTTATTACAGCAACACAAAATGGACTGAGACAGTAACAGTATACCAATATTTAGGCCTGGGCCACAGGAAACTAGCGGCTCTGTTTCCTACTCCTTGAAATCAACTACCACACCATAAGGAAACTCTAGCAACCTATAAAACTACCCGTGTGAACAGGGACCAACAAGCAATTCCAATTTACCACGTATATGAGTGATTCACTTTGGAAATGTGATCCTCCCACTCAAGCTAAGCCTCCTCAACTTACATAATGTGGAGCACAGGTGAACTATTCCCCCTGAGCCCTGCCCAAACTTCATATTCCTAAGTACAATGAGTGTTTTAAACCACAAAATTTTGGAGTTGTTACACACAAAAAAATGACCA
Organism: Fukomys damarensis; assembly: GCF_012274545.1. Taxonomy (NCBI): domain Eukaryota; kingdom Metazoa; phylum Chordata; class Mammalia; order Rodentia; family Bathyergidae; genus Fukomys; species Fukomys damarensis. The sequence goes on along the minus strand of NW_022900927.1, from coordinate 55,108,051 downwards.
GTCTACTATATTCTATTTGTTTGCCTCTACCTTTTACTGACTACAATTTTAACTCTTTGAAAGTATGACTCAGTCTTTACATACATCTTTAAAGTCACTCATTCATTCCAGTAAACATGTAAGGACTAATATATAGCTAGCATTACAGTAGATAGGTTTACAGGAAAAATCTTCCCTTAGAAAAGTCTACCGTCTACTTGTAGAAAGAAGCAAAACAAACAAAAACAGACCACAACTATAATCACAGAGCCTCAGCACAGTAGCCAACAATGGTATATAACAAATGTTGGCACCGGCCATTGGTGGTGCACACCAGTAATCCCAGCAGTTGGGAGGCTGAGGCAGGAAGATCACTGCAAGTTCGAGATCAGCCTGGGCTACATAGTGAGTTCCAGGTCAGTCTCAACTACATAGTGAGAACCTGTCTCAAAAAACCAAAAAAAAAAAAAGGTTGGCTAAATGAATACATAAATTAGGACCTCAGAACAACCTTGGTAATTATGAACTATCCTTATTTATAGATGAGGTACACTAAATATCAATGCATTCCTTCTCAACCCCAGAGCCATCTTTCTTGGCCTTGCTTTGTGCCACTGAAGCTGGATTCCATGAATATTTCTCCTTTTCCAGGTAGCATAATGTTAGTTTTCATCAACAAAGTGCAGTTAAGGAACACTGCAAGGGCACAGCAAAGGAGAGGACTTTTCTTCTGGGGTGAGGATGCTTTATCCCCAGTCAGGTGTCCTCCAACAGCTTGAGGAACTCAGTGGTATTCAGTCTCCAAGGAATTTCCTTGTACTCTGCCTCAGATCACTTCCTGAAGACTAGCTCTGGTTCACACACTTTCTCTACCAAATAGGTGGGCTGCTCTCACAGACCACCTCATGTGGTAGTCATTACACCTCCCACAAGGGCTGAATCTCTCAGCCTTTTGGGTCATCAGGAGTTTCTTTCAAGTTCTTAGCAACTGTATCCTGCACTCTCCTTCAATAGTAGAACAAAATGAAAAGTAGCTTTGTCCAGCTGCTCATCCTGTACTCCTTAAAGATAACTTCCACTCTTTTTCCAGTTAACCGTTGAGGTGGATTAACTAATGGGCAGTGTGGAACACACAGCTGAACTCGATCAGCGTGGTCTGGGAGTGGAAGACCCACCCTGAGGATTGCTATCAACAGCCATAAAAAGAGGACTGAAGGGAAAGATCGTGGGCTGTTGATTTTCTAGGAGCAGCTTGCTGTGGACAGTTTCCCAATGGGAACTTGGCTGTTCTCATCAGAGGAGCTCGGGGCCTTGCTGTCTCTGGGTCTGGCTGCTGTTCTCATCCCGGGAGCTCTGGTCTTCATTGAGCATCTCTTCCTGGCTCCAATGTGGATCCCCTCAGCACAGTGGCACAAATTCTTCATCTCACCAACACAGGTTTTCTGGCTTCCACCACTGGCCTTTGGGCTTTCCTGGTGCAGATCCTCAATACAGACAAGCAGGAGACAGCACCTTGCACTCTAAGCCTTTAGCTGGACTTGTGCGGGACGCTGCTGTGGGATCCCGGCCCTTGCCTGGCTTCTTTGGGCCTCCGGTGTGCGGTTAATCCCTTGTACTCTGTATTTCACTTCTTGGGTAAAAATCATAAACTAATCCTATATATTATATGTTCTCTGTTAGATGTATTCCCTCGCCAAAACCCTGACTACAATAACCATAGTTAACTTTTTTCACTGGCTAAAAAATTTTGTTTCATTTGCATATTTTCTTTGGAAATGTTTATACCAGTAGAGTGAAACTAACCTTTAGAGACAATGGATATCATTAGTTTAGATATCATTAATTTATTATAAAAGAGACACACAAATTATTTACATGATGAAAGTATTCAGTACTTCAGTGGAATGGGCGGTGTTGTGTACTGTAATGTCAACAGTGATTTACTATTTTGCAAGGATATCACCATCTCTAATTAAGAAATCTTTGTCATCTAGAACTACATTGGTGCCTCTATATCCCGGAGGAAGAATTTTATCTCCAACTTTCACACTAACTGGTGAGTCCCTCCACCCTTTCCTTTAGAGTTCCATCCCACAGCTACTATAGTTGCCTGAAGTACTTTTTCATGAGATTTTCCTGGAAGCATAATGCCTCCTTTGGTGACAGTTTTAGCTGCACTCCTTTCAAACAATACTTGATCAAACAACAAGAGAAACTTCCTAAATGCCTGTTCTGCCATGGCACCAGCCCTGCAGCTGGGCCTCTGCTGCTGTTTTCCTGTTCAAATTATGATGTGAGTTTGTCTCCTGAGTGGATCTGGACTGGCACGTGAAGAAATAAAAAGGCTCAAACAACCAAAAAGTACATTTGTCCATAGCAGCAACATATGACCAACCACATACTGAAAAGGAAGAGGTAAATTTAAACACTAAACACACACAAGGTTCCATGTCAGTCTCATTCAAAATCTTTGTTTTGTTTAATCACATTTCTCAGAAAACTTCTTTTGTCTTCTTTGGCATTTTTTCAAAATCTCTCACTTGGCAAACTGTTAACAAAAGAGATACAATGAGGACACTGGCTACATGTGAGATCTGCAGCCAGAGATGTCAGGAAATAAAGAAGCTGTGCCAGCTGCGGTCAGGTCATCTGTGACATGTGACTTCATGGGACCAGAAGCCCACCTGAGAGACAGCGATAAGACAGCCTCCTGATGAGAAGCCTGAACTGCGAGGCAGACTGTCAGTGTTCACATCTCAGGTCTGCCAGGCTGTGTGAGTGTGGGCAACTCCTCATCTATAAAATGCAGACGATGCATGGTAATATGTAATAACAGTACCTACCCCAAAGGAGTCCTGAAGATAAAGTGAGTACACACACAGTGTGTGTATACGTATCCTTTACACTAGTACCAGATCCCAAGTCTCTTTCTAAGCTCCTCTCTGCATTTTTCCCCAATATGTTCTCATTTTGAAAAGGTATTTATGGAGACCTACCCTGCTATAAAAGCTTCTCTCCCGTGTTTTCTCCATTACCTTTGGCCCTCAATCTGGATCTTCCTACGTTAAGAGGTAGAACCTCCTCCTTCTTTAACGGGTTATAATTTCTTTCCAGGCCTACCGGTGTGAGAATGCACAATCCAAAAGGAATGGGGGTGACACAGTATAGTAAACATCTCTTGCTTCCATCACCTTTCCCATTCCAGGTGATTTTGGTGTCCTAAGCGAAAGGCTTACATCACAGCCTGAGCATGGCCCGCAGTCCTTTACTCTTGGGGGAGGCCACAATGCAGGAACCTTATTGGAGATGGTTAACTAACAGCCTTAGGGCTCCACTGTGCTCCACTGCTGCCCTTCCTGAGCCCCTAATTTTATATACACCTTCAAGGTTGTGAGCTGCCCAGTAGACTTGAGAATTTTGTTTATGTCAACATGAAGTTCCGCTGCTTACACCAAAGACACCATATGCATGTGTAGATTTACTGACATCTTTTCATTTCCTCATCTGTGTGGGTGAGTTTAAGTCTCTTCCAGCTCTAACTTTTTTGTTTCAGCAACAGGGAAGGTCCTAGCAGATGTGTTCCACTTGCTCTGTAATTCTCGGTAACAACCTCACCATTACTACTCAGCACTGCTTGGTGTGAAAAACTATAATAGTACACAGGATCCTGATGAGATAATTAATAATGTGAAATAGGAAGAAAGGGGCTAAAGGGTTAGGGGAAGTGGGAAGGGTGGGGAAAGGAAATAAGGGAAAAAACAATATGAGAAAAAAAAAAAAACTACTCGGCACTCCTACACCTTATCAACAAATGGTAAAACTAAGAGATACTGCTAAAGATTTATACTTAGGCTCTAAAACCACAAGCCAGGGCTGAGGGTGTAGCTCAGTGATAGAGCACTTGCCTAGCATGTGCGAAGCCTGGGTCTGATCTCTAGCATCACAAAAAAAAATATTTTTTTAAATTGCAAGCTTCATTTCCACTGTGATATTATGAAATATATAATTGGTCTTTGTCCCCTCTCTTGGCATACTCCAAATCCTTGGGGTCTTCACAACATACATAGCTTTTGCTTGCTCATGAGCTGACTGAGGTAGCTGGCAACCCCTCGGAGCTCCGGGGTGGAGGCTGATTGCCCAAAATGCTAAGACGGGATTAGAGGGGTGATACTGTAGTGGATTAACAAACGGGCAACTAGGAACGCCCCGCTGAACTGAATCAGCATGGTCTGGGCACAGAGGATCCACCTGAGGACTGCTGTCCATAGCCATAAAAAGAGGACTGGAGGGAAAGATCATGGGTTGTTGATTTTCTAGAAGCTTGCTGTGGGTGATTTTCCTAAAGCAAACTTGGCTGTTCTCGTCGAAGCGGGAGCTCAGGACCTCACTGTCGCTGGGAATGGCTGCTGTTCTCCTCAGGGGAGCTCTGGTCTTCACCGTGAGCAGCACTTCCTGGCTCCACTGCGGATCCCTCAGCCTGGTGGCACAAATCCTTCATCACACCCGCATAGCTTTTCTGGCTTCCACCACTGGCCTCTGTCCCTTCCAACTGCAGATTCTCAATACGAACAAGCAGGAGACATTGCTGTGGGCTCCAGGCCACTGGCTGGACTCAAGCAGGACACTGCCTGGGGACTCTAAGCCTTCAGCTGGACTGGTGTGGGACATTGTTGGGATCCAGACCCTCAGGGGGATTCTTTGGACCCCTACTGTGCGGTTAATCTCTTGCACTCCTCTGCCTTTGACTTTCTGGGTAATTATCAAAAAATAAACCTATAAATTATGTGTCCTGTAGTAAAGGTAATTCTCTTGCCAAAACACTGACTACAACAGAGACTTTTAGTCTCACTCCTGAACTCTAGGAGGGAGAGGGGCCGAGGGTTAACTGGACGATGATGTAATCACTCAAGCCTCTATGGTGATGCCTCCATAAACATACCGAAGGACAGGGTTTGGAGAGCCTCCGCTGCCCAGTGGAGGGTCCAGGAGGGTGGTGACCAGAGAGGGCCGGAACTTGGGGGCCTTCTCCTATACTTCCCTGCACCTCCTTCAACTGCACCCTTGGTGATGTCCTCTGTAATAAACTGTAAACGTGGTTTTCTGAGATCTAGGAGCAGCTTGAGCAAAGCGGGGAGGGGTCACAGAAACCCCAGTTTACAGCCAGAGACCCAGACTGGCAGCTGGTACTGGAAGTGGGGGACGGTCTGGGGCCCACGCCCTCAGGATGCGGGATGAGATGCCGCCTCCAGGGAAACGGGGTCACACAGGACTGATCAGAGGACACCAGCCGTGTGCTTCTCACACGCATTCCCCGCAGCGGCATTCTGCCCGATTTCTGAGTGAAGGTGCTGGAGGAGCTGGGTCTGTTTACTGCTCCCCTCCCATCCCTGAGGACACCTCAGCAGTATTATTTTTGTAATAGCATTGCCACCCTCTCTGCCATCCTGTTGATTGTAAACAGATCCTGAACATTTCCAGGAATCGCCAACGTGGCACTTCTGACAAGGAGTTCAAGGTTCTTTTGTAACGTTATCAAAATAAAGCCTAGGACTAAAACCTGCTCAAAACTTACAGAGGTTAGATTTCTTTTTCAATTAAAATTTACTGCTTGGAAAAGCACAAAATATTCTTTTTTATTTTTCTGAATCTGGGGTAAATGCCCTCCAAAGAATCACGTACATCTTTGCTCCTTACCTCCCAAACTGAGGAACAAGTATAAACACAGCTGCCTATTAGAATTTAAGTCAAGCAAACATCCCTGCGAGTTACAACAGTGGCCTACAAGCTTGAACTACACCCATGAACAGGGAATGCTGCCTTGCTAAGCATTTGCTGAAACTCTGAAGCTGAAACACCAGAAAAGCTGGTTGTTGCAACTGATGGCTTTAGATAGCAGGATTTAAGAGCTGCAAATGACACACGGGCTCCTAATCGCAGCCGAGATTTAGTCATCTGCTAAACTCAAGACAGCCAGTGGAGGAAACCCAGGACCCCCGTGCAGCCTTCCAGCAGACCCTGATCTCCAACCCCCTACCCCACAAAATAGGACAAAATGAAAGATGGAGAGAGGTAGATACCTAAGAATGAGTCTTAGGACAACAGGCAGGGAAGAGACAGGCAGAGAGCCTGGGAGGGGGAAAGCGAATATTAAGAAAGTATTTTTATAGGATTAAATTAGCAAGCTTTGAAGTCAAGGAGCCAGCATTCCAACTTCATTGCGTGGCTTTGAGAAAAGTGCCTACATTTCCTCATCTGTGCATGAGGGAAATAACACCCTTTTCTCATCAAATTCTTATCAGGATTGAGTGATTAATAATGCAAAGGGCTCGAACTTCCTGGCACACAGTAAGCCCTCGATAAGTAGGAATGTTATTTTACCAAGGTCATCTGAGGTTCTTTGTGAGGCACAGAAAAGACTAAAACTGTGGGGTGGGATTACTAGGGAATAAACCTAGGGTCTCTGCACTGTGCTACATCCCCAGACCTTTTTATCTTTTATTTTGAGGCAGGGTCTTGCCAAGTCACTAAGTTGCCCAAGCAGGAATGGAACTTGCAATCAATCCTCTTGTCTCCACTTCCCGGGGGGCTTGGATTACAGGTGCAGGCCACTGTACCCAGTTGGCAACTCATTTAATTACAATAAAAACATGGGCAGCCAGACAGCCTGTCGGGCCACCCCAAAGAAGGGCAGGCTGAGCCAGGCCCACTCTTCCCGGTACCCAACGTCTGTCTCCCCTTCCGTCCCCTTTAGCTCAACCTTGAATGTGAGAGCAGCATCCAACTCGTTCGTCCCTGGTGAGCTCTGTCACCATGTGGACATAGCTTGATCCACAGAGCACAAAGTATCGTGGGGGTTTGCGACTAGCAGACAGTGTGAGCAGCCAATGACAATACTGCCCTGAATTCTAATTCTATAGCTAACTCCAAGCCCTCCCCTTTATTCTCAGGTGCGTGCAGCCTTTCACAGTGCTCTGCACCCGAGTGCTGGGAGGGGTCAAAAATACTGCCCTGAATTCTAATTCTATAGCTAACTCCAAGCCCTCCCTTTATTCTCAGGTGCGTGCAGCCTTTCACAGTGCTCTGCACCCGAGTGCTGGGAGGGGTCACACCTGTGCTGAGATTCCGACACACTCCTCAGCAACAGCACTCAAGAAATCCAGGGAAGTAAAAACTGACATCTTTCTCTATCTCCATGTCTGCCATATTTGCACCTCCCTCTACCTGAAAACAAACTCTTCACAGATTTGGAGGCCCACACGTGAGGGCAGTGAGAAAGAAGCAGAGGGCACTTGACCCTGGCCCTGCTTCAAATAACCTAGTGGGAGCCAGGCTTGTAGCACACGCCTGTAAGTCCAGCACTCGGGAAGCTGAGGCAGGAGGATTGCCATGAGTTCCAGGCCAGCCTGGGCTACACAGTGAGACCCTGTCTCAACAAATAAACCAAGAAACAAAATAACCTAGTGCAGCCCTTGTGCCTGTGTGTGTCTGTACACACCTGTGTGTGCACATCTTTATAGAGACTTTGTGACAGGTGGGCCCAAGCAGCGCCTGGCCATCTGCACTTTTGAAACCCTCCCCGGGTGACTCCAGGGCTGGGAGCACGGAACCGGGTATAGTTGCCCAAGAACATGGGAGATGTAGCCAAATGGTCCGCACAGCTGCAGGAAGGCCGGGAAGTCAGAGTCAGGCTTCCCGAGTGAAAAGGACATGAAATCCATTTTTTTAAAGTGAAATGGAGGCTTCCCTGCTGGGGCAAGACCTATCACATGGTTTGCTATTCCTAGAAAGAGCTGCAATTAGCTGCCAACAGATGCATTATTTCATCAGTCCCATAAATACTTGATAAAAGTCTGCCTCTCTTTGTCAGCCTCGCAGAAGCTGCAGCGATAAAAAAATCTGATAAGATGCAGTACTGAACTGCCATGATTCCTTTTTACATGATTAAAATGGGCATTCATAAAAATAAGACTTTAGTAAGATCTCATCCCAGTATACTTCTAAAAGCCCAGGAAATTTTTCCTCTTAAAATGAAAAAAAAAAAAAAGTGAGTACAATTTTTTGTATGCCTTTTTCAATTATAAACTCTAGGGCAGAATACAATTCCATTTCAAACCTTGCGGGGAGCCAAGACTCTGAGGCAGGAAAAGCCCTAAATCAAGAGCTGGAAGGCCAGGATCCAAGCCCCTGGCAATAAATTACATCAACTAGCTGTGTGATCATGGGCAAGTGAATTTAATCTCCTAGGCCTCCGTTTTCTCAGACAAGATTTACATGATCTGTGAGTCCCTCCCAGCTCCCAAATTCTATAAACCTAGGAGCTGGCTCCATCTTGCTGACTGTTAACAGCAGCAAATACAAGTTTAAATTTTGGAAAACTAGCCAGGCATGATGGTGCACACCTGCAATCGCAGCATGTGGGAGGCTGAGACAGGAAGATTGCCACAAGTTCAAGGCCAGCCTGGGCTACACAATGAGTTCAAGATCAGCCTGAACTACATAGGGAGACTGTCTAAAAAAAGCACACACACACACACACACAAAGGAAAACTTATGAACTTAGTAATTCTACTTATAAACTTAACCAGCTTCTGTCACTGTACATAAACTGGACAGGCAAAACTGCACACAGTTTGAGTACCACAGTCATTTGCCATCTGAGGAGAATGGGAGCCTCCCTTCCCCAGCCACACCCCGTTATGCTCTGGAAATGGGAAAACACATAAAAAGCACCTTCACACCCTCGGGCCTTATCCACATAGCCTCATGTTCTTTTCTTAGTATTGTCGTTTATGATGAATCATTTTTGCTTAAATAAAAATAATGTATTTTTAACAGGAACTTCATAAATAGAAAATGCTTTCACTTGCCATAAATGGAAGAAACCCATTAAATCTGATACTAAGATTAAAAAAAAAAAGCAGTGCAACTAAATTCTAGCTGAATACTGTTGCCTGCAGAAGGTCTTAAGCATAAGGACCTCTGGTCATTCTTAATGGACTGCAACAGCAGTAAAAAGCATACGATTCTATTTAATTCAAATCCACAAGTCATCTGAAATGATCTTTGGAACCACCCAAGGTCCTGGCTGTTGGATGGGAACCCCAGCAAATGGCAGCAACCCAGCCTATAGTGTGTGGAAAGGGATCCATTTCTCTGAAAGAAAGGTGTCTTCTCCAGCCACATTGTCACCTATGCTCCACTGGAGTTCCTGTGTCCTTGTGTCCCTCCTGTCTCCTCTGTGGCAGAAGTCGAGTCTGTGTTTGGTGTCCCCATCAGAGAGGCTTTCCTGACCCCTCCCCACCATGTACACCATTTTTCTTCACCACCAGATAGGTTATCTATTCATTGCCTATTGTCAGCCCCCACTAAGCCCTTCCCTCCTAGGACACAGTGAGCACCAGGAGAGCAAGGACTTTGTTTTGTTTACTGTCTTATCCCTAGCACCTAATGCCTAGCATGTGGTCAGCACTCAATAAATACTTGTGGGATGGATGAAGGAATGCCCTGGGTTGCCCAGTGCCCGGCATTCTTTTGTTCCTCAGGAAGTGTACAATAATCAGGGAGGGGATCTACAGGAATCTGGGCTCCTGCACACTCCACCACCACTAGAGGGAGGGGGCTTTTTTCGAATAGTGACCCCTTGCTCTCTCTTAATACCCAGGATGCCAAAGACAAGTGGGGCTCAGCCACAGAGAAATGCCTGGATGGACCACAGGCCACAGAAACTGAGATCAACACTGAGCTTCTCATGGTAGAGCCGGCCCAGTGACACGTAGGGCTGGGCGGATCCCATGAGAAGAATCCCAAACTAAAAATACCTCAAATAAACCTATTACACTGTCTAGTGTGTCTGTCATCAGAGTTTATTGACACCTCAGGGCCAGCCTGTATCTCTGGAGGTGGGTGTAGTGGCTCAGCAAGGTCATCCGAGGCCGGCCCCACAGGGGACAGCTTGAGCCCCAGGGCCTAGGGCAGAGGGAACCCACACCAGCCAGCCCTGTGTCCTGTGCCAGCGAGGACAGCCAGGCAGTACAGGCCAGAGGGTCCATGGGGAGGACTCGCAGAAGGTCGGGTAAGGCTGACACAGGTGGCAGCCTGGAGACAGCCACACAGGCATGGGGCATGAGGTGAAGATCTGATACCCACACGGGAGCACTGAGCTGTGGTCCTTCACCTTGCCAGTGGCTAAGAATACAGAAAGCAGGAATCTAGCCAAGAAAAGAGTGAAAACTCAAAAACACACTCCCGCACTAAGGGAGACCAGGGTAAAAGGCAGTTACCAGGCACACTATTACATGAGAATCACGCAGATATCCAGGCCCAGCACAGTAGAAAAGGGAGTCCTGTGGCCCAGCAGCTGGCCCACCACGGCTTAGACAGTCTCTCCAGGCAGTGAGGCCAGGACTGCCAGTAAAGCCCCTTCCAGGGGCAGATGGGCTTTGGCACAGAGGGAGCTGTCAGGGCAGACAGGGCAGCGGAGGGGAAGCCAGGCAGGAGAGTAGGCGGCCTTCACCCACATCCAGCACCGTGCTCATCCCCTGAAATGACCCGACAGGAGCCGGGCGGATTTCCAGCTGATCTAACGTCTAGTATGTGACCTTGGCCAGTAAGGGACGCGCCGTGAAGTGTTCCTTCCACGGTGCCAAGGGGGATTAAGTCATTTTATCGTCAGAATTCCTCTTCAAAATGGCCCTTATAGGGTGAGAAAAAACAAACCAATTATCTATTTACATCTTAGACCTTTTTTGCTTTAAACCAAGATTTGCAGACCCAGGCAGATTCTGAGAGTCAAAGGGTTTAGTTCCTTTTCTTTTTTTTTAATATCTTAGGATTTGCTGGAGGTAGGGTTTAGAAGAGTAGAGCTCAATTCTCTAAAAAATTATATCCAGCCTAGAAATAAAAAGCAATTAACTAGGATCACCCAAATAAAACCTCCGAGGCAGCTCAGATTTTGCAAATAAAACACAAAAAATTAAACAAATAAACAAAGGGAAAAACCAAGAATCTGCAAGAAAGAACAAAACAAGAAAACTTTAATAAATTAAAATCAGTTCCTTCTTGGAGAATGATTGAACTCTTAGCTAAAGAGAAGGCTGCCCCTTCCAGTTGCTCTCAAGGCTTCCCAGGAGAAGGCCACCAAATTCACACAAATAATGATTATAACCAAAATGAGCAAGAGGGAAGAGGTTAACATACACACATCCAGGCATATGAAACCACTTCCATCCGTCCCTCCGAACTCCAAGATGCCCTTAAAAAATTGTAAGTGGACTATTGTGAAGTTTATTCAAAGTACTACAATGCTGGAAAAGTACGGGAGTCCTGAGAAACAGACAACCAGGCTTGTTTGCTTTCTTCCAGGAATACTAAATTGGTAGGCATTTCAACTCTGATACTTGTCTGGAATTTCAACAGCAACAAAAAACCACCTAGGTTTCCAACTCATTAAATCCCAATTTTTGAATTAAAATATTGCTACAAAATTAATTACTTTCAACACTTAAAAATATTTCAAGGTCTGAAACAAGACAAGGCTATTAATTATCGAGACCTTTAAATATATCATTTCTTTCATCCCTGACCTCCTACACATTTTGGTTTTTCAATTCTGGGGATGCGACCCAGAGCCTTGTACGAAGTAGGCAAGCCCCTAGCAATGAGCTACATCCTCAGCCTAATATGTGTGGATTTCAGCAGTGTTTTTTATGAAAAAGAAAAACACAGTGACAAAGAGCAGAATGATAAATCCCAGATTCAGAATTTATCAGTAAGGGCTGGGCATGAAAGGATTTGGAAAGGCAACACTAACAGTATTAGTATATTTCCTAATCTGAGCAGTGAGCACACAGGCGTTGGCTGTTTACTCTCCACACCTTATTTATATTTTGTAAGATTATTCAAAGTCGTATTTAATAAGAGCAACATTTCAAATGAGTCATTGAACTGTCATCCTGGAAGATGTATAGAAATATATGTAAATCAAACCTCTGCTTCAGAATATTTTTTTCAATAGCAGTGTTACTCAATAAAAAGTAAAACAAAAGTAACTTCATTTGTTCCAGAGCCAACTTATCTTTCCACTGATCCTTTCTTCAGAATTAACAAGTCCTGGGAAAAACCTTATTTTTCTAAACAGATATGCTTAATTTTCCACACTATGTACAGCTTCGTTCTATTTGCTTTTTTATTAGTATATGTTTGTGATACATACCAAATACAAGCACCGATACCCCACAATGAACACATTCATTACGTACTGCAAATATATATTAATAAAAAGGTTTTTTTTATTTTTTCCCTTGGCTTCTCTGTAGCTTTTGCCATTTGGCAAAAAAAAAGTTTTAATTTTTTCCTACTTTCTAAATGAATCTGAACACGAGGCCACACTTTTACAAGTGACACACAAGGGTGTTATTTACATTACCCAAAAATCATCGTATAATTAAATAACGTATAGTGACAGTGACAGGCTTTTAGTTTTACTGTTTCGTTGCTCCCAACTATGTGTTGGCAGCAGGAACAACTAAGTTAAATACCAAGAAAGTACCAATAAATTTTTAACCTCTCCCCAGTTCTGCTTTCAATAAAGTATAGCAGCTTAAATAATTTAGTTTGGCTTTCTTCGGGCCTTGGGAATATTTAATTTCATAATGGCAATCCAAGCTGAAAATTCTAGTGCTCCTGAAGGGTTGGATCTTTTCAGTATTTCAGAAAACCTGAGCCATACATTTACATGTAATCTGGCCAAGCTAAGAATAAAAACATTTTTGCTTTTTCCACTCAGGTTTCACCAGGTCTTCCTGAGTGAATTGGTTATCTCATGCTGATCAGATACTGAGATTTAATAGAAAAAGAATTAATTAAAATTGCTTAATATATGTGGTTTGAAAAATCATTCAAAATATGAGTTCTACGAAATAAAACTAACAAAAGCCATCTCTTATTAGGACCATTTGGGTTTTTTTTTGTTTTGTTTTGTTTTTTCTTGGTGGTTTTCTTGGGGGAGTTTTTTTGGGGTTTTTGGTTTTTTGTTCTGCCTTTTAATCATCTATTCAAAAAAATAAAAACAGATATAAGAAAACCTAAAAGTGAACTACGTAAAGTAGTTCTAACTATCACTTCATCAGAAACTCCACAGAATGCTGATTTTTTAACTCTGCTAAGAAACTCTGTTAACTCAGTTTGGATTGTCCTTATAAAGTCAAACACTCCACATGTCCGAACAAAACCATGCTAACATATGTAAGACTTTTGTAGCACCTTATTAAAAGCAAAATATATAACGCAGGACTGGAGAGAGGTTAAAAATTTGCTGGTGTTTTCTTAGTATTTGACTTTGAGGTCCTCCTGGCAACAACACATGGTTGAGGACAGCAGAACAACCAAACTAAAAGCCTGTCACTATCAAAATAATTTAATCTGGGCGTGGTACCGCATGCCTGAGATCCCAACATTCAGAGGTTAGGAGGATCCAAATTCAAATTCAGTATGGGCAAATCAGCAACCTAGTAAGACTCTGTCTCAAAATAAATAAAAAGAGAACAGGGGAGAGAGCTCAGGGCAGAGGCTCTGGGTTCAGTGCCACCACCACCCATACTCACACACCTTAATTATACAATCATATTGGGTGATGGAAATAGTATGTTATACATCGTTCACAGAAGCGTAGTACCATTTTAATTACTTCAGATACATTTCTTAGTTTTATGTTAAAAATTTGCAAGTCAACTTTCAGTTGTCACCTTTCTAAATTTTTTGCTAGTTCAGGGCTCTGAACTTCAATATTTTCAAAAGAGCAGAAGTCACAGTGAGTGTTAGGACAGGTGTTTCATACCACATCTTCCTGACACAAGCCAAGCAAACAGAACCAGACCAGAACTGTCTCTCTTTTCCATACAGTTTCCAACTCTCCTTAAAATCAAAATGAGAATCTTCCCGAGCTATTGCTCTTACAAAGTTACATACTCCAGGTGTCTGAACAAAGCCAAACTAAAAAAAACACTCTAAACCAATAGCATTTCAAAACAAACTGAGCTAGTCTTCAAAATAATCCCCGCTGGCCACGTAGGCCAGGCCAGGGACAGGTGCAGGGCACATTTTCCTAGAGGCTTCCTCCTCCTCCATGAATCCGACCTTTCCCAGCTGGCAGCTCTGGCACCCCACGAATCAGTTATCAGTAAGCCAAAGCCTGCTTTCCCATCTACACTTCCCAAATGGCCCCTCATGCCAAGGGCTGAGATACGACCTGGTTCTCTGCTGAGAACATGCCTCCGAAATGCCTTGCCAATTTTCCCTGGAAGCATTTCTAAATGTACTCCGAGCTCCCTCTTCAACCTCTCAGTCAGGGTTTTTTCTTCCTTCCTTCCCTGCATTTCCTAACGCCACCTCCTCAGCCTGTCCCTCCAACCATACGTCCCTTCTGTCCATGCTCCTTACCCACGTTCATGAACTGCTGACACTTGCTCAGCCTAAAACCTCAACTTTCAATCCAAAGGGCACAGTTCCAACAATGTTAAAGCGATTTGCTCTTTCTGCAGCCTACCTTTAGGCAGCTCAGTGATGGCTTCTTCCCTTGCCTTCTCCAGCTTCTCCCTCACCCAGGGAAATTCTTGTAGAGAATCTAGAAAAGCATCGAATGCTTTAGGACCCCTGGAAGGCAGGATATCCAGCAGCAACATTGTTTTCCGGAGGCCGGTGGTTTGAGCTTTGATTTCTTGAACATGGTTTTCTGTTAAGATTCCTTCCTGGTAAAGGTACTGAAGAACCAATCCCTCCACCAGCACTTCTGCACCTAGCTCCAGGCGAAGGGAACGGAGCACTTGTTTGTCTCTGGCCTCCATTTCTCCCTGCAAAGAGACAAAAATCACAGCTCAGATTATAGGAGTACTGCTGTGTCCCTGAAGATAGGGTTGCTGCCCTATGAGCACCTCAAGGTCAGGCAGATCTTTGAACCTTAGCAGAGTGCCAGGCCACGGGTGTTTACTACCTGGCAGTTAAGCCAAGCCAAGTGAATTTCAAATGCTTCTCAACAAAATGAAGACGAATCAGTGTTTGTTTCTTCTTTTCATACCATCATGTTCCAGCTAACGTCCTAATTCGATAAAGAGCTGACTAAAAAGGTGGTCAGAGACTTTGCTTTAAAAAGTAATTTGTAGCTGAGGGTACAGAGCAGTACTCCATTTTACCCTGATAGAAAAAAATAATGACTATTTTAATATCACCTTCATCAGAGACACCTACCACCATAGCTGCACAAACTGTTGTTACAGTCACAGATGTCTGCAGAACCAAACCATAATAGGAGTAGAGGAAGACAGAAAGCAGAGGTATCAATGTATATCTAAAAATATTTTCCTACTGTGGGAAAAGGCCTCTTCATCACTTCCAGGAAAAATATTTGTTGTGTCCATTCTACAATAAATCTTTTATACAGTCACAGATCAATTTGGGATCTCCATCACAAGGCTGGTGTGGTCACACATGCATGAGACATTTAATTAGGTTTTTATCCTTAAAAAAAAACCCACACCACAGCCCTGGTCAGTAGCCACGAAAGATGTGAAGGTCTCTAGTGGGCTCTGGGGCGTTGTATGGTGTTAACCAAGGATAAGTGGCAGGGCAGGAAGGAGAGGTGACAGATGGAGCTGAGACACCCACAGGTCAGGCGACACCTGATCTCTCATCCTTCCTCACAGCCCTGTAAAGTCCGGAGGTGCAGATGAGGGGGAGGGTGTCCATATCTGGATACCAGCACCCATTTGAAACTTTAAAAAAATTCCCTGCCTCAGCAACTGCGAACTCTGATGTGCCATAAAGAGGAAGAAGTACTAGAGATTTTCGGGGCTGCTTGATCCGCGGAATGAGATTCATAGCTGACCAAGGGGAGAACGACCCCCAGCACCGCCACCCCAACCCTGGCCCGGCTCAGAAACTCCAGAAAATTAGGGGAGCGAGAGAGCCACAGCAAGGGGCTTTCAAGAAAAGATGGACTCCTGTTACTTACGTCTGCAACCACGTATCTTTAAAAAAAAAAACTACAACCGGAATCCAGACTGTGAGGGAATCTGAACCATAAGCACCATCTTTGTTGAAGGCGAAAAGCCTAAACAGGAAGTACGGCTGCCATCTTTGTTAAGGGCAAGCACAGGAAGTGCTGTAGCCATCTTTATTAAGGGTCCAGGGGTCATACTGAAGCTTTTCTTCTGCCATATTTGTTGTGGGTAAACAATACAATTGCCTGGAGGTGGAAGTAGTAACAGGGTGAATGGATCAGCTGCATTTTAACACAGTAACTGCACTAAAGTCTCCCATTCGATTGATATAATAGATAAGCAGGTCAGAAGGCACTCTAGAAGTGAAACCATTCTTCACTACGATATTTAAAGTGGCAACATTCTCTCTTTCTCCATTCCCTTTATTTGTACCTAGCAGTATCTTACTAAAACTTTTACCTTACTCATTTGCAATTATCCATTTCCTACCACTAAAATGCAAAGTCATTTCTTGTTTTTTGGTTTTTTTGAGACAGAGTCTCACTATGTAGTTGAGACTGACCTGGAACTCACTATGTAGCCCAGACTGGTCTCGAACTCACAGCGATCCTCCTGCCTCAGCCTTCCGAGTGCTGGGATTACAGGCGTGTGCCACCACACCCAACTGCAAAGTCATTTCTTTACATCAACAGGGTTTTTGCCAGCAAGAATTTACAAGTCAGTCAGGATTTTTTGCAGCAATCAGCTAGTTGGCTCTAAACACAAGGATTTGTCATGGGAAAATGAAGATACTTGGTATCACTGTAAGGGCTGAAGAAAGGCTTAGCACGAAAGGATGACTTCCTAGACAACAGGGCCGAACCAGACTCTTGGCCACTACTCAGTGGAGTCTGAAAACTGCCATTCCACAGCTTTTCCCAACACTGGCACAGCAATTAACTGCACACTGAGGCACTGCTGCACAGAAATCATACCCATGATTGTGTGTATTTGCCAGCAGCATGGAGGTGGCACCTGCAAACCTTATACTGCTGCAAGTATTTTGTGAGAAAAACTTCACACACAGAATGGCGGCAGCAGGGATGGGGGGGGTGTCTATGTCAGCTTCTGAAACACCAAAAGCTGAACCAAAAAGGGGAGGGACTGATACTGAGAGTTTGTCTACTGTGTCTATCAAGAGTTTTACTGAAAGCAACACAAAATGCATCACCCAAATATAGAGCTCCAAGAATATCAAGCTCAGTGTTCATCTTCAAATTCCCCTATAAAATGAGGTGATCAACAAAATCACTCAATTCATTTTAAAATTAATTGGAAGATATATACAGAAAGTCATATGCCTGTTAAAAATTCGCTGACAATAATAAAAACCTCAAAGATCATTTCCAAAGATTTTCACAACCAATACCTCTGGTAGAAGATGAAAGTATCTGTGTATGCAAATTACTGGAGAGCAGTTCTAAACCTCCCACCTGAAACCTTTGGATAATTGTATCCATTTATACTGTTACTATGCAACATACCCCTTTACACTTGAGTAGTGGCGATATTTTTACATATTCTGCAGGTATTGTTATCTTTAACAATGTATTTATGTATGTAGCAACTGTGTAAATAGTTATTTGTGTCGGCCAAAATCTCATAGCCCATAGAGAGTGAAACCTGAATTCTAACCACATGTCACTGATTTCATGCTTTTTCTAGTACATTACATACCCTATTAGTTAAGAGCCTGTTGTTCTAATGACAGCCAATGTATTGTTGACAAATCATCCTGTTATCTTCTCCAACTACTGATATTCTTGAGTTCCACAAACCCGCTCTTCTTCATCCACTTTGGCTTTAGAATTGCTGTCCTTTTATCTATGTGAAAAGGATGTGCAGGCAACATTCTCAGTCTTTATCTAGATAAAATATGCACTTCTTGTATGACCACTGAGCATTATGAACTTTTTGGAGGAGAAAAACATGTATACTTTCTAACTGTACATTTTGACAATGTTCAAACATAAAAAATGTTGAAACAAATAGCCCAATACATGCCCATAAACAGTATAAATCACTTCTTGGTAATTCATGGTGTCCGGAAAAACTTAAGATCTCCTTGGAGCTAGAAGGCAAACACTGTTGGTCAAGCCCAGAAGGTTGGGAGCCAGCAGTAAGGCCTAGGACTATTTACAGAAGGGAAGGAAAGAGGACAGGACACAGCACAAGGAAAATTAGGGCCTTAGTTGAGGCGTAGGGCATCCTTATGATATACAATCTGAGGGGCTGACCATTAAAGATCTAAGTGAAATCCGTAAGACGAAGTCTTTGACTGTGATATCCCTCTTCCTGTGTCAAATGTAGATGAGCATCTTTGCCAGCTTCTAAATAGCCAGACCCTCTGGCTGACAGACAACTGTTGGGGACCACCACCCCACAAACTTCTCAGCAGCACACCAAAGAAAGGTCCAGTTTTATTGCTATAAATACCAAGGGCAGTGGAATGAACTTCAAGGAACCAAACACAGATCAGAATCACTACCACAGGTGGTTACTGTCCCTCAGCTCTGGCCAAGTCCCTCTCTGTAGGCTGGAATTGTGCCCCCACAGAGGATTAAGCACCTGTTACCCTGTGGTAAGACAGTCCATTTTCAGAAAGGACAGATATTTTCACTGGTTTTTTTCCCTCCCCCTGTTTTGTTTCCTTGTATCAGTTATATCCATTGTGAGTTGGCAAAAACAAGAGTCAAAAAGAATAAGTGTAGTATTTTTCTCTTTTTAATTTGATCTTTGGTTTTTGCAACCTTCAAAAAAATAAATGAGTTGGATATCTTTGGTTCTTCCTGTTTCATGGATGTGGGATTTAAACCACAGAGAAACCAAGATACTTTTCATGCACACTTGAAATATTCAAAGAAATAGATCATGAATCAAGTCACAAAGAAACTTCTAGATTCCAAAATATCAGTAGTATGCAAATTATGTACTTTAGTCTTATACATCACAATTCAAAAAAAATGTTAAAGATTATTTTCAAGAGTCCCATAAATTTGGAAACTAAATAAATAGCTTTTATACTCTTGAGTTAAAAACAATGACTCAGGCCAAGCATGGTGGGACACACTTGTAGTCCCAGCATTCAGGAGACTGAGGCAGGAAGATCACTGTGAGTTTGAGGCCAGCCTAGGCTACATAGTGAGTTAAGGACAGTTTGCACTGCTTAGAGATACCCTGGCTCAAAACAAACAAACAAAACCAATGACACAAATCTAACAGTATATAAAGAAAGAAAGAAAATTTTACAGTAGAAAAGCATGAAAAGGACTGGGGATTTAGCTCAGTGCTGCCACGCCTGCCTGACAAGCACAAGGTCCTGAGTTCAATCCTTGGTACCAAAAAAAAAAAAAAAAAAAAAAAAAAAAAAAAAAAAGCATGAGAGATATCACTTTAACCAGGACCAAGGTTAAACATCAACAGTAACAAGCCATGTAGATACGGTGTGCTCTACAGTAATATGATGAGAAGGACATGTCACCACCATGATATCCTTCCCCCCAATTTTATATCCTCAATATTTTCATTAGAAAACATCAGATTGACAAGACTTTCTACAAAATATTTGGCAAGTATTATTTAAAAGTCTGACGATCATGAAGGACAAGAAAAAACTGAGAAGCTGTCATAGACAGAGCACTCTAAGGAAGTAGGAGGAGACTAAGGAAATCAGACAATAGGGAAAGAAGAGAAAGGAAAAGGAAGGTTGGAGGAGAAAAGAAAAAGAAAATTAAGACTATGAAGGTTTTGCTCATAGGAAGGAATTAACATTTCTAGGCACAAATTCTTATTCCCCATTTCATCTTGGCTATTTCTTTGCATGTAGCGTAGAATCCCATATGACCTCAATTCCTCATACTACCTTGCGCCAAAAAGATACAGACAGAACACAAGCACAGGTATCCCTGTAACTGCAAATCCTAAAAATGCACATGCAGCCATAGTGTTTCCTTTTTCTGTGTAACTTTTAATGAAAGTATTAAGCTGTAGACATAGCTCCATCATTGATATTTATTAATTATTATTTTACTAACTTATGGATGCTGATGATTCCTTCAATTCTCTCCCTCATTTTAATCTTAGATTAAATGATTGCTTAATGATTTCTTATTGTAAGAACTCTGGGGCTATTTATAAAAGCTAAGCTGCAAATCTTTTAAATGAAACAAATGTATCATGCAAATTAGGTACTAATTGAATTCTCCAAAAATTTTAGAAGTTTGAAGTGTAATGCTGTAACTTTAGTGATTCATAATATTAGGATTACTACAGTGTGTTCATAAGTTCTTACTGAGTGTTTATGAAATGCTAGGCTCTCCTAAGGAAAATGTACTGAAAGAAAGGTGCAGTCTCTGCTTTCATAGAGTCAAGTCCAGCGGAGGAAGCAAACATAAACAAGGAAACAAATTAAAGTAACAACTACTGATTGTTATAATAAAGGAAGAGTGTTTCAATGAGAAAAACTTGTCAGGTTCTGGAGTTAAGGAACTGATTTTTCATTGAGTCTTAAGAAAGTCTATTTGAATAGGTAACCTCTTGGGGTATTTCAAGGTTTTTGTTGGTTTGTTTAGTTTGGCTTTGGTTTTGCAGTGCTGGGGACCAAACCCAGGGCTTTTACACTGAGCTAAATCTCCAGCACTTTTTCATTTTTTATTTTGAAACAAAGTCTCTTTTAGTCCCTGGATTTTCCAGGCTGAGTTCAAATTTGTGATCCACCAGCCTCAGCCCTGCAGTGTTGGGATTACAGGCCTGTGCCACCTTGATCAGCTCCTCTTGTATTTTTATTTAGAGAGACTGTGGTAACTATATAACTGTACTGCACACATTTAGAAGATGGGTATGAAGTCAATTAAGAATTTAAGAAATTGGTCAGGGGATGTAGCTCAGTGGCACCAGTACTTGCCTGGCAAGCGCGAGGTTCTGGGAAAAAAAAAAAGGATTTAAAATATTGTCAAGCATGGTGGCACATGCCTTTAATCCTAGCCCTTAGGCTGAAGCAGGAGGATTGCCATGACAAGGCCAGCCTGAGCTACATAGTGAGTTCAAGTCTAGCCTGAATTACAGAGCAAGACTCTGTCTCAAAAAAAAAAAAAAAAAAAAAAAAAAAAAAAAAAAA
>NW_022900927.1:55071797-55086901 GCF_012274545.1 Fukomys damarensis | reverse complement strand
ATCTCGACTCAATCAGAAAAAAAGTATTTCAAAAAAAAAAAAAAAAAAAAAAAAAAAAAGTAAGACATTGGGCATAATGAAATCAATATTTTGTAAAATTAATATGCATTAATAAATAGTACATTAAAATAATTTAAGACACAAGGACACTTAAAGATATCAGCAGGTGAAATTCTAAGTTGTCTGGCATTCATAAAAAGAAAAATAATTGTGGTTTTGTATATAGTTCTCATGCCCACCTCTCAAAGGAATAAAATATACTGAGCCATGTGAAGAGATTAACATTTGTCTGGCACTGGTTTCAAGCAATAACTTATATGATTCTTTATATAAGGTCCATTATTTGAATTAATAAACTGTGACTTCCTTGTGTTGTTTTGCATAAGATACTATATGCCATTTTTCATATTAACCCAATATAAAGCTCAAGACAGTGCAGTCCAGGTACTGACTTTGTGGTGATAAAATTAAACTCAATGACTGGTAAGAACTAGCAAACCAATGCCTTACACCAGCTCAATCTCTAAGTCACAAACAGACTTAAGTTTCAAATTTTAGTAGCTAAATTCCCTTCTGAATATCTCCTGGTTTGACATCAGGTAGCATTGATGGAAGAGAAATCGATGTGCTTCGCATAGCAGATGTAAAGGAGGTTGACTGGCTTTATGGCAAGCGGCTTAGTAGCTAACCTTCTGTTCCGTGTCCAGCCAAGTGACATAGAAACAGGCTGCACTAGAACCAAGGGAATGGGCCAAGATGTTGCTCAATGAAGCGCAAAAAGCTTTGAACCAGTTCAGGAGTATGGCCAAGTATTTGGAAGCCACAGAATGTGGTATCATAAAACACACCCCACACGCAAAGCCCTGAATATTGCCATTATTGATTGGTTCACACTGACCACAGGAGAACTTCACCATGAACCCTACTGAGAACATCTTTCCTACCAAAATTACATCATCATGGATCTGCCAGGATGACTGATCAGAAAATGTACAAAGCAGCTGAATGAACTAAGCTTTTCTGAGGGTTATTTAATAAAGTCCATTTGAAAACTAGACAATGACGGCTAAACATAATGATTTTTGTTTCAGCATAATTGACGCTAGGCCATTCTTGCTGACAACAATCCACCAAAAGGTTCAGCTGCATCTTAATAAAGCAAGTCCAACCATTATCTCAGAAGAGGAGGCTTCCTTCCTGCTATTTGTGCTGCTAAGTGGGCATGCATCCAATCTACACACTAGCTGTACAGAAAGCAGAGCTTCTGAACAAACAGTGGAGACCAATGTCAAAGCAGGAACTGTGTTTGATCTTATTAGGAAAGGAAGTAAGCTATTAAGGTTACTAATTACTGATGGTTTCTTTATGACTCTTCTCCCCTGGGTATGAATGCTAGGATTCTCAGAGTTCCCATTGCCCAGAGATGTGATAGGGGGTGAAATAGTCTTTTCTCCACCCAAAGAATCCCTCCCAATTACCAGAAGTAGACATAACTCAGCTTCTTTGGGTGGAGAAGAGACAGGAAGAGTTCTAGAGTATGGCTCCGTGGATTGTTCCTAATGACCTAAGGCCATCTAAGGAGCAAAAAATAAAAATGTACAACTTAAAAATGTTTTTTTTTCCTCAAGTCAAATTTCCCCATAAGGTCAACATTGAATCTAACCACTGAATTTGATTCCACTCCCGTCCAGTTTGGTTTGCGACCAGAATTGTGGAAAGAATTAAATTTGTGAACCAAGGCACCACTGCACCGTCTTTTCTTAGAGGCAAAGAATAAATTCCCCATGCATGGCCTCTACTCAAATCACCTGATGCTATGCTTAGGAAATGTTTTACCAACAAAATGATTGTCTTATTGATTTCATTTTGTGCATGCTGCCCAGTACAGTACCTTGCAGTAAGCACTAAAAATATGGGTCAAATGAATGAATATGAGACTAGTGTACATAGACTCATGTGTGGTCTCCATTTGCATATGTTCAAAATATGAGAGTCAAAATTCCTATCGATTTATTTTTATGTGGTTAATTCTATAAGGTTTATGTTATATTGTTATAAAATTTTGCTGAGTCTTAAGTATGTGATATTTTTAAAATACTTCTAGAACTTCTATTTTCTAAAACACTCTTCCCTTTTTTTTTTTTTGGTAAGTATTCTCATCCAACCCACCCCATTAAATATTATCTAAAAGTTTTAGAACTCTCAAATATTCAGCTCTGGCCTCATGTGTCCAGTTGTCTCACTGATATCTCCACGTAAGAGTCCAACAGCCACCCCCAAAACCTCATCCTTCCAACCCCAGACTTCCAGATTTTCTTACTCAGCAGCTGGTTCAATTTCAGCAGGTGTCAGTCAAGCCAGACTTCGGGAGTCCCTGATTCCTCTCTCTCATGCGCCTCTGTTCAGCTCATCAATAAGTCCTATTAATGATCCTTGACAGCATTTCCCAGCCCATTTACGTCTCTCCACTGCCCAGCCCATGGCTCTCATGTGAGTCACCACTGCCTCTCACTTGGACTCCAAGACTTTGCTCTGCCGTTTCATTTAGGTGACATCTTAAGTGTCACCTCTACAAAAAGGCCCTCCCTGAACACACAACCTAAACTTGCTCCCTAGGTGACCACATTGCCTTGCTTTGTTTCTTAATGTTGGATACTACAAGTTAGTTTTCTTTTCTTGGGTTTTTTTTTTTTTTTGGTACCAGTTATCAAACTTGGGTCCTTGAGCTTGTGAGGCAGGCGGTGGAACCACTGAGCTAAATCCCTGGCCCTAGTTTTCTTATTTAATTAGATTTGGAGGAGTATCTTTTTCTTTCCCCATTACGCATGTTCATAAGAACAGAGAACTTGGCTTTCTTGTTTGCTGCTATGTTCCCAGTGTATACAATAGACATATAATAGATGCTCAATAAATACTTCATGAATTAAGAAATCAGTGAATCAATTAGAGAATAAACTGAGACACATTTGAACACAAAGAAGGAGACTAGGATTGGGGGACTAGGGCTGACTCAGGACAACACACATTTTTATGTAGCATAACTTATTCACAGAGACCTGATTTATTTGGTTTTTTTGTTTTTTGTACCAGAGATCGAACTGAGGACCTTGTGCTTTTGAGGAAGGCAGCAAAAGCACTGAGCTAAATCCCCGGCCTGGAGACCTGGTTTAAATCAGCCAATTTCCGTCAACAGCTCTCAGCCACCACCAGCTTTCCCTTTCTATCCTCCCTCGCTGTCTCTTTTTGGTTTGGTACTGGATTGAATGCACGGCCTTGTGCCTATCAGGAAAGCACTCTACCACTAAGCTACATTCCCGGCCCTTTTTACTTTATTTTGACACAAAGTCTCACTAAGTTGTTCAAGCTGGCCTCAGACTTTCAATTGTTCAGCATTTGCCCTATAACATTTTTAGCTAACAAGTATTGAACACTTACTGATACAAAAAACCATAGACATTTGAAAGCATATTCTCTCCAGTAATTGCATTCAAATGGCAAAGTCAGGATCCAAATAAAAGTCAGACTTATCCCAAATCTCTATTTCCTACCCTTTCAGAGTGGCCAAGGTCCTTAGGGACACTCACCCCCACCCAGGAAAGGAAGGCTTGGAAGACCGAGCTTCCTGTTGGAGCTGCACGGCTTTCTGCCGGAAGGTCCCAGCGCTCGTGTTGTTTGCTTTGAGAGCGCGAAAAGATCAAAACTTGCCTGTCTTTCCATGACACACTCTGTAAAAGCTAAGTACGACGCTGTCCGGGAGAGCATTTCCTAAGTCTGTTTATTAATAAATGTCTGGGAATTCTGCTGAGCACACGCTGACTGCTGCACGTCTTCTCAGAGACAAGGTGGAATTCTAACAAGTAAGTGAGCTCCTAGGGCCAGGGATTTAGTTCAGTGCGCCACAGCTGGCCTAGAGAGCGCAAGGTTCTGAGATCGATTCCCAGTATGGGGGTGGGGGACACGACACCTAACTGAGCTCTAAGTGAGCTCCTGCATATGATACTTCTTTAAAGAAAATAAAAGATATTGCACAGGATGGAAACAGCCCCTGACTTCACAAAAGTAAAAAACTCCCAGAAAGGTGAAGTGCTTTGTGACTTGTGCAGCTTTCAGAATGAAATTATACTTTCACCAAATTCAGTTTTCAATCTCAAACTCAGTCCTGGTCTTTCTCGTCATTTTGGCTGGGTTAATAACACAGATGACTTCAAATTTGCAAAATGATGCTAAATTCATGATGTTGATATGCACATATTTTTTCCAGACCATTATAGTTAGCTTCCTTTAGAACTTTTTCAACGTCATCAACCTCCCACACAGTAAGTGATGGATATCATTTCACTTTTATACTGCTGGGAAAAACAAAATTACCATACAGAATATTCTTGATCAATTACCTCTGAAAAGTCACAGATGCAACTGTAATTTATATGGCGCATCAAAACAAGATGTCCCCACTGAGGGATGTTCTGGATGGACACTGTCTAGCCTGGTGGCTCCCAACAGAAAGCCCCAGTACTTGGAAATATGTGAAGATTTTTGTGGTTGTCCTGATGATGAGGCACAGCTCCAGGCGTTTGGTGTCTGGAGGATGGGGTTGCTAAATGGCTTGTAGTACAGGATTGTGAGAGCGACCTTCACGCATTTCACAGCATGTTCCTTGCCTATTAGCAATGGCTTAAAGTCTACTTAGCTACTGCTGCAAAACAACTACAGTGGACTCTCAAATTACGACAGGCCTGACATACAAACAACTTGGGTTACGACCAGAGTTTTAGTTTTAACTTATGACCAAAGTCTTGACCCGAATGCCAGCCACTTGTGCTTCCAGACGGTCGCAGATACAGATTTAAGCCTTAGAGAGTTCTGGAAGGAACATTACAGCTTCCTTCCTCTGTGGGGTTAACTGAGGAATCCTGGGCCAGTGTCTCTCTGAGGATACTGAGATCCACCGGTGTGCAGGAGAGAGACTTTGAAGGCTGTGCAGAGGAGCCTGAGCCTTCAACTGACCAACTTGGTCACACAAAAAAGTGACTGGATTGTGAGGGTGCTGACTTCATAAAGGAATCAACCCACTGATGGTTCCTAGCTGAAGGTGCTATCAGGACACAGGATCTAGCATTACGAAGTGGTCGCTGGGGATGTGTCTGCCTAGGATGCATCTTTGCTTGGGCTTTCCCATGGTCTCTGTTCCTGGCTGCCGTGAGGTGAGCAGTTTTGGTACCCGACACCTTTTCACCATGATGTTCTTCTGCCTCACCTCAGGCCCACAGAAATGGAACCAGCCAACCATGCACTAAAAACTCCGAAGCCAGGAGCCAAAAAAGTCATTCTTCCTTTAAGCTGTTTATGACAAGTATTTTGTCCTAAAATGGACTTAACTCTTCTTTATCTACTGCGCCTCACACACTCATTCTCTAACTCCGTGGTTCCCAAACTTTCACCTGGAGGGCTTGAGCGAGCACAGAGCACTAGGACCCAATCTTACAGTGTTTGCATGGCTAAGTCTAGAAGGGGGCTCAAAAATTTGCACTTCTAACAGAGTACCAGAAGTGTAGCATTTTAAATTATGCTGACAGATACACTGACATTAAAACTAACTAGTAACAAAGTTATTTGGTATATATTATTATAACCCCAGATTATCTCTAGAAGTCAGGGATTGATGCTTTCTAA
This sequence comes from Fukomys damarensis, assembly GCF_012274545.1. Classification (NCBI taxonomy): domain Eukaryota; kingdom Metazoa; phylum Chordata; class Mammalia; order Rodentia; family Bathyergidae; genus Fukomys; species Fukomys damarensis. Next base: position 55,081,228 of record NW_022900927.1, on the reverse strand, counting down.
TCCATATATCAGATCCACGCTGTCCATAAAGTGATTGTCTAAAGACTCCATTACACTGCTTCATTTGGAAAACAAAACAGAGCTGTGTACTATTGTCAGAGACGTCCATAAAAAATTAGTTATCCACTGCCATTATTGCTCCGGAAAATAATGAACGTTATTGTCACAGGTAAGATTTCTACTAAGTAGTTTCCATTGAGTAATTCTCCATCCTACTGAACAAAGAATTCTTTCTGGCTCCGTGCAGTATAGGCCTGATTCTGTTGCTTAGCAATGGGCTCCACCACACCATGACAGAACTGTGTTTTCCTCTTCAAAGGACCAGGTGCCACAGGTGCTTTTTAACTTTGCCACAGTACTCCCACAGAAAAGGGTCTTAATCATTTAGTATTTAATCTAGCAGACTGAAAATTCTCAAGGTGACAAGCTTTTTGTGAGAATGCTGCAAATACTCTGCTCTTTCTGCGAAGTGAAGCTCTGTGATTTCCACCCATTGAGATAACCTCTAGAGGGACGCATCCTTCTGAGCAAGAGCCATCAATCAGCGAAGACAGATTGCAGCATGCCTCGTCCACGTTCGGCTGTGGTCTGGGAGAGTGGAGGCTTTGAAAGCCATTTAAGTGATTATCTGCAGACGCTATACACACTGCAAAGTAGCAGGTTTAGATACTATTAAGATGTATCTCCTCTGTAAACCCTATGATGCATAAGAATGACTACCTGGGAAGTCACAGTAGCAAACCATATAAAGCGGCATGCAATTAGTTACTAAATTATGAGACACTCAAGGAAAAGCCTTTTAAGAATCCAAAGAGGATAGCATTGAGATTTAGCTCAATGGTTCCACCACCTGCCTTGCAAGTGCAAGGTCCCGAGTTAGATCCCCAATGTTAAAAAAAAAAAAAAAAAAAAAAAAAAATCAGGGAGGATAGAAGTAAAGAAGAGCTGGCATTTATCCAGTGCCTTCTAGGTGCTAGGCACTTCACATATATTATCGCTCCCCACAGTCACAACAGTCCACCCAAGTCAGAATTGTTCTCATCCTCATTTTCGGATGAGGATAGGAAGTCTTCAAGTTTCATTGGCTTGCTAGACAACAAACCCAGGCCTGGGTTAAGTAAAGGGGAGCTCTGTGGAGTGTAGATAGACAGAGAGCCAACAACCATGCTGCCCTTTTCCCCAGTGTCTCCTTGAATTACCCATAAACGCAGGACTGCATTCCAGGTCAAGCAGGCCTTGGGGAACAAAACCTAAGGTTTAATTCTTGCTTATAAACTTCTGTGACTACCTAGTCTTCCTGCCCGTTCAGGAAATCCCCTAAGACAAAGAGAAAGGAAGAAGGATTTCTTTTTAAATAATCACCGAACAACAAGTCCTGTAGAGTGACACACAATGTGTGTAATCACAAGTATGTTAATTTACAAAGCACACCCGTTTTTGTAACAGCAGAATCCCATTAACTGTCCAAGTTTGAATTGTTTCACATTCCTGTCCAAATAATCTTTCATTCAAAATATCCCATATCCATGCTGATGAAACTTTTTAAATTCATTTTATTCCTTGGATTTTACCTCCAACCCTCTCAGAAAGTGCTCCAGACTTCCCAGGTAGTAGTTCATTATGTCACTCCGACTACCTGCCCCAAAGTCTCCCCAGATGCACTTAGGAAAACACAGAATAAGTAAGAGGATTTGAAGACAAAAGATAAGCCTGGTTGGGTCCCCTGACTAACAGACTTGGGATGGGAATGCTCCATTAGGTACAGCCTCAAAGAGGGGACACAGAAGGCACTCAGTCAAGTGTGGTTTGTTACACTCACAGGCCCTGGAGACAGTAGGCACAACACACCATGCATGGCCATGTGGCCTATAAAGCTTCCAAAGAATGTTGCTAACAAGTGTGCATATCAAGAAGTGCAATAAAAACAGTTGAGTTATCACAGCTCTATGCAATATGTCCACCGCTATAAGAACAAGACAGCGCACATGTACAGACCACAAAATATAAGTTGTGCAATTTCTGTGATACCATGAGTTAAATGCTCTTAGATTCGCACTTAAAATTGACATGCAAGAATACAAGGAAAAAGAAAAAGAAAAAACAAAAAAAAATACAAAGAAGATGGACTGGGGATTTAGCTCAGTGGTGCCACCACCTGCCTTGCAAGCACAAGGTCCAGAGTTCAATCCCCGGTCCCTACCCCCACACACACACACAAAAGAATACAAAGAATGGTAAGATTTATGGAAGTGGCTTTATATTTTAACGTGTTTCTTGCACTACTTCTTGCTTTTTGAACAAGAGGATCTACACTGCATTTTGCATTAGGATCCATGGATAATGCAGGCCCAACTTTCTGGCTTTTATATTGGTGTGCTTAAGATAAATTGTCATTCAGCAAACGCATGGTTGTAAGGATGGTTGCCATGGTTAATTGGATGTGTAAACTTGACTTGCTCAGAGAGCTGATAAAATATTGCTTCCAGATGTGTCTGGGGGGGTATTTCTGGAAGACACCAGTGTTTGAATGGATAAACTGGGTCAAGAAGATGGCCCTTCCCAAAGGCATGAGCATTGTTCAACCCACATGAATACAGCAAAAAGATGGAAGAAAAGCGAATTTGCTCTGTCTCTCTCTCTTCTTGAGCTGAGACATCCACCTTCTGCTGCCCCCAGGTTAAACAAGTCTAGGGACCTAATGTACAACATAAGCACTAAAGTCAGTAACATTCAATTGTATGTATTGTATTAAATATTTTTAAGTAGACTTTAGCTGCCCTTACAATAAAATATAGCTATGTCAGATGATAGCTGCATTGATGTGCCCCACAACAGCAAATCGTTTGCTATCTATACATATCCCAAATATCTTGCTGCAATCCTGAAATATACACAATCAGATTTACTTATCCATATATATATTTCTGTGGTGTCAGGAATTAAACCGAGGGTCTTTGAATGCTAAGCACACGCTGTACCACGGAAGTACATCCCCAGCTCTGAAATAAAGTACACCTTACAAAGCAAAAATCATTTTGAAGCTGTAAGTTGTGGGAAAAGAAGAGAACGATAATGCCCAGGGGTATTCAGAGGAAAAGTAAAGCATCAAGTTAAGACAAAAACATACCCTCAGATTGAAGTTGCCAGATTACCTTTCCATCCCCTAAAATCCCTACTCTGATCTCAACCCTCAAGACCTAAGCAAATGAAGCCTCAAGCCAAGGAAGCCCCATGAACAGCTAGGAGCAGGTCCTGAAGGGACAGGTGAAAGTAGACAGAGGAAAAAAAATAACCCAGAAGCCCACACAGAACTCATTCCCCGAAGTGTAACTGCTCTGTAAGGCTTGACTCTAACTCTGGCCACTGGGTTATAGTCATGTGTTCTTCCTCTTCCAGTGGTTTCTACTGAAGCTGGCCTAACCCGAGAGCAGCATAGGCATCTAATAGTACATAGTGAATGAATAAGCCCGCGGGGAAATGAATGCCCTGGCATTGATGAAATGTCACCAGTCATGTTCATAACAGTGGTAGGAATAAAGTTCCCAGGGGTAAGCTGTGGTGAGTTTGAGGCATTGCCCTGACCAACCATGTACAGTTGTGCAGACTGTTCACTACACAAAGACACCTGGCTAAGGAGGCGAGGGGCATGGAAATCCAGCCTGTGCTCACTTTGCCAAACTGGGAGCCTGGTCTAGGGCTTTGTCATTGTGGAAGAAGGAAACCTTTTCCATTTTACACAAATACTAAATGGACCAGCACTGCCTTGTCTGGGCCTTTTTGGACTCAATTGGCTTATCAGCTTTTTTTCTTCAGAAACACAAAAGCAAGACACCGGCAACCAGCTAAGCAGGCCTGAAAGTATAAAAAAAGAATGCCAGGGACTTGAAGGACAAACTTCAGCTTAACTAATTTTTGTTTGCTTTCTCTGCTTGAGTAAAAGCAAAAACAGCTTTGCTTAATAAAGGCTCATAAAGGTTGGCTTAGGCTGTGATTCAGTGGTAGAATGCTTGCCTAACATGTCTGAGTCCTGGATTTACACACACACACACACACACACACACAGACACCCAATCTCAAAAAGTCAAAGCCCTTCACCTAAGTGATTAGCTTCAAGAGTGGATAATTAAAAGGGCTAGAAATTTAGCTCAGTGGTGCAGTGCCTGCCTCACAAGAGCAAGGTCCTGAGTTCAATCCCTGATACCAAGAAAAAAAAAAAAAAAAAAAGAGGTCACCCAAGCACAGGGCTGGAGCAGGTCCTTGCAGACCTGGGAGCAAAGTTTTCACATAATTATTTCATCTGACTCAAGGATGAATAAGAAAATAACTGCTCTCAGGAGCTCATGAAATAGAAGGGGAAATAGTAGAAATATATGAATAACTTGAGTCAGGGATTTAGCTGAATGGTTCCAGCGCCTGCCTTGTAAGCACAGGGACCCGAGTTCGATCCCTGATACCAAAAAAAAAAAAAAAAAAAAAAAAAAAAAAAAAAACAATGTGAACTATAAGGGAGTCCCTGTCTCAAACAAACAAAAAACAAAACAAAATACAAATAACTATAATAAAGTAGAGAAAGTGACAAAAACGATTAAGGAATTCAGAGAGGGGAGCTACGGTATCTCACAAGTAGCAGTGGAGGAGTGACACTTCTGAGTCCACTGCATCACTCCGCAGGATTAGTGTCTCTCCTCCCTCTGGAGCCCCAGCGTGTGTCAGACTGCAAGGGACCTGCTCCAGCCCTTGTGAGATACCGTAGCTCCCTTCTCTGAATTCCCTAATCATTTTTGTCACTTTCTCTACTTTATTATAGTTATTTGTTTTGTTTGTTTTTTGTTTGTTTGTTTGAGACAGGGACTCCCTTGTAGTTCACATTAGTTTTTGTTTGTTTGTTTGTTTGTGGGGTTTTTTTGGTATCAGAGATCAAACTCGGGTCCCTATGCTTGCAAGTCAGGCGCTGGAACCATTGAGCTAAATCCCTGACCCATTCATATATTCATATATTCATATATATATTCATATATTTCTACTGTTCCCCCTTGTATTTCATGAGCTCCTGAGAACAGTTATTTTTTTATTCATCCTTGAGTCAGATGAAATAACTATGTGAAAATTTGCTTCCAGAAAACTATCACCCTTAACAAATAAGTACTGTAAGAAAATGCATAGGGAACCAGCATCATATTCTCCAATATGGATTATTTAAAATAGAATTGCTTTGCATCTGGGGAGTTTAATATAAGAGAAATATGTTGGACTTGCCCAAATAAAACAAAACAAAAAAACTACAGAGTTTAAGTACCATGTCCACCATTTATCAATTATGTGATTATGAATAACTCATTTACATTATGTTCAGTTTTTACATCTATAAAAATCAATACTAATCTTTAAAAAGGTTGTTTCCTAACCTCAGTTCTCCTCTTCTGTGTTTGGTAAGGGAACTCCCAAGTTTTGGCTAAGCAAATAGCCACCAGCAAAATACATTTCCCAGCATCCTTTGCAGTTAGGTATGGTCATATGACTGACCTCTGACCAATGGGATGTAAGTAAAAGTCATGTTTAACAGTCTATTCCTCACCAGGCCAATAAAATTAGAGGACTGATGGTATTATCCACCTGATAATGTATTAGATGTCTATTTTAATATTAAATTAGTTAATTCATGTAAACCACTTACAACAGTGCCAGATACACAGGAAGAACCTGATGATAATTTTATTTTTTATTATCATTATCATCAGTGTTTGTATGGCAGTTTATGTTCAAGTGATGAAGCAGTTTCCTAGTAAAAGCAACAGCTGCTTGAAATTATTAAAGTGCAGCCCAAGAACTTCTCTTAAATGGTATTTCAAATATCCATCTCTGGTTAGCTAAACTGAAGACTTTGCCTTCAAATACGCAAGAGATACATGCAAGGATGTTCATTACATTAGTGACTCACAACCCTTCCACAAAAAGTGAACAAATAACCAATTTACAGGTTAATGTATCTCAAAGACATATGGTTACATGAAAACATCATGTTTTAGAATACTATCTGGGTACTTAAAAATATACATAACAGTACTATATGGACATACTTTCCTCTTAGTAATCATTCTAAAACATGTATTATAACACTTGTCAGTTTCAGGTTATCTATTACTTCTGGATAAGGAAAAATAAGGGGAGGAAGGATGGAACTAAAGCTGCAACTATTGCATTTTATTTCTAAAAATTAAACCCAAAAGAGTGGAGGACATGACTAAAACAAATTTTGGTGGTGAATACATAAAATCTATTATAGTAGTTTAATATTTTTCATAATTTATGGCCTATAAATAATATTAATTTTAATATCCACATGCATTTTTTTTTTTGTTACACAGTAAAACTCACACGTCACCCATCTGGGAAGCTCTGTTAAAATGCTCTGAAATCTCATCTCAAGGTTTCCGCAATGCCCCTTCAGAGGCCCACACATGCATTTTTTTTTGTTACTTAGTAAAACTCACACGTCACCCATCTGGGAAGCTCTGTTAAAATGCTCTGAAATCTCATCTCAAGGTTTCCGCAATGCCCCTTCAGAGGCCCTCTTCATTTAATTTACAGCTCAGACACAATCGGTTAGATTCTCAGTTACAGTGACTGTTGCTAACACCTCTTTGTGCCTATTCAAATCTAAAGACCAGAATGGCTACGTTAGTATATGCTTCATAAATACTTAGTCAACAAAGGAATGAAGCCAATCTGTGTAACCTGTAATGGCTGACGGGGTGTGATAATGGTTGTTGATAAAAATGAGAAACAAGTATGAACAATTGTTCAGTCACAAGACAAGATCCCCAAGACATTTAATGTATTTATTAAATCTGCAGAAACCTCAATTTCAGTCTGCTCTTAGTCTTTTTGAGCTGCTATTAAAAAAAATATGTGCCATAAACTGGATAACTTAAGTAACAGAAATGTCACAGGGCTCTGGATGCCTTGAGGTCCAAGATTAAGATGCCCCCAATGCATTTCCCAGTGAGGGCTTCTGGTTGCAAATGGCTGCCTTCTCACTGGATCTTCCTGCATCTTACAGAGAGAGCTGGTATCGCCTTTTCTAGACATTAATCCTATTGTGAAGGCCCCGCCCTCCTGACCCAGTCTAACCCCAAGGCCCACCTACAAATGCCACCACATTGGGAATTAGGTCTTCAACATGTGAGTTGGGGTTGTAGGGGACAGGAACATTCAAACCATAATATCAGTTCAAGCTTAATACTCTAGCCATGAATATTACTGCAAAATGTGCAGGCCAGAAACTAGGTCAGAAACTCATGTGAGAGAGAGAAGGCGATAGCCTTAGAATCCTTTGGCCTTTCTTATCAGCATATTTCTGTACTCTCTTCACACATCTGGATGCCAGAGGAAATAAACAAATTTCAACACTTCTTGTGCTTCGTAACTCTCATCAGCTTGCCATCGCCACTGACTGCCATCCTGTCGAGATGATGGAGGATTACAGAATTTTGCAATCAATTACTGAATTTAGGAACCAATTTGACAGCTCTTAAATGGTCCACATATTCTCCTCAGGAAAGTCATTTGAATGTTTAATTATTGACAAAAAAGAATGATTAGGCGGACCCATTCCACAGGTGCAATAAAAGTCAACCAGAAGCATGAAGTATTAGATTAAATTCAGATAAATGATAGCAGAAGTCAACTTAATGGCATTATCAATTATTACAACCCTAAATAAGCATTTCCACATGAAGGTTGGTTATGTTAACACAACCAAGTAATTGGATATTGATGAACCAAAGGGCACATAATTATTTATTACCTGACGGTGATGCTGATTCATCACAGGCTGGATAAAGACCATGAGTCACACCCACAAAAAATAACTGATTCATTTATTTGTGGCTCCATAGAAAGCAGTTCTTGCTTTTCTATGCCCCCCAAAAGAACCCTTTTAAATTTTTAATCACAAGATAAAAACCTGCTTGCTTTCCTCATTCAAAACTTCAAGTTGCTGGCCCATAAGACAAATTTCCAAGCCTCCTTCCAAAGAAGCTTTCAGGAGTTCCCATAAACCTCAAGATTCAAACCAATGACTCACCATATGAGTTCTCTGGCAATAGACTGGTATTTCTTGCCTTTGCTCTCTAGAGCTCTATAATTTTAGCCTTAAGACACCATGACAATTTCTCCTAACTGCAAATTCACACTTCTAAAACAGGGTGATAATTATACAAGGACCATTAACAAAAGGATGACAGTCAGGGTGAACAATTCTATAATTAATGTCTGGGTTGGGTTTTCTCTGGTGATGGATTCTTTCTTTTTCTCTTTCACTCTAGCCCATCAAGACTTTTTCTGGTTAAATAAGGACAGCACTGTAAGGATCATTGTAAAACTCAAAATCAAGATAAAATACGTTTAGCTAATAGAAAATAAAGCTGAGTTTGGACATGACTGCCTGACTTGTTGGATTCTGTTTCAACCTGTCAGTTCTCCCCAAGTTTTCAGGCTCTGTAGGTTAACTGCACTCTGATCCACTCTTTCCCTGTTACTTATTACTAACTGTGTGTAGGCCGAGATGTTGCAGTCACTCATTACCTGACAAACCTTCGTTTGTGCCAGCTATAGCTCCCATATATCTACCAAATGCAGCCTGGAGTGCTGCAGAATTCAAAAACCAAAACGCAGTCACTTTTGAAAGGATGTGAAGGTATGCATGATATGAAGTGATGACTCAGAAAATAACGGAAGAAATGTAACAACCAAGAAATACTTGAAAAAAAAGTTTACATCCAACAGTAATCAAAGAAATTGAAACAAAGATGACAATGAGGAAGTGTTTGTCACCTATCAAATTAGAAAGGTTTTGAAGTATTTTAATATCCTGTAACAAATATAGAAAGGTCATGGTTCCTATAAAATAGCTACACTTAAATCTTCCTTAGTAACAAGAGCCTTTTTTTTAATGCGGTCAATCTTACAGAACACTGAGTGGCCTAACCCACTCCTGTAGTTTCTGTGCCTTGCTAGTCTGGCTTCTGCATATGCATGGTATGCAATTCTGTCCATGACACCTAAGGAGAGATCTGCTATTTCCATACCTCTTAACTAAACAATTTGAGGTCTAAAAGCTCATCGTCAAGAAATAATCAGAGAAACAGGCACAGATTTACATGCGAGCCTGTTCATCTTTGAATTATTTACTACAATGAAATCTTACAAATAGTCATACATGTCCAACAGTAAAAATTTGGACTAGGTGTGGTGGCACATGCCTGTAATCCTGGCACTGAGGAGGCTGAGACAGGCGAATTGCTGCAAGTTTGAGGCTAGTATGGTCTCCATAATGAGTTTAAGACCAGCCTAAACTACAGAGCAAGATCCTGTCTTGGGGAGAAAAAAGCTTTTTTTTTTTTTTTTTTTTTTTTTTTTAAAAAAAATGG
>NW_022900927.1:55002725-55071753 GCF_012274545.1 Fukomys damarensis | reverse complement strand
TGCTGGTTGGAAAAAAAAAGGTTTTTTTTTTTTTTTTTTTTTGGTTAAAAAAACTATGGGATATTTGTAGGCTATTACATACTATTATAAATTGTACTACAGATGAATAGAAAATCCTTCATGACATACAGTTGAGAGAAAAGCAAGTATAAATTTTTTTAAAACTTTGAAATAAATTATATGTGTGTGTGTGTTTGTATGCATACACACATACATATGGGTGTATTTCCCCTAAATACATAGTGAAATAATGGAAGATTTCTAATTTCTTCGTGGCATTTATCTGGACTTTCAACACCATACATGGTCTGGGTAACTCAGAAGAAAGGGATTTACTCAGCTCGAGTGTTCAAGGCCGTGGCAGCAGGATGAGCTCAGCCTCGGTCAGGGCCTCCGGCCGGCACCAGCACGGTAGTGGGAAGCATAGGAGAGGGTCAGGTCCCGGGAAGGCCCCAGCCCTGTCTCCCTCAGGACTCCGCGCCACTCGACACCCGTGCCCCAAGGACCGATCTTGCAGCACACAAACTCTGTGGACACACTCGCGCCGTACCCGCCCCTTCACAACGGAGGGGGGAAATGTCACTTGAGGAGAAATGGAGCACGTTTAGGTATCCCGGTAAGAGCAGGAGGACGAGATGGCCTGACGCTAAACTGGAGAGACCTGCCAGCGGACTTACTTCTTGGAGAAGGGGTGTTTCAGGCAGAAGGGAAAGCGCACACCAAGAACCAAGCCCCTTTTTGGCCACTGTATATCTCAGCCATCCCAAGGCGGCCGTGTGGATGGGATTTCACCCCTTATGATACTAGCGTGTGGCCGAGTCGTGTGGCCCACAGGCCGGATCATGCAGCACCTAACTCAGTGCCTCATATCCCCAGAGGGGCATAGGCTGCAGGGGAGCTACTACCTCTGAGGGTAACACAGCCCCCACAGGAAATCACTGCCACCCTCAGAGATTTGTTCTTTGGGGCATATAAGAAGAAAAGTAAAAAATAAAATAAGATGAAATAAAGCAACCTCTTAAAATCCACTACCAAAAATGGCTCCTATTAAGAAATCAACCAATAACAAATGTTGGCGCGGTTGTGGGGAGAAAGGAACCCTTCTCCATTGCTGGTGGGAGTGCAGACTGGTGCAACCACTATGGAAATCAATTTGGAGATACCTCAAAGAATTAGGATTAGAGTTTCCATTTGACCCAGCCATCCCTCTGCTGAGCAACTTTCCAAAAAAATTAAAAGAATCATACCACAGCTGTATATGTACATCCATGTTTATCACAGCTCAGTTTGTCCCATCGCTAAAACTTGGAAACAGCCCAATTGCCCATCAGTTGGAGACTGGATAAAGAAGATGTGGTTTTTCTATAAAATGGAATACTACTCAGTCATAAAGAATGAGAAATTAGATTCATTCATAGGAAAATGGATACATATTGAGGATATACTCTTCAGTGAAATACGTAAGTCACACATGTGTAAATACCGAATAGTTTCTCTGGTGTGAAAAACTATCATGGTACGTAAGATCCTAATGAGATAATTGACAATGTGAAATAGGAAGAAAAGGGCTGAAGGTGTAGGGAAAGTGGGAAGGGTAGGGGAAATGTAATAAGGGAAAAGAAAAAAATGAAAAAATGGAAATAAAATGTTTGTAAATAGGGAATGGAGGAGGGGGTGAAGGGAGGGCAGGGACAAGGGGAAAAAGTGAGAACCAAGACCTGTCATGTAAAGGTACAAGATCCCAATGATGAATGTGACTGTACTGTACAGCTAAAATGTACCAATAAACTTCATGAGGAAAAAAATCCACTCCTAATTCCTCCTCTCCATGTTTTACTGACCTCATATCTTATCTGTTAAATAAACATTGTCTTCCAATGTTAAAAAGAAAAGAAGGAAAGTTTGTCTCCACAGTTTGCATAGAGACCGTTCTTGGCTTATGATGAGTACATAGAAAGCCGATTAACTGCATGGTGGTCTCCGGAGAAGCTGTACTTCTGCTTTGGAATTTTGGTCTTTCCCTTGGCTGGCAGTGCAAGGAACAAGTGTCTCTCAGGACACTGGGCAGCGACAGTGAGCGACAGCTTCCCAGGCAGACCCACGATCACAAAGGGCATCGATGACTACTCCATGGGGCACTGCGTTACTCACCCAGGACACTCAGTACGTTAGTGTGTTAGATGTATCTGTGAATCACAATGCTTTGAATGTATGATGGGTTTATGAGGATGCAATCATATCGTAAGTCAAGAAGCACTGTACTACACCTTTTAACATGTTACATGTAAGCTGTGGCAAGCCATGTGGGGTGGCTGCCAGCACCATGTTTCTGAAGAGTCGTCCCTTCTTTTTTATTCTCATGAACACCACACATTGGTTGATTAGAGGACTGGCTCCCACTACCAGCTGGTCCTAACTCAGGCCTCAAAAAAGGAATTTGAAATGAAGTACATTTAGTTGTCATCGGACTGTCCTCTTGAATGGAAGAGAAGCCAGACTGGTTGCCGTTGTTGAACAGTTGGTATTTTCTCACCCTCATAGATAAGAAGGCAGAGAAAGTGGTGTTGGGCAAGAGAGATGGATGATTCAGGGTCCAGGGAGAAGCAGACATGAGATCTGGCTATTGAAGTAGACAGCGTATAAAAGACACTATCCCAAATCTCAGTGGCATAACTTAATACAAGTTTATTTCTTGCTCACTTGAACGTCAATGCTAATATTCTTGGTTGGACAGGTTTTCTAAGAGATTTCTCCTAGAAGTGGTCACTGAGGAACCCAGGCAGCCTCCCTCTGTGTCTCCGCCACTCTGTGGCTTCGAGATGCCTCTAGCATCATCCCAGCCTGAGAAGGAAGAAAGAGAGAAAGTGAAAAAATCACACGGGACTTTTTAAAACTGGATCTCGTAAGAGATATATATCACTTGCTTCCACAATCCATTTGTCAGATTTTAGGCACATAGCTCCAGTACATGTGGAGGAAGGGCTAGGACATCTTCACTCCATCTCTACAAGGCTTAAAAAGAATTTATATTGGTTGAGCCAGGGATTTAGCCCAGTGGTGCTGCTACCTGCCTCGCAAGCTCAAGGTCCTGAGTTTGATCCCTGATATTAAAACAAAAGAAGAAGAAGTTATGTTGGTGAAGTCTAGAAGGATCTGCTACATGTGAGGAAAGAGAACTTCTTGGATTCCCAGTTCCTTCATGAGTCAAATCCAATACACTCACTCAAGCTAGCTCCAATAGGTGCCTCATATTTTAAACCCCTGAAAAGTACTAACAAATAAATTGATGTGGTTTCCCGATGATAAAGCATGTTGACAATCTTGTTTAATTTTTTACATTAAATCTGTCAAGTTCGTCTTACTGTGTTCATTCTCTTTTTGCCAATGAAGAGGCAGATTCTCAGACAAATGACAGAATGGCCTAAGTTTCCTAGCACAGGAAGACATGGCTGGAATTAAATCCTCCACACTCCAAAGCTAGGCTTCCTTTCCATCGTGTAAGAGAACCTCCAGGACAGAGAAAATTAAACTCCTAGCCCTTGAGTGTGAGTGGGTTTCTTAGATTGCTTTCAATCTAGAGGATGAGAGAATGACAATGTGAAGCCACCAGCTCTCAGGAAGATGGGCAGGAGGGCATGAAATGACAGGTAGAGAGGAAAGTTCAAGTACACCAGGCATTTCATCTTCTCTGCAATCTTGCAGAGGTTCTGGTTGGAATTAAGGAAGAAAATCTGATCAAAGCCAAAAGGGTAGGAATCTTGGCTCTACAGAGGCCTGCATTTTGGGTTTGACATTGGGCTACTGTCCAGAGTCTGATACAAAGAGCTTGCAGAAAGTCCTGAAGAGAAGCAAGATAAATGACTAAGATCCCGAATAATGGCACCAAGATTAAAAGCCTTGGGTTCTCCCAGCCTGGGTGAGGAAAAGGACAAGGATGAAGGAGAACTCCAAAGCTCCAAAGCCACCTCTGTGTACAATGAATGATGAGATGACCCTGGAATGACAGCCAACAGCTGCTCTGCTTGCTCCAAGCTAACAGCTGCTGCCTCTGCTGGGCTTTCCTATTACTTGCTCTGTTGACACCCAGACTAAGAGAATTGATGATCAAGGCTCTCCCACGTGGCAGTGCAGCCTTTGCCTAGAGGAAGGTCTTTAAATGTTGCTAAGGCAAGAACTGAAAGTACCAGGTAGGAACAAACATAACAGAATAAAGAGGACAAGAGAAAGGGCTCAAAGCAAACTGTTAACAGCTCTCCAGGTGGCAGTTCCCAAGTTTCTTTTTGGAAGTTTCCACTAGTCCCAGGCAAAAAGAGAAAAAGAACTGTGTAATCACTTTCTGTTTAAATAAAGGACTTTCTTTTAGTCCAAGAATACTTCCTTCCTAGTTTTGATGTTAAAATATCCTTTTATGAAATGATAATGATAGAAGATGGTATTTTTCCCCCTTGCGTGCTTGGCAAAATAAAACATTGGCAATACTATATCAGACCTCGACTTTTCTTTCTCTTTTTCACTGGTCCATGTGATTTAAGTCTGGAGCCTATTCAAAAGTCTGGAACTCCTTAAGAAGCATTCACAAAGAAATGAAAACAGAAGACAAGTTAGAAAACACCAGCACATATCAGAAGCAAAAATCACACAGATTTCAAGGACAAATCAATGCTCAAAAGTAGAATAAACAATAGTATCTTTGAGGAAAGTTACAGAATCAAAATAAAAAAGGAGTAGTCAGTTTCTATCAGGCTTTGGAATCTGAACTCCCTGTGCCTTTCAAAGACATGATGTAAAAGGGAAGAGATGACTTAACTGAGCCTTGACCATTATTCACAATTATCTCTAACATGGGCAACACAGCTGACGTGAGAAACTAGGAGCTATTCAGCTTTTCAGAATGGATTACAAAATACTAGCCAGGAGCCAGCTGCAAAGATTTTGACAACAGAGTATTTCCCAATGTTCACAAGAGTAGTACTGAGAAGAGCTGACACTAGCAGCTGTCTTGCAAAAAGTGCAAAAGAAGGGTGAAAGAATGAGAAGAACAAACAGATAATGAAAAGCTGTCATGTAAGTCTTAGATAGAATCTATAAATGTGTCTACACAAAGGGCATTACCTTTCCCCTTCTCCTGCCTACACTCTAGGACTCGAGCATGTGACAAAATCAGACCATTTGAGAAAGGCAGCAGCTAGAACTCAAGTGCCCAAAACCAAGGGCAAAAAAAAATCCCTTGAATTTCAAACACCCATACACCAGAGTAATTGTAGATTGTGCTCTTAACTTGGAATAATTGAAACATAACTAGAAAATAATTAGAAAAAATAGTGAGATATAAAAACTCACTGAAAATTGATAGCACTCAGTTTCTTATTTAAAGATACTTGTGCCCATATTTAAACTTTCCAGTGAAAAAGGAAATGATTAAGGAAGGTTTGGGAGGAATTACGAGTTATTAAACACCAATTAAGGACTAGGTGTAGTGTTTGAAACCCTCTCACTATATATATTTTCTCACAGACTTCTAACAATTAAATTCTGAGGCCAGTATTAAGGTCCTATTTTTCAGATGAAAACACTGAGGCTTAATGACCATAACAAGTGCTATAGTTTGTTTCTTAAATGTCTCCCATATGTCCATGTGTTAAAATTTGGTCCCCAGGGCCAGGGATTTAGTTCAATGTTTCCACCACCTACCTTGCAAGCACAGGATCCCAAGTTCGATCCCCAGTACCAAAAAAAAAAAAAAAAATTTCATTCCCAGTTTGGTGCTATTGGAAGATAGTAGAACTCTAAGAGGTGGAGTCTATTGGCAAGTAATTAGGTCATTGGGGTGTGGCCTCAAAGAGGATTGTGGGAGTTAGCATCTTCCTCCTTTTCTTGCCCCTGCCCCCTACAATGAGAAGGAACTCAGGACCTTCCACTCGCACTTGCTCAGCACCACTGAGCTACACCCCCAGCCCTTCTCCTCTTCCTGTCTCTTGCTTCCTGGACGTGAAGTGAACAGTTTTGCTCTGCCTTCTCCACTAAGATGTGCTGTCTCATCACAGGCTCAAAAGCTATGGAGCTCATGGACTTAAACCGTTGATTGCCTTGAATATTTTGTGTAATGCAGAAAGCTGACTAACACAAGATGCTGACCAAGCTATTACATGTCAAATTAAAGAATGTATTTTAACATTTCTCTCAACACCAAGGTATGCTGTCTACCCAGAGGCAGAATGAATGACTATGGAAACTGAAATGAAGACATTTACCTCTTTCAGAATCTTTTCTCCCACTGTTACCTGCTTTATCAACTGAGGTGCTAATTCTAAACTCTTAGATCTGCTGTCCCATGGATGAATATTCCTATGGGCTCACATTAAAACTAATTTACTCATCCTTTCAAGTGAGCCCAGAAAGTCACTCCTGTGTGTCAATCTAGAAAAGAATTTATCTAAATGCCAACATCATTCTTTACAGCTATAAACAGGAGGAAAATCCTAACATTAAGTGCAACCAGAAGAGACCCAGCATAGCAAAAGCAATCCTGGGCAACAAGAGCAAAGCAGGAAGCATCATAATCCTGGATCCCAAGCTATATTACAAAGCTACAGTTATAAAAACAGCATAGTATCGGCACAAAAAACAAGCAGGTGGATCATTGTAGCAGAAGAGAGGACACAGAAACAACAGCAGGCACATTCAGCTATCTAATCTTTGATGAAGGGACCAAAAACATGCTGAGAAAAAAAAATAGCCTCTTTACCCAGTGGTGCTGGGGAAACTGGCTATCAACATGCAGAACACTGAATTTAAATACATCTCTCAGTATGGATTAAAATAAAATCAAAATGGATCAAAGATCTAAGTAGTTAAAAAGGATCAATATGCTGGGAGATAAAAAGAGGTAAAACTCCTGAATACACAGACATAGGCAAGGACTGTCTATACAGAACTCCAACTGCATAAGAAATGACATAAAAATCGACAAATGGAATTATATCAAATTAAAAGCTTCTGTATAACAAAGGAGACAAACAACAGTGAAGAGAACCTACAGAATTGGAAAAATATTTTTGACAGCTGCTCCTTGGATACAGAACTAATATCTAGAATATATAAAGAATAAAAAAAGTATATACCCCAAATAAAAGACCCAATTTTAAAATGGGCAATTAAAATGAATGGACACTTCTCAGAAGAAATTAACAGATATAAGCCATAAGTACATGAAAAAATGCTCAATGTCCTTGGCCTTTAGAGAAATGAGAAATGCAAATGGAAACAACCATGACGTTCCATGTTACTCCAGAAAGAATAGTTTCCATCAAGAATTCAAAACCACAACAAATGTTGGCAAAGCTACAGGGAAAAAGGAGCTCTTTTACATTGTTGGTGGAGTGTAAACTAGAACAACCATTATGAAAGTCAGTATGGAGATTCCTTAAAAAACTAAAATCATGAATTCCATCTGACTCAGCTATTTCCTTTTGAGGTATCTTCCCCAAAGAGTTAAAGACATCATATCACAGCGATGTATGCATAGCCATGATTATACAGCAAAATTCACAATAACTAAATCTTAGAAGAGGTTTTTGTGTCCATCAGTAGTAAATGAATGGATAAAGAAAATGTGTATTTACACATAGTGGAATACTAACCTGCCACAAAGATAAACTTGAGTCATATGTAGGAAAATGGGTGCACTTTGTTACCAAAATGCTTAGTGAAATAAGTGAAACAGAGAAGCTTAAATATCATATGGTTTCTCTTATATGAGAAACCCAAAGTATAAATAATAAAAGATAGTGGGAAGCAGAGATGCAGACCTTTGGCGAATGGGAAGGGAATCTAGAGGTAGAGGGAGGGTGGAAGGAGGGGAAGGAAGGAGAAAGTAAAAAGAATTAGGATCTGTTGTGTACATATCCCAACTCCCCATGATGAACGTATTCATTATGGACTGCGAACATGTGCTAATACAAAAGGAATGAAAACAGAAAGATGTAAAGAACCACATGATAAATATGGTTGTAAAAAATATGATAGTTGAAAGAAATACATCATAATTTAGATAAATACTTCCAGGAGTGCACGTAAAGAACAGAACTGCTGAGCTCGAAGCCAAGTCTGAGGAACGCTGCTACACCTTACGCATAAGGAGTGAAACGTTGAGGCTGCAGAAGAAAACTGAAGAGACCCGGGAGGGAAACGCAGAAACGCCAACGTGCACATGAGCCTGAGAAGGAGAAAGGAACAAACAGAAGGCAGTAAATATTTAAAGGGATTGCAGAGGATCATAAGACATAAGAAAAATCTTCAGATGGAATGTCCTTAGAGAATGCCAAGAAAAGGTCAAGGAAAGGGGAAAAATAGCCCACATAAATGCATTATTTTGAAATTTATATCCAGCTGAACTGTCTTTTCTATGTGAATACGCAATAAAAAATTTTAAAAACTCAGGTTTATCATACAAAGACCTTTTTAAAACCTTGAATAAAGGGAAATAAATATAGAATGAAGGGTAAAGAAAAGCAAATGATGTAGAAATGCTTGTTGTTAGATAAAATGTAATTTAAGACCAAACACCCAGAGGATAAAGAGGGACATTATCCATTAGAAAAGGGGCATGAAGTTAATAAAATATGATGACTGTGAATATCTATCCTCTAAATAAAGCAACCTAACGGAGAATTCTGAGAAGAAACAGAAGATACAATTGTTGGATAATTCACGTATCCTTTTTCAGAAACTGATAGACAAAACTAAAGCAACAAAAAATATATGGATCACTTTTTAAAAAACTATTAATAGGGCCCACGATGTAGCTCACAAGGTCCTGAGTTTGATCCCTGGAACCGAGAAAAAAATAACTATTAATAAAATTAAATATGGAACAAACATAAAATGTATACTCTGTCCAATCATATGTAGAATATTCATTAAAATTAATCACTAATATAAAACTTCATCATAAATTGCTGAGTTAACATTTTATAATATTCTGATAAAATTAGAAATTAGTTCTTAAAAAGCATATGAAAGGTCATTCTTCATTTCTGAAAGTCAAAATATATTCTACTAAAATAATTCTTGAATTAAAGCTGAAAAGACAAGGAACATTAAATAATACATTGCAAATGTCATGTAAAAGTAATTATGATACATAATTGTAGTGAAGGGAGAGTTTATAGTTTTAAATACATTTACTAGTAAACAAAAAATCAAAGGAGAATAAACTAAACTCTTAATTTTGTGAAACTAGGAGAAAAAAAACAAATTGGTCTGGTAAAAATTAAAAGGGAATGAAATAATAGAGGTAATAACAAAAACAGAAAAGACTAATAAACCAAAGAGGAATTACTTGAAAAGATGAACAGAGTAGCTAGAATCCTATGTTAATCAGTTTTCCATCGCTGTGACAAAATATCTGAGTTGATAAAGTTATATGGAAAAAAAGGTTTATTTTGGCTTACACTTTCAGAGCTTTTACTCCATGGCTGCCTCGCCCCATGCTCTGAGTCTATAGCAGCACAGTATTCGTGGTGGGAGTGGAAGGCAGAGAAGGCCTATTTACCCCACAGCAGCTGGGAAGCAAAGAGAGAAGAATGCACTGGGGCCCCAATATTCTCTTGGAGAGCAGACCTAATTCTGTCATTAGGTCCCACCTCCGCCCAGTAGCACCACAGCTTGAGGTCCAAGGCCTGTGGGAAACACTTAAGATCCCAACCACAGCGAGCAGTAAGAATGATCCATAAGAAAACAGAATGGGCTGCAGGATTTACCACTGAATGCACGTTTACAGCACACATAACATGCATATAATAAGGATGCATATATTATTGAAGGACGGTATCAAACACATTATGTAGGTGTCTACGGAGCATATTAAAGGGAATAAGATCAATGATCAAAGTAAAAATGGTAAATAAAAAGGATGATTGGAGATAGAACCCCATGGCATCAGCTATAATGGACAAAGGAAGAGTTATTCAGTAATTTATATGGTTATAGCTTTGGGGAAAAAATAACAAAGTTAAGTCTTTCTTTATTCTTTACATTTTAAAAATATGGATTTAAAATGTTAAAAATGAAACCAATGGCTTGGTAAATATATGGTTATTTATTTTATCTTGATTTTGTAGGATAAATGCAATAAAAGAAGAAAATGGATGCTTTGATTTCATTAAAATGAAACCTTTAAAAATATAACATTCATTCATTAAAGAGATAATAATTAGATGCAAAAAGCAAAAGTTATTTGCAGCAAAAGTTACAAAAACAAAATATATATATTATTTGTGCAAATAAATAAAATATAAAAATAGATCTTATTAGAAAATGGGCAAAAACAAAGAAATTTTAACAATCCACAGAGGAAAAAAAATGGCTGTTTAATAAACATGGAAAAATATTCAATCTCAGTAGTAATTAAAAATACAAATTAAAACTGAAATTTTCCATCTACTGAGTTAGCAAGCAAGTACTCTCATCTGTTCCTCCTGGGAATATAAACTGGTCCCACTTCCTGGAAAGCAATTTTATGACACGTCAAGAGACTTTTACTCAGTAATTCCTCTTCTAAGCATCTGTCCCTAGAGAGAAACCTGAACATTCATCAACATAGGAATGGTACACTTGGTACAACCTTGCTGTGGTGGTAAAGCTCTATGAGAACATAGTCTCTGAACCCCTACAGCCTGACACATGTACTGGGGACCCAACAAATATCTGTTCATTGACTCTACAATTCTATATGACATTTTAAAAAAAGAATTAATTCAACTATGGCTTGGAAAGATCCCCTAGACATGTTTTGTTGTTGCTCTTTTTTGTTTTATGAGCCAGGTTCTCGCTATGTGGCCCAGGCTGGCCTTGAGTTCATGGTGATCCTCCTGGCTCAGCCCCTCTGAGTGTTGGGATGACAGATGTGTGCCGCCGTGACCTGCTCCCCTAGACATGCCTTTAAGTGAAGAAAACAAGGTAAGAAATAGGACAAACAAGATGACTCCATTGGTGTGAAACTAAAATCAGTACCAGAAGAGGAAAACACCAATATTTCTCTCTCCCTCTTCATCTCCTTCTCCTTTTTGTCTCTCTGTGTATGTGTAAATACATAGACCTGTCCAAAGGCACATGCACTGAGACAATGTTTGTGATCACAGGTGGGAGGGAAGATGGAGATGTCCCACAAAAGCAGCTTTGGGACAGGACTTTGTATTGTCAAAATGGTTTTAGATATAAATATATTCTCAGATTACCCTCCATTAAAAAAAAAATGTTCGCTGAGCACAGTGTCACGTTCCTGTCATCCTAGCACTTGGAAAGCTGAGGCAGAAGGATAACATGAACCTAGGAATTCAAGACTAGACAGGGAAATGTAGCAAGACTCTGTCACAAGAAAATAATTCCAGGCACAGTGGCTCACGCCTTTTCTCTTGGTTACTTTTCTCACTGCTGATACAAAATACTCTATGCCTGAAGTTAAAGGAGGAAAGGTTTATTTGGCTCACAATTTGTAGAAGTTTCGGTTCATAGTTGGCTGGCTCCAAGGCAGGGTGGCAGGCAAAAGGCAGCAAGCAACAGGTCACCAATGAGTGACAAGCAGAGACCCTCCTTCTGTCCCTTATGTCTTATCCAGGCTCTACCCTTAGGGCGGGTAGCACTCATGCCCAGGGTGGGGCTCTTTAATCCTACCCAGAACTACGGTCAAACCAGTGAGTGGACTGATTTAGTAATCATACACCCTTGATCCCAACATCACACACCCTAGATCCAGCCACCTCCGAAACCCCCACCTGTGACTGCATGAGGCTTTGGGAGGACATCCAGACACGGCCATAACACCTGTAATCCCAGCACTCTGGGAGGCTCAAGTAGGAGGCTTGCAAGTATGAGCCCAGTCTGGGCAACTTAGTGAGTTAGTGGACCCTGGCTCAAAATTTCAAAAAAAAAGAGAGAGAGAGAGAAAGAGAGAGAGAAAGTAAGATGTGGTTCTTTGTGAAGGTCCTGGATCTGATCCTCAGTATTGCAAAAATAATAATAAATAAAAAGCAATGTTTCTCAAATTATTTATGCAAAGATTCTCATGATTATGTCATCAGTAATTTTTTTTAAGTTGAAAACAGCCCCTTAGAACAGAAGATACATGTTAGCTCTTTTTCTGACTAAGAAGGAATCATCTTGGGCTACATTAGTAACCTATAAGATAATTAATATATGTGTATAAATAACAAAATTTCATTTGCTTTGTATATTTTTATTACAGCACTTTTAAGTAGGAGGAGCCAGCCACACACTGGAATCAGCTGATTACAGACCTAAGTTGTGTTTTTTAAAACAGTTGACAGGAAATGATCTGATATATTATTAAGTGAGGCAAACAGTGCAAAAGCTATAGTCCCATCTCCTAAGAAACACTAAAGAGTTATTCAAGCTGAAAGCAAGTGACCTCAGAGAATAAACATAAACAGTATCAGTAAAGATAATTACTATGTAGCTAATTAAAAGAGAGTATAAATACATATTTCCTTTCTTCACTGATTTTAAAAACAATTGTATAAAATAATATATATGTATATGTATATGTATATTTGGGCCTAACATGTAGAAATGTAATATATTTGATAATAACAGCACAAAGGACCTGGATGGGAGCAAAGAGTAAGAAACAACACCAGAGGGTAACTAATTTACAATGGCATAAATGAGGAAAACCAGAAAAGGTAAAAAAAAAAAGTTAGCATATGTTATAATTTAGATCTAAAATATCCCCCACAAATCTCATATTCAGAGGAGAGGCTTTTGTAAGATGACTGGATCTTGAAGCACTATTATACTCCCCAGTGGATTAATCCATCAATGAGTTCATAGTTGAATGTGCTATTAGGAGGCGAGGCCAAGTTGGTGGTGGTGGGGTCACTGGGATCATGCCTTTGTAGGGTGTATCTCTCTCTGGTTCCTCCTTCCTCTGCTTCCTGGCTACTATGGTCGAGCAAGCTTTCCTCTGCCATGCCCATCTACCATGCAGTTTCTGCCTTGGAACTATGGAATTAACCATGGACTGAACCCTTCAAAACCATGAACCAGGAGAAATCTCTCATCCTTTCAGTTGTGAGTGTTGGGTATTTTGTCCCAGCAATGGGAAAATGTTGAATACAGGATAGAAAAGCCTCTCACTATATATATTTTTATATTATTATTTTATTACAGTATTTTATAGATTATTATGTTTATCAACTTTTTAAGACAAAATCATATAAAACAATGATTATAGCAACATATACGTTGAACGTTTACCATATATACATATAACTTTTTATAAATGCATATGAATATATATTACAATATTAGCACAAAAAAGAAGAGGAAATAGAATTATGCAAAAATAAAACTGTATTTCATCATAACTGATATATAACTAATACAGATACATAAATCTGAAGTCAATTATTATAAACTAAGATACATACTATAAGACCTAGAGTAACCAGTAAGGAAGTAACTCAAAAATGCAGAGCAAAAAACAAAACAAAGAAATCATTAAAGGATCTAAAATGTTATACTAGAAAATAATAACAGTGCAAAAAAAAAAGCAACAAAGAAAATGTGATAGAAAAAACAGAAAGTAAACTGGCAGACTAAATCCAGCTATTACAATAATAGCAGTCAAAGGGGAAAAATTATAAGGATGAGAAAAAAATAACATCCAACCATATTCTGTCTATAAGAGACACTTTGAAGTCAATATACAAATAATTGAAAGCAAAAGGATAGAAAAAGATACACTGTACCATTCATTGTCTTTATAAGGTCTTATAAAATAAATAAATGAATCTCATACTGGCAAAATAAAAGGGGGTAGAGATAAGAAGAAAAAAAGAATTGAAATGTATATGTACATGTACCAATTCCCTACAATGAACGTAATCATTATGTACTACAAACCTGTACTAATAAAAGTAAAAGACAGAAAAAAGAAAAAGATATACTATGCAAACATAACATAAATACAGATTTTAAAACAAGAAGTTAAGACTGATGTTTTATAATGAGAATAGGGTCAATCCATCAGGAAGATATAACTATCATAAACACAGCTCTGCACTTAGCAAGGGAGCCCCAAAACTCAAGAAGCAAAAGCAGGCAACACTGAAGAAATAAATAATTGAAAAATAATAGCTAGATATTTCAAATCCCTAAATTCAACAAATATTAGAACAAAGCAAAAGATTAATGAGGAAATGAAAGTACTAAAAAATACTATAAAGCAACTTGACATAACAGAGCTCTATAAATACTCCCCTCAACAACTGCAGAATCCACATTCTTTTCAAGTGCACATAGATTCTCCAGAACAGAGGATATATAATTGTTTCAATAAATTTAGACAGGATTGAAATCATACAAATTGTTCTTTGACAACAATGGAATAAAATTAAAACTCTATAACAAAAATTTTAGAAAGTCCATAAATAATGTGGAAATTAAACAACATATTTCTAAATAACAGATGGGTCAAAGGAGAAATCCCAAGGAAAATTAGAAAATATTGTGATATTAATGAAAATAAAAGCTCAGCATACCAGTGCATATAAAGCTATGATTATAGGAGAATTTATGGCTGTAAAACTTATATTAAAAAGGGAGAACAGGCCAGGGATTTAGTTCGGTGGCCTACCTTGCAAGCACAAGTACCCAAATTCAATCCCCGGTACCATAAAAAAAAAAAAAAAAAAAAAGAAGGGGAGAATAATGTGGAAAACAATATTAAATCTATTGTTTTACCTTTAAGACACTGGCAAAAGAGAAAAACAAATTCAAACCAAACAGAAGGAAGGAAATCGCAAAGAACAGAATGGAAATCAATAGACTAGAGAATAAACAATGGAATGTGATAAAACCCAAACAAGTCAAACATACAACAAAAGAAAATTGCAGACTAACCAATATCCCTATGAATGCAGACCCCAAATCCTTGACAAATATTAGTAAACTAAATCCAGCAACACATAAAAGGAATTATTCACCATGACAAGGTTTACCCCAGGAATGTTGGTTGGTTTAACATCCAAAAAACAATTAATGTAATACATAATATCAACAGGATGAAGTCGAAACCCACATGATTATCTCAATACACTCAGAAAGAGCATTTGACGAAACAACAACAGAATTCTACTGAGTAGGAATAGAAGTAGTCTTCAATCTGGTAAAGAGCATCTATTAAAAACCCACAGGAAACATCGTATTTAATGGTGGATGTCTGGACACCAGCCAATAAACACACGGTAAAGTGTTCCACATCATTAACCATCCAGGAAATGCAAATCCAAACCACAATGAGATACCACTTTGAACCCTCCAGGATGGTTATCGTAAAAACAGGTAATTAAAGTGCTCGCGGGCATGTGGAGGATCTGGACGCCTGGCACACTACTGGTGGGAATGTAAAATGATGCTGCTTTGAAAAAAAGCTCAAGCTTCTTCGAAATATTAAACATAATATTACCACATTCAAGCTATGCACTTGTGGTCAGGGTTTACAAGGGAATTAATTTAATACAGGACATATAATTTATAGGATTATTTTATAATATCCACCCAAGAAGTCAAATGCAGAGGAGTGCAAGAGATCTGTGTGAGCACTGGAGACCTGAAGGATCCAGCTGAGGGCCTGGATCCCACAGCCGTGTCCCACCCAAGTCCAGTCAAAGGCCGAGAGACCCTGGCAGGGTCTCACACAAGTCCGTATCAGGGATCTGCACCAGAAAGCCCAAGGATCAGCGGTAGAAGATAGCAAGGGTGAAGGGTCAGTACCACCAGGCTGAGGGATCTGCACTGGAGCCAGGAAATGATACCAAGGTGAAGGCCAGAGCTCCCCTGAAGAGAACAACAGGCATCCCTGGCCACAGCGAAGATGATCATGTCACAAAGCCCCAGTGGCAAGCTTCTCCGGGAAAATCAACAGCATACACTCTTCCCGTCCTGTTTTCCTTTTATGCCATTCCAGCAACAATCCTCACGTGGATCTTCCACCCCAAAACACTGACACAGTTCAGCTGGGCATCCAACAAAAACTGGTGCAGAAAGTTTCATAGCAGCATTATTCACAACAGCCCCCCAAATGGAAACAACACAAACGTCCACCGACGGATGAACAGATAATTAAAGTGTGGTATGCTCATTCAGTGGAATATTATTTGGCCATAAACGGGAATGAAGTACAAACAGGAAGGAACCTTGAAAATGTCATTCAAGGTAAAAGATGTCAGACACAAAGGGCTGTATGTTGTATGATTTCTATGAAATGTCTAGAATAGGAAAATCCATAGAAGCAGAAAATAAGTAAGTAGTCACCCAAGGACAGGAGGATGGATGGAATGAAAGGAAATGGAGAGTAATTGTTAATAGACCTGGGGGAAAGTAAATGTTCTAAAATTAATTGTGGCAGTGGTGGCTGTATGACTGACTCTACTAAAAAAAAAAAATCACTGAAGTAATCATACACTTTAAATGGGTGGCTTATAGGATGTAAAAAGTACACCAGAAAAGTTATTATTTTTAAAAATACCTAGAGAGAAAACTAAAACAAGCCCCACATGAATATCTCAATACATTTTTAAAATAAGCTGGCCTTGAACTCCTAGACTCAAGTAATTCTCCTGCCTCAGCCTTTCAAGTAGCTGGGACTATAGTTGTGTCATCTTACTCAGCTCAAATATTAAAATTTTAATACAGGTTAACTCTGGTAAGATTGCTAATGGTTTTTAGTTTCTCTTTTATTATATACTTCTGTGTTTCCTAAATCTCCTAATTCCATATAATCTTGTAATGTGAGAAACAGAAAGATTAGAAAATAATTTCTTACTCATCAACAAGAATTTGGTAAATACTTTCCATGAAATGAGATACTGAGACTCAAAATAGGAGAAGCCTTTCCTTTCATAAAGCTCAAAATATAAGAGAGGCAGACATTAAGGTCAAGAGCGCTGGAAAAGTTGGCACACACTTATAATCACAGCAGTCTGGAAGGCTGAGTCAGGAGGATCCCAAATTCAATCCCAGCCTGGGCTACTTAGTGCCTAGGTGAGACCCTTTCTCAAAATTTTTAAAATCTTTTAAAAATCCTGGTGCTATTTATAGAGATGGGGGAGGCAAGGGACACTTGAATGGGGTCTTCCAGGACAAGTAGGAGTTCTCCAAGGAGCTGAGGCATAGAAGGGACAGCATGTTCACGGGCTCTGACCTGTGCAGCATCCTGGGCTGCTTGGCAAGTGTGCGATTCGTGAGGTGCCCGGATGGAAAGTCTGTTAGCAGAGCCAGCACAAGTGGGACACAGCCAGTGAGATAAGGCTGGGGAGGCACCATGCTGCCTTGCGTACTCCGCAGTGGTGGCATCTTGTTGGATTGATGTCCTCATTCAGCTGAGAGCAGATGTTACCTTGAGAAGCCTCCAAGGAGGACATTGTGTCAGAGAAGCAAAGGAGGTTCTTTGACTTTAACTGCTCCCTAGGAAGACCTGATCCATGATTTCAAGCTGGGAAGAGCCCAATTTTCGGCAGAATAGCCACAAAACCATGTGCTACCTACTCACTGTGATGTCCCCCTGGCCCACCTCATGTGGGTCATTAACTTGATCACATCTTCCCCCCACCCCAGGTCACTGAGCACCCTGTATTTTCAGGGCGGATTTAAAATAATAAGATAGGGTTGGGCCCCTGGTCTGTGAGCTTCCACATTGCGGGATTTCAGATGCAAAGTTCTGATGCCTAGTTATCAAAGGCAACAAAGCAGCCAAGCAAATGCACTAAGTGACCAGGACTTTTCTTTTGTACAAAATAGCAATGGTATGGCATTCTTTTCTCATCAAGGGATCCTTAAACTTTGTAAGGCTAGATTCTGAAACTGATGTTCCTGGCTGAATCTGGAGTTGGAGTTGGCTAAAGATGAAAGAATTAGACCTTTATTTTGCCTGTACAAAGTAGAAAACTAAAATGCAAGTGCAGACAGGCTGAGAAGTTGAAAATTCAGAACTATCGGACCGAGAAAATAGACTTCTTTTTAATGTGTGCAGGTGTGTGGGGGGGTGACATCAAATAAGTAAAAGAACTGATGAGGATACATGAGTCACTGAGGATGCTGAAAACTATTTGGCTCCCCCAGCAAACAGACAGCCGTGAATGATTCAGCTTGGAGCTTACCAGCGAGACCAGAGGCTCTGAGACAGAGCTCGGAGGTTGGGGAAAGGGAGCCCTTTGCTCGCTACTAAGAGTTTTTAAAAGATCATCTCAGGGAATTGGTGAAGGGCTGGGCTCCAACCTACTTGTCCTGAAAGTGGCTTATAAAGTAGAGCTGAGAAAGAACGGTAAGGACATTAGCCGCTCTATTTAGTAAACCAAGATGTTCCCACTCTGTCCTGCTCTTATAAAACAACACCCTCCTCCAAGGTGATTTGGTGAGCGGTATTGTCTTGCTCCATCTGGGCTGCTATAACAAAATACTCAAGACTGCGCAATTTGCCATAATAGAGATCTTTCAAAATTCTGGGAGTTTTGGAAGTCCAAAATCAAGGGACGTGCAGATTCAGTGTCTACTAAAAGCTGGGTCTTAGCTTCCACTCTAGAACCCCAAACTGAACTGAGTTTTCATTGGGCAGGAGGGACAGAGAGAAGAAAGCAACAAACACGACTTTCTGTTGAGAATTAAAATCCCCACCCTTGTGACTTCATCGCCGCCCTAAGGCCCCATCTCCGAGTACTGCCACATGGATGATCGAGTCCTGATGTCGGAATTCTGGGGACACATTCAAACCACAGCA
This sequence comes from Fukomys damarensis, assembly GCF_012274545.1. Lineage (NCBI taxonomy): Eukaryota > Metazoa > Chordata > Mammalia > Rodentia > Bathyergidae > Fukomys > Fukomys damarensis. Next base: position 55,052,957 of record NW_022900927.1, on the reverse strand, counting down.
ATTACGTAGCGGGCAGAGCCTCTGCCTCTGCACAACATCTTAAATGACGCCTTACACATATACCCGGAAACACCATAAACATCACTTGGTGCTATAGGTTACACATGCACGAGTGACTATGAATTTTGGACTCTTAACTACAAAATCCTCGTGTTACTCTGGACCTTTCTAAAGCATTCAAAATGATCGTTTAAATAAATCTGCCTGAGCTAATCATGCCTCAAACCTCCCGTAACAGAGAAAAAGGAGCTATGGCGTGTTAAAGGGTACCATGCAGTAGGCATTCTTCTAAGCAGTTATTAGCCAGCCGTATTGGACCAGTTATATGTTCTCTCTGATAACAATAAAATAAAAAGACAACAATGTCTCCCACAGGAATCACAAGGCCTGTTGCTCGCAGGTAATTAAAGGAGGAGCTGGGTGTGCACAGTCCAGCAGTTACCATGTGAGAAGGGCCTGACTACTTGGTCGCCTGCCCACTGCCTTCCCTCTTCTTTCCTGTGAGCAGAGCTGTGATACCCTCCTAGAACAGCAGATGCGTGGGACAAGACTTCCTCTGCTCGCTCGCACTGAGTGTTTCGACATGTGCCAACCTGGGCCAGCTGTGAGGACAGGGACATCACCCGGGGCAGTGGTGGTGAACCTATGGCACGCCTGTCACCACAGGCTGTTTGCGACACTGAAAGTTCTAAAAGGTTCGCCATCACTGATCTTAAAGTTTTTCCTTGTGTGACCTGTGAACCGTCGGAGGCACTTGTAGGTGTGAGAAGGAACTGAGATGCTGAAGAAGTCTGAGAAGGCTGCTAGAACATCGGTGGTTGGCAGACAATAGTTCCTCACAACTCTGTCGCTGTGGCAACTCTGGAACTACCCCACCTTAGAGTTCTTCACTGAGGCAGAAATTGTGAAGCAACTCGTAGTTGGGGTTTCTTTCGCTCATCCCTGAAATCATCCCCACTGTGTCAGGCGACAACAGCGACGTGCAAGCCCCACCTCAGGAGGCCAGAGCTGCTCAGCTCATGCCAGCTGCTGCCAAGTGAAGATTTTTCAAGAAGAGCCATAAATCCAGACTTCAATGTTTTATTTCACAATTTTTCATTGTTAGGGATTCAACCCAGGGCTTGGGGAAAGTGTTCTAACACTGAGCTGCAGCCCCAGCCCCCGAGTTTTAAACAGTGGTTCAAATTAAGGAAATATCTGCAGGCCAAATAAAATGCATCTGTGGGCCAAGTTCAACCTACAGGCTGACTATGGTCAATCCTGATCTAAGAGGGGTTGTGAGAACTAAATTAAAAGCTTCAAAATAAAATGAGTAATGGCTGATTTTTTGTGTTGTTTGTTTGTTTGTTTGTTTTGGTACCAGGGATTGAACTCAGGACCTTGTTCTTGCAAGGCAGGCACAGTACCACTGAGTGAAATCCCGGCTCTTGAGTAATGATGTTAGCAAATACAGTGCCTTTCATATGTGCCAGGTACTATTTGGCTGTTTTACCAGTTTGGTCCTCACAGGTGAATGAACTGGGCCTCACAACAACCTTGCGAGGGAGATGAAATTACTACTTCCCAGTGCAGATGCAGCAAGTGAGGAAGAGAAGTGTTAGAACTCACTACGGTCACACGGTCACGAGGCTGTGGGTTCTTCATCCACAGCCGGACAGTGCGGCTCTAAAGCTCACCACTCTCAGGAATGCATCAAGCTGCAAAACAACCGGAACAAGGTTCTGGTCCATCCTTCTGTCAGTGTTCAGTCAATACACTTCCCACATCCCCTCCCGAGCTTCAAGGCCATTTCAGGAGCAGAATTAGGGGCCCCTGACGCTACAGAGGACAGTTCTGTATCCTAAATAATAAGGAAATCTGTCATTTCAATTTGGTACCTCAAAAGCTGCTATGATGTTCAGGCAGGTGATGGTTCCAAAATAACAGAATCTACATGGCCTTGGCTGCAAGTTGGAGTAGTGGTGGCAGCATCTGTGCTTTACTCTTGGTTTCCAGAGGTCAGAAGCTGTGCTGAAGAGAGTGAAATGCTACAGGTTCAGAGGAAGGCACCAGCAGACCTTACAGTCTGCCACATTCCCCACATGGTTCCTGAGGAGCACAGACTCAGATGGGTGAATGGGTGGGTGGATGGATCTCCCAAAAGTGTTCATCCATCTGTGTATACCAGAAGACACTGATATTCTTCCATTATAGGATCATTTATAAAATAAACTAGATTTAATTTAACAACTGTCCAGTTGAATCACTCTTGCTAAGCTTTCTCTAAAGATGGGCTCTTACAGAAGTGATTCCATTAAAAAAAGGTAACTCCAAAAATTCTCATATTGATATTGTACATAAATTTCAGTAAATCCATAGGACTGACCATTGCTGCACCATTATAAAAACCATTTACAAAAACTGGGTAATAGAAAAGTAGTCATGATTCAATGAGAAAAAGGGTACAAGTTTATGAGGCATGTGTAGAAATGCATTGTTTAGATGATTTTTTTAAACAACAGAAGACACTGGAAATGATTCATACAACACAGGTAAATAGGCAAACTAACATAAATTCATTGGTTACCTACAAAGTTTTTAGATTAAAAAAAAAGGTAAGGGCAAGAAACAAAAAAAATTTTCCTGCTTCCAAGACTTAAGGAAGGGGGTGATATGCTCTTAAATAATTGCATTATGAAGAAATAGGTGGCAATTAGAACGTGAACAACATAGAACACTTGGTGTAACATGCAGAAGAGGCTGTGGGGAGCCTGAGCAGGCTGTGGAAAAGTGGGTGACTTGGTGCAGAAGTTCAGTGGGACATCAGTAGGCTGAGGGGCAGTCCAGGCAGGCCAGGCTGCGGAGCCTGGGCTGATGAGTTACGTTTAGTGTGAGGCAATGGGAAAACTTCAGACACCAGCTGCAATCTGAGCTCCATGATTTCTTCTTAAAGGTACCGGTATGTTGACCCCTGAGTTCTCAGGATCTTCAACCATACGAAGGGACAACACTGCATACCATAGAATTTCCATGTGGAATAAATAAGATTTCACAGAGAGGCTGATGCACAACACACAGTAGAAGCTTGTTAAATATAACTTGCTCTGGTATCCTCTTGTCATTCTTCCAGCTTTCTGCCCATCCAGCCATCCATTGGTTCAGTAAGCTTATGCTGAGCACTCATCTCTTGCTGAACAATACCCTGTGCCACTTCTGAATTCCCTCAGCAAGACCATTAATCGATTCAGTCCCTCAGCCTCAGACCTCAAGAACCTTAAGCCAAAATAAACCTCTTTTCCCTATAATGTTATGCAGCCACAGGTATTTCATTTTAGCCATGAAAAGTAAACAAGTACAGCCCCCTCCACTTGCTTCTTCAGACCACAGCTACTATGTCAATATACCTCATTGTTTCCCTTTATTCTGTCCACATTTCTGCACATGGTCCATTTGTCAAATTCATGTCAGAATGTCATCTGCTGCTTGCAGGGGCTTTGACGGACACAAAGCTTGACAGAGTCCTTGACCGCCTGTTTACTGTGTCCAACAACTACTTGAACAGACCGGCCCTGGGTGCAATGAAGGAAATAAAGCAAGGCAATGGTACAAAGAAAGGCTGGGAGAGGCTGCCTGAGGAGGTGATATTTGAGCTGAGGCCAGATGATGAGAGAGAGCCAACAGGAAAAGATCTGGAAGTGCCACATTTCAGGGAGAAGTGCACATGTGAAATCCCAAAGGCATGGATGAGGACAGGGAGTTGGATGAATGCAGAGACAAGGGGGCCAGGTGGAGACTGGTGGGCCAGGAAGAGAGTGGTAAGCAGCTGTTCAGAGAGGCAGGCAGGATTTGGCCAATGACAGCATGGTAGGGATGACTTTGCCTTTAAGACTAAAAGTACCCAGAAGTCATTGAAGAGTTCCTACTTGGGGAGTAATTTGAGCCTTGTTTTAAATCTGTCATCTTCTACAGAACTGGCAATGGATTATACAAAGGGCAAGAGTGGGAAGATACTGCTATGGTCCAAGGTAGAGTCGCTGGTGGCTTGAACTAGAAATGGTGGCAACCCAAGAGGAAAGACTTGAAAAGCTTTGTGATCTGACACTACGATCCTGAGCTATCATCATAGTTCAGTTTTTCTCAACCAGTATCCAAGGCTTGCAGATAGTTGTAAACATTTTACTATTTTTTAAATTTATATTTTCACCTTGATGATTACCTATTTTTAAATTAATATAAATATATTCTGGATCATCTATAAGCTCACTTTAGAATAGTACTGTCACATAACTTCCATGATTCCCACTTAGTTTTATTTCTAAAGCCTCTAGGTGACAGATGATTGCATTTTACAAAATATAATGTTTTTATTGAAATATACATACAGAAAACATGCAGATGTGCCCAGCTCAATATATGTGTATAACTAGTCTTATTTATAATTATGAACCTAAAAATTATAAAGAGTTAATTATAATTCAATTAGGCTAAATATATTTGAGTGTATTCTGGTTTTACAAATTCTTGTATGTGTCTTTGTTTGTTCATTTGTCTGTCCAATTACAGATCTGTTTTGTTTGAGCTGAATACATTTTTCCTTGTTGAAAACTTTTTCTTAACAGATACTGACCTATAATTTAAATTGGGTTACAGAAAAAAGGTTATTAAAGTTGAAGGTATGCCTTTTCTCCCCTCCAGGTTGCTATCTGATCAAAATGATGTGAAGGTTAATTTTACAAGTGTGACACATACTGTTGCCTATATATAATAACTCAAAAACTTTGATTGGTTAAAAATAATATATTAATTATTACAATCTGGTTTTATAGGTTATTAAAAAGCTTTATCTAGGTAATTAGTGGAGACACTTAGGTTTGGGGAGACTGCTAAATGTAACTCCCCTTCATGAACAAAGGAGGGGCCACATGGAAATATTTTCCAGCCTTTGCTCACTAGGGGGACCTCAAAAGTTTGCATAGTCTTACAACAGTGACTTCAAAAATTTTCATGGCCTTATAAGAGACTTACATCCATCAATATTACATAAATATGTTATTATAAATGTTCACATTTGTTATCATCAAAGGATGAAGTTCTAAATATGTTATTGTGATATGTTTACATTGGTCACTTTCAAAGAGTTAAATTTTCTGTGAGAAAAACAACAAATATTTATTAAAAAGACACTTTTGCTACCAAACTAAATTAAAGGACACAAGGTTTCATATAATTGTGATACTTCTTGGTACTACTTTTCTGGTGTACTAAATGTGCTTATGCTTTCTCGCTATACATGTTTTCTAATACATCATTTATGGTAATAATCTCCTTTTGATTCAGATATTTGCCTTTCTCTTACATTCCGCCTACTTATGATAACAGGTACATTTATAGTATAATACATTTTCTTTAGATGGTATGTTAGCTATTTCTCTCATTGCTGAGATAAAATTCTCAACACCCAAAGTTAAAAGGGAAAAAGTTTAGTTGGCTTACAATTCATAGAGGTTTCAGTCCATAATCAGCTGGCTGAGATAGCAAACAAGCATCACAGAAGAAGAATCAAAGGGCAGCAAAGATTAACAAGAGAGTTAACAGCATCTCTCTGCCCTTTTTATCTTATTTAGACTACTCAGGGTGGGCAGCACTCACACCCTTTAACCTAGTGCCCTTGAGCCTAGCATCGCATCATAAATCTATCCCAGCTTCACACATTCTAGATCAAGCCTATGACCACATGAGGCTACTGGGGACATCTAGACCCAGCCATACAGATGGCATCCTATCAAAAAATAACGGGGCCACTTATTTAGCTCAATGGCACCTCGCCTGCCTTGAAAGTGCAAGGTCCTGAGTTCAATTCCCAGTTTAAAAAAAAAAAAAAGATAACAATTTGGGCAAAGGTGTTTTTGTGGAAGATAAGTACATTTAACAATGGCTATTTTATACTAAGATAGACATTTAAGTATGTTACAAAGATGATGTCATCGTGATTGTCATGCTCAAATATGTGTGGCTCTTGCTTTGAAACCTTTTTCCTGCTAATATTTTACAGGGATTCAACTACTAGAACAACCATGATTAATAAAAAATAACAGACCTCTAACGATATATTTCAAAGTGCTTGATATCCAGATAAAATTACAGTAGTTAAGTTCACTACTACCATTGCAAAGCTATTGTTATTGATCTTCTCTTCTGGGTATTCAACAACTAAAGTTTAGAGACCAAAACTAAAAAGGTAACTAGACTAAAAAGACAGCCATATTTTGGCCCTAGCCCTCTGAGGTCAACAATAAACCCAAGACATAAAAAACACTTTTGTACAAGATCCTACAACTTGGGTAAGTCACCCAACCTCCTGAGCAGAGAGATTGTTAGACACACAAAAAGATAACAATCTACAATATAAAGTGTGCCAAAAGAGTGTCATCTAGAGGAAAAAAAATCCCCCATGCTTTCACAGAATGCAACTTAGTCAAGTAAGGCAGTAACACATCCCAATGGCTGACACTGATGAGAGCTAAAAAGCTCTATACAGGGTTCCCAGTGATACCTATAGAAACTTACTTCACCTTAATAGATAGCAAGAAGCTAATTTTCATTAATGTAAGTCTCACCTTGTTTTAGTCTTAAAGCACCCAGTTAAAAAAAGTGTAATCCAAAGATATATAAAGTCAAGATCATAACAACAAAGCTAAACACAAAAAGGAGCTCCAGATGCTGACCCCTTCTATCAGTTTCCAACCGCACTGATAGCTCACCACTGTTATGAGTCATTAAAAAAAAAAATATGTTAAAAGTTATGAGAGCTCAACAAGAGTTTTAAAATTTTTTAGCTAAACTTGTTTTTAGAAATTATTAAAATTTTAATCTTTTCACAGTTAAGATTAAAAGAAAAACTATAACAAAATATCAGACTTATAAATAACCTCCATTAGTGAAAGGGTATAAAAACCAACAGATTACTATCACTATATTAGCCCCTTAAAAACAGTTTCTGAATATGGCTTTTTCTTCAACTGCCTTTTATTTTAGTGCTTGTATTTTAACTATACATCCTCTAATTTCTTTAAAGATTGCCTGTAGGCTGCCGAACTCCAGGTGATCATGCACATAGTATCAACAACATATGTAGTAGACCTTTTTTCCTACATTCCATCAGATTAACTTTATAAAGAGAGTTTTTCATTGCTAAATTACAGCATAATTTTCATTTAAGGCCTCTTACATTAGCTCCATAAAAAGATCCCTAATTGCAGTCTTCCCCACATCGACCCGTCTCAGCTCAAAGCAGCTACATTAAAACTACACCTTCTCCCCTCACCACAGTTGAGGATAGCTCTTTAAAAAGAAAATCATCATAGACAGCTCAGTCAAACATATTATATTTAGGTCTTTACAGCCCTCAGAGACAAGCCATAAACAAGACACTCAAAATTCAATTACAAGAACAAAAAGTGGGGACAGGCCCTACAATGATAGGTCCTATGAGCCTACAACTCCAAAGCTTTTAAATCTTGTCCCTTTGACTTTGAACTTTTTAAATTGTGACTCAAAAGGACGTGCTGCTGCCGAAAGACATCAAAGTCAAAAAAATAACCTCCCAGTTGGAAAAGTGTATTGAAAGAGTTTACAATCGGGAAATTGGCGGGGGCCCAATCCAGTATTAATGCAGGGAAGAGGCTATGCCGTGTCTTTCAAAAGAAGCTTCTCGGCCAGTCTGGGTTCCTAAAAAGGCTATAAAGCACCACCATGAACCTCCAGAAGGACATAATTCTTCCTTTCAAGAAAATAAAGACTGCCCCAATGATGAGAGTGCCCAGGCAGACCAAAAAAGCCACCGAGATGCAACATTACCCACTTGGAGACAACTAAAGAAATTGACCTTGGGTGCCCAGGAGTTAGGAGTCCGATGGGGGGCTAGGTAGTATATTTCTAGCCATGCTGACTCTTGTCACCATTCAAGTAAGTGAGACCAAGACTCAAAATCAGACACACTGGACATACTTCCCAGATCCATCTATGGCACATCCAGTTATTGGGATGCTCCCACACTGCTGCCAGTATTCACTAACTATACGCCTTACGGGGCAGGTGTAAGAGTGTGCACAGCTCCCCTGTCATTCCTCATTCAATCATACTGCAAAGAGTGCCTTCTTACCTATCCATCTCTCTCCTAAGAGGACATCCCTGTGCCTAGATCCAATTAGACTAAAATATCAGCTTGCGTTAAAAATGTTTCCGGACATCTCAGGGATGAGAAATATCTTTAATGAGCTTTAATATTCCCTCAGCTACCAGCAGTGATTCTCACTGCCCTTTACAACACTGTCACAATATGGGCAACGTGGTACCCGAGTTGAATGCTGCACTGCTCGACTTTACTAGTTTACTGGTTCACGGAATTTGATCTTGCCTGATTGGTCCAAAACTAAAGAACATCTGACTGGATTCTTTCCAGCCTCAATGCTTACAACTTCACAAGGACATTCACAGAGATTTATAGAGGTTAGCCGTCATCAATGAGGAGATTAACCAGTCTAGTAAAAGTGTCAGAGATCTTGGTGGAGTAGGACAAACTATCCACTATGCCCTTGCTGGTGTTCAAGCTTCTTGTGGCAGGGAATGTTAATATTTTTATGGTTCTAAACATTATACTGTAATTTAATGGCAACTTCACCTCTTGTATTTCTTCCCTTAATAAAGACCAGGATATACTAACACTATACAGGCCATCCTTTCTGATGGTGCCAACTAACATATCGGAACCTTGGTATAGTGACCGAGACATGCAAGTCGTGAAAGAGATCAAAGATCAATTAAGCAGTCCTTGCAAAACTGTTACATCAATTACCCTGGGAATAGCGGCACAGTCTTAATAGCTAAAACTTGGAAACAGCCCATTTGCCCATCAGTTGGAGACTGGATAAAGAAGATGTGGTTTTTCTATGAAATGGAATACTACTCAGCCATAAAGAATGAGAAATTAGAGTCATTCATAGGAAAATGGATACATATTGAGGATATACTCCTAAGCGAAATAAATAAGTCACACATGTATAAATACCAAATAATTTCCTAGGTGTGAAAAACTAATAGTACATAAGATCCTAATGTTATAATTGACAAGGTGAAATAGGAAGAAAGGGGCTAAAGGTGTAGGGGAAGTGGGAAAGATAGGGGAAAGAAAATAAGGGAAAAGGAAAAAAAATGAGAAAATGAAAAAAATGGAAATAAAGTATTTGTAAATAGGGAAAGGAGGAGGGGGTGAAGGGAGGGCAGGGGTAAGGGGGAAAAAAGAAAATGCTCATTTTGTTAATCATTTGGCTAAAGATACTTCCTATGCCCTTGTCACCCAAGAGCATACTGACATAAATTTGGAGATTAAATTAAATGCTTTGGAGGCCACAGTTATCAGCCTGAAAAGCCAGGTTGAGGCCACTAAGTTCAGACAAAAGTCTCAAGTGCCATACAGCATTCTCACACATCTGTGTGACAGCACTCCAGTACAATAAATCTAATTGAGCATGGAACAAGGTCTAAGTCATCCTCAAGGCTTGTGGCACAATAAAAACCTAAGTCTGGATGGAAAAGAACTTCATAAACAAATCATGGTTATACAAAACAGTGGAGACAAGGTCCTGGCCCCTGAGGAAGTGGCCAAGGCTGTTCTAGATCTCCTAAATGGATTCAATCCTTTTAATGTGTTATGCCACGTGGTGTGGTTCATTATTGGTATCATTGTATTGCTATTAATTCTGGTGTTTATCTTTGAAGTCTTCTGCCGAGTCCTCCAAGGCCAGCTCTCACTATCAACATCTCAAAAATAAAACTAACAAGGGAAAGAGAACAAACTAGTAAGTGTAGCAGACACCTCTGCCCAACTTTAGCAGGCTGTAGTGGCACAAGCTTCTTGCCCCTCTGTAATCTGGCTGTGTATTACTTCATGAGTTCGACCAAGCCTATGCGACTCAATGCGCAAGGTCAGAAAGCAGAGTCAGGCCAGTATTGCTCCTTTGCTACTGGCTGCTACTGAGACTTAAAGTCTTGGTCCATGAAATAGCAGGGCTCAGCCTAGTTCACTTCCAGCCAAGGTCAACTAACCCCAACTAAATTCTCTTCAACAAAATATGTTTGTGTCCTCACTCTACAGCCTGCCTTCTTGGCTCTCCTACCAACGGTGTCCCACAGCTTGCCCAGCTCTCTCCTTCCATGCTCGTAACCGATAAAATACTGGATGTCAGAAATAGAATAAAAAAAGATTCTACCAATTACATTTTTAAAAGGGAGAAATGTAGGAAGCTGAGGGTCTTCTGAGACTTCTTGTATTCAGCTCCTGACCTCTCGTAACTCAGGTGATAAGAACAGCAGGGAGAGTTCAGTGTTCCAGATAACGAACTGCAGCGTGACTAGCTAGTTAGACTTAAAATGTCCTACTTTCCATGTTCTCAACACAATACAAAGAGCTTGTTCTTCCTGAAACCACCCCTGAACATCCCTCTTGAAACTGCATAAAATAAACACACTGGCAGGGCACAGGGTTGCAATTTCCCCATCAGAGGGCTGTGTCACCTGGCCCCAGCTTTCTCTTTACATGTGTCTGTGTGGTTTTTTCTTATCTCCCATTGCCCCCACTCAGGTCTCAGGATCACCCTCACCGGTCGTGGCACTTAACCCAGTGAGAGACAAGGTTTGGAGCAAGAAGTGATGAGCAGAGAGGCAGAGAGGACATCTCGAAGGAGACCCTGAACATGGACTGAAAAAAAAGGAAAGAAGGAATTAACCTGGTGAGAGAAGTGGAGACTACGCATCCTCACATGCGCCTGATTAGGTCATAAACAGAGATTGCAATCTGTTCCCAGTAACAGCACTGTAGAGTTTAAATGGGGCAATGGCAAGAGGTGAGCTTAGGTTTGACTATGCTCTCAGGGACAAACCAAGAAGACCAGGTTCTTTCCTGGAGACACTGGAGGGCCACTGGAGGATTTTAAGCAGAGAAATAATGCAATACCATATTTTCAAAGTGTTTACCAGAATTACTAAGGGTCAGACAGACATAAGACTAGTGTGGTGTCTTCAAGAAGCTTGTGCTCTTACCAACTAAATGGTAAAGAAGCACTTCACGTGTAGTATTAGTCTCTTGCTTTTGTAATGTTTGTGTTGTGCATTTACTATTTATTCATATTTATTTTGTTCCACATAGAATATAAAGCTTACCCTTCAAAAAAGGTCTGTACCTAAGACAAAGACTTCTTAAAAGCTTGTCCCTGACCACCACCCCCGAAAAATGCTTACAGGTAATCTATAAATATCTGCTGAAAATCACATCTCATTCCTAAATTTTCACAGCTGATTATAAAACAATTATAAGATCCCTGCATCCTCTGGAGATTTAAGTATTTAATAATCTATCAGCATTAAAGGGCATCCCCTGAGAGTCTCTCCTGGCTGCTCAAAGATATTCATTCTCTAGAAGGGAGGAAATCCTATTTTCACACGAAATTGCTCTCAACAAAGGAAATCAAGGATCACTGCACACTCAGACTTGAGGACAGGAAATGAATCTTAACCATGTAAATTCTCAGAGCATCACGTGTGTGTCTGGTTCCTGAGACAAAATACTTGGCAGACACAAGCTAAAAGATGAAAGGTTTATTTAGGCTCAGGGTTTCAGGAGTTGCAGTCCATGGTTAATTGGCTCTGCTGCTTCTAGGCCTACAGCAAGGCATAAACATCATGGCAGAAGTGCTGGACTGAGGAAGGCTACTCACCTCATGACAGCCAGGAAGCACAGAGAGAGACAGACAGAGAGGTACAAAGGAAGGAGTTGGGGACAAGATATAGTCCCCAAGTTTGTGTCCCAATAACTCACTCCTTCCAACAAGGCCCCCCCACCATTTTCATCACCTCCCAGTAATGCCATGAAATTATGCTATCAAAGGTAGATGGTAGCTGACACCCTCACGATCCTTCCAAACAGTCCTCTGAAAACACAAGACTTTTAGGTCAAAACCATAATACCATTTTTTGGAGGAAATGCGGGGATGCATCTGAACTGGGGCTGCCTCAGACAGAAGAGCAGTAAGAAGGGACACTAAGCGAGCTGTGACAATGACGTCTGCCTGAACAGCCCAAGCCCAGCCTAGTGAATCAATGGCTTCCAAATCTGCCATGCACCAATGAATAAATCCAAAAAGAGTGCTGGGTGATTAGGAGCCTGACATTCTCAGTCCACTATGAGGACAATTAACTGGTCCTTCATCAAATGAGCGAGCAAATGGGGAACTCTGCCAAACGTCATGCCAAACAAGGAATAGTAATTTTTTTAAAAAACCTTTAGATTTGGCTTTGAAGTGCATTCCACAACCCCCTCTTTTACTGAAACAGCTTTAATGAGCAAATGGGGAACTCTGCCAAATGTCATGCCAAACAAGGAATAGTCATTTTTTTAAAAACCTTTAGATTTGGCTTTGAAGTGCATTCCACAACCCCCTCTTTTACTGAAACAGCTTTAACTTTCAAGCTGTTTCACAGAAGATTAAGAGACAATGGCAGCTTCTCTTTGGAGTCTGTTGCCGTGTTCAAAGCCCGGCTCATTTGAGGGTCCCAATGACAAAGCTTTGTGCGTGGGTTGCATGTGCCCCCCTCACAGACACTGCCCAACTCTAAGCCACAGAGTTCAGTCTCTAGTTCAGAAGCCAGAGCACTTTGGAATCCCGTAGTCTTCTGAGAAGCAGCCTTTTTTTAAAAAGACCAAAACTGGGCTGAGGAAAATAAGCATTGACTGCAGCAGGTTGCGCGGGAGGATGAGAAATTAATAACAAAGAGGCTATTTTTCACGTGGACTCAAAATGTGAGTCCCTTTTTCCTCCTATTTAGAGGAGACTTTGTTGTTTTAAAAGGCTCTTTATTCCCATTCAAAATGAGAAAATGCCTTCTGACAGCCATGCAATTAGCAGAGCCTTGGGGTATTGATTTCCTCGCTCCTGGGCATCAGCCCTTTCCACAGGGCTCTGTGCAGATTTCAGAGAGAAAGCGCTGAAGCTACTGAATCGGCCTCTAAACGCACTTAGTAGTCTCCCATCTCCATCTCTCAGTCATTTTCCTTGGGCTTGGCTGTCCCTAGGCCAAGCAAGACAAAAGGGCGGGACAAAAGGAAGGGACCCGGAAGGTGAAAGGAGAGGAATGAAGAAGGACATAGCTCCCTAGACAGAAACCTGTGCAGAAGTGACAGAAGTGACAGTCCCCTTGACTGAAAGAGAGGGCTGGGGTATACAACAGACATCACCAACGCTTGGGCCGGGACTCAGCACAGTGGCACTGCGCCTGCCTCACAAGTGCAAGGTCCTGAGTTCGATCCCTGGTACCAAGAAAACAACAAATTACCATGATGTCTCACCACTGATGAGTCGGCTCATTCAGCCATCTCGCAAACATCTAATGAGGCCCCACTGGCACCAGGGACTAGGGGAGACTCTGAGGATGCTCAGTCTTGGCAAGCACTGATACAATTCCTCTCATCATCGAGGGTACAGGGGGTGGCATGAGATGGGTTCTAGGATGCCAACTACGAGACACAGATTAGAGTGCACGAACTGCATTAGGGAGAACTCATGCTTAACACCTATGGAAGGAAGGGAAGGAAGCAAGGGAGCAGAGGACAATGTCAAGATACAAAGCGGTCGCAAAGGAAGCCTGGGCCAGCCCTACAAGGACCTCTAAAGATGGATGACTTTTCAGAGTTGTGCCTAGAGAGGGAGATGCTGGGCCATTCATGGGAAAAGGGCCTGGCCTTGGGGCTGGCAGCTTAGGGCCACCCTTCCAGAGTGGGGTGCATGGGTTGCATGTGCCCCAGCAGCTGGGGCAGTAGTGGCATTCGAAGTGAAGGCAGATCTGAGTGGCTCCTAAGAGCCTGCACATGTGTGGTATGGTAAAGGAGGAAGGCAGCCATAAAATAATCCCTGAAAAAATGCACAAGGCCCCCAGGAGTGCTGCTACAAAGGAGAGAAACATGGTACTGAAGGAGTACAACAGAAGACTCCACCTACCCTGGGGGTGGGTGGATTTCAGGTGGAGAAGCAGACGTGCTCCCTGGGCTGGGAGGAGTGTGAAGGGCAGACTGAAGAGCTTTTAAATGTAAAGTGGGCAGGTCCTGGCTGAGCACCCTCCGACGCCAGCTGCCATGTTCAGCACGGAAGACACACAGCTGTCTCCTCCTTTTGCTTCACAAAACCCACATGATGGGTGTCTCACAGAATCAAAGAACGACATTCCCCAGAGCTATGTGGAAAGGCTGCAATCCCAGAAACGACAAGGCTCCATGGGAGGAAACTAACGAGCTGAGATTAACGGGGAGACAGACCTTCTGCGTGTGGAAAAGTGGGTCTAGGGACAAGGGAGGGGAAAGGATCAGAGAAGTAAGGAAGGGAATAAAAGGAATTAAGAAGTGTTAAGTATATGTACCTAGTCCTCAAATGAATGCAAACACTATATACTGCAAACATGCACTAATAAAAAACTTTTTAAAAGATAACTTTTTAAAAGGTAATTTAACTTAAATTATAAATTTAACTTAAATAAATAACTTTTTAAACAGATAATTGGTGAGGGCCACAGTCTAACAAACCAGTTCTCTGAGCTGAGAAAGGACTTTGAAGGAAAACACACAAGCCAACCAATCTTTTGCGAAAACACAAAAAAGAAAAAAATCAAAATAAATCAGATATCAAAGCAAGTTGTGCCAAATTTGCACATAGCAGTATCTATCACTAAAATAAAATGTAATAAAATATTAGATTGAGGGCCTGGGGATTTAGTTCAGTGGCACAGCGCCTGCCTGGCAAGTACAATGTCCTGAGTTCAATCCCCAGGACCTGAAAAACAAACAAATAATTAAATCAAATATTAGATTAAGTTTATTCCTGCAGTCATTTAGCAGTGCTGCGTTTGGGAGATCGCAGAAGCCAAGTAAAGCTGCAGAAACAGAATCAGAATAAAATATGACTCCAGGGCAGCTGATAATTACACTGTAATGGGAGAGGTTCTTTAAAAATGTATTTTGGTGGAATCTGAGGTAGCTCTGGTTTGTTCATCTGATGGTGTGGGATTTGTTGAAATAACGCAATCTGCAAAGCAGGCTGGTGCAGTGATATTTGTTTCTTAATTAGAAAAGATAGATGTCTGGCATGGGAGAGCCCCGCTCGAGTCTCTGCTGTGTCCACCGTACCTCTCTGGCGATGACCGGCCAGAAGCTCATCTTGCTGGGTGCCTAGGGCAGCTCCCTAGTGTGCAGAGAATTCATCCAAAGCAAACTGAGTCTAGAAGCCTGTGGTTAAGGAAGGAGAGTTGAGGGAATGTGTCACGGTGCTAGACCTGGGCTGCAGTCTCCTAATTACGTGAATTACTAAACCCCTCTTAAACTTCAGTTTTCCTGTCTATAAAATGGAGATAGTGATACCCACCTCGCAGGGCTGTGAAAAACTCGAATTCTACAAGGAGAGTGATTCTTTTCTTTTAGAAATGGAAGCCGGGGATTTAGCTCAGTGGTTCTGCTGCCTACCTGCCTCAAAAGCACAAGGACCCGAGTTCCATCCCCAGTACAAAAAAAGAGAATCTTTTAGAAATGCAACGCCAAGTTCAGGCATGAATCAGTGCGACATCACATGTGAAAGTGTGCTGTGTGGTTCAGCCCGTCCTTGCTACTGTGACAGAATACCTTAGGCTGCATCATTTATAAACAACGGAAATGTACTGCTCACAGGTTTGGAGGCCGGGAAGTTCAAGATGAAGGTGCCAGCCGACTTGGGGTCCGGAGGGGGCCTGTTCAGTCTTCAGGGACGGGGCCTTGCTGGTGCTGCCGTGGTGACCAAAGCCGCCTCCCCCAGGTGGCGCCTTGCTGCTGCATTCGCACGTGGCTGAAGTAAAAGGGGGGCAACTGCTATGTTCTCCCTCGGTCAGTGGAAGAGATGGAAGGGCTCCCTGCAGCATTTCTTTTTTCTATTTCAATTTTAATTTTTTATTACTACGTTTGTAGTATGGAATGAGTACATTCTGCATGGGGAGTTGGTTCATACACATAACAGATCTTAATTTCCCTTCGATATTTTTTCTGAGTATATAATCATCCATCCCTGAGCTGGCACACTTAAATCACTCCCCCAGAGGTCTTCACACTATCACACTGGATGTTAGGTCCCAGCATGTGAGCTTTAGGAGGACACACGCACCACAGGCGGCTCCCAGACTGCCTGAAGCAGCCGGGACCTTTGTTACAAATGGGCGTTGCCAGTTTCCCCCAGCTCAAACCTGCTGAATCAGTGTTGCAGGAGGGGTGGACCTGTGTTTGAAAAATTCTCCCGGCCAGTGATCACCTGACTGGCTTCCCAGGGGCTGAGTTAGAGTCCTGGGATAAGGATTTTCAGTGCTAAAAGCCCAGGGGAATCCCAGATGAATGGGTTATCCCACCTCTACAGCATTCTTATGGGTGCTGAAGTCGGAGAACCACTGCTGCCTGTATTTTAAAATTAATATAATACAGCGGGCAACATGTGCACAGATCCCTAGAGGACAGTTATGAATTACTGTACTGCTCTGAAGTACACCAACACTTACAGAGCATCCTTTACAGGCCAGAAGTTCAGACAGACACTCAGTTTATCTCTAGTCTTCCAGCCTGTCCTGGCAGGTAGATATTTATCATCATCGGGCAAACCGAGACGGAGAGAGGTCAGTAACCTGCCTGAAGGATCGAGGATTAACCGCAAGATTTGGGGGTTCAAGGGCGTCAGTCTCTAGAGCCTACGCTGGTTCCATTAATCCCGTATTTCCCCAAGAAAGGGATGAACCTCAGCAGGGAACGTGTGAGGGTTTCACATGGTCAGAGATGAGTTTAGAAGGCAGCAGGTATGGCCTTCAGCAAGACATTACATTGTAAGAAATACGATGGAACACACTGCTAATACTGATGCACTTTATACTGCTTGTGTAATGTTTAGAGAGGGCTAGGCACTGTTCTAATGATTCTTGTACATGAAGCAGAGATTAAAGTCAATGTTGCACAGGAGGAAACAGATACCAAGAAAGCCAGCTAGTAAAGGACGTGGCCTTGGAATTAGAACCCCAAAAAGCAGGGACTCATCTAGAATAAAGAGTAGCTTCCACCAGTGTTGTGGATCGAACCCAGGGCCTTTGCACCTGCTAACAAGCCCTGTACCACCAAGCTACACCCCCACCCCCTAGAGCTCTTCAACAGTGCCTGTGGAGCCAAACTGGAGCCCTAGGCAAAGGAAAACTGTGCCCTTTATATAGGCTTGTCAAAATAACCTTCTGTATTTTTAACTAAGTGAGAACAACTGATAAAAGCTCTACAATCAAACGACATGAATATGGATAAAGCCCCATGTCATCCAATCTGTTGCCACAATTGTCAGCTCCATAAACACAGCCAGCAGGGAAGGGGAATGGGGGAAACTGCGCACCTGGGCCTGACTGGAAATGAAAGCTTTCACCACACAATGGTGCTGGGTGACCAAACAGACAAACAAACAAACCGCCATCTTTATGTCAAATGCTGACATTTGTTCATCATGAGCTATTTTGTCATTTTATTTTTAAAATATTGCATCAAGTTAGTCTTTATTTTGATTACAAAGGCTTCTGGCATCCTTGTGAATTTTGCTGCCATAAGCAAGTGTCTCTCTTCCTCACCCTATTCCCGACCGTGGTCCTGAATGCTGCGAGAACTTCAATTTTTAACATTTGCAGAGGTGAAGAGCTACAGCAGGTGTGGCTGTGTGCCTTTTCTCAGGGTGCAACCTTTTGATCTGGCCTGAGCTTGAAAAGCCATCAGATGTGAACTCGCAGGAAGCAGGTTTCCCTTTTTAAACTTTGTTTTCAGCACATGGCATCTGTTGGAAATTGTGATCTGGGAGGAAGGAAAGGGTCACAGTCTCCTGCCAAATTTTGTTGCATGGGAAGATGCCAGTGGTTGGATGATTAGAAAAGCAACATCTGGTTTCAATGCTACTTTTTTTTCTTCTTAAAATAAAATTCTTTCTAGAAAGTCTGCCACCTTTAATTTTTATAAGCTAGTCTATGGTCTCAACATGGGTCTCAGAAAAAGATGTTTTATATAGATTGTGCGTGTGTGTGTGCGTGTGTGTATTTGGTTTTTTAAAATCATTTCCTTCTTCTTAAAAAGATTTGAAGGGCACATTTTCTAACCTCACAGAACCCAGGTATGATCTGAATCAAACTAAAGGATGACATTTTCCTGGTCTAGGCTCCTGGTTCTGATTAGGCAATGCCCAAATGTACCATCCACTGTTCATTAAGTGCCACAGATTTCTTCAGTCGAAATTCAATGAGCGATGCCTTTCCACAGAACAGGACATGCCACAAAGCGCCCACCCAGCAAGAGGCAATCAATCACTGCTGCTCTGTGGCAGCCCCTCAGAGGCTGAGAATTCCAGACCTAGCTGTAGATAGAAAGAGGAACAAAAATAAAGCCATACCTAGCTGCTTCACAAAGAACTAGGCAGTGTGACCAATGCTTAGTACCTTAACCTCTTTTTCTTTGTGCTTGTGAGTCTGGCGGCACTGAGCTAAATCCCCGGCCCTTGTTTTTTTGTTTTTTGAGAAAGGGTCTCACTATGTAGCTGAGACTGACCTGGAACTCACTATGTAGCTCAGGCTGGTCTCAAACTCACAGCGATCCTCCTGCCTCAGCCTCCCCATGCTGGGATTACAGGTGTGTGCCACCACGCCCAGCTAACCTCTCTTTCTTAAATATTGAGTGGGGCGATCTGTGCCTAACTCCTAGTGTTGCGAGAAGGAACAGGAGCTAACCACTTGGGGCACACCCCTATATCCTCCCCCAGCCCCATACTCTCCCACTCCCATCTCCCCCTTTTCTCTTTCTGTAAAAAGTAAAATTCTAAATGTTTATAGCTATCAAATATGGCTATGCAGAACAAAGACTAAATTTCCAATGGGATATGGTGGTGCACACCTGTCATCACAGTGGTGTGGGAGGCTGAGGCAGGAGTTTACAAGTTCAAGGTCAGCCTGGGCAACTTACTGAGACAATCAAAATCAAAATCAAAATGGATAAGGATAATGCTCAGTGGTAGAGTGTCCCGGGTTCAACTCCCAGTAACACACACACACACACACACACACACACACACACACACACACTAAATTTCCCAGCTTCCCTTGCAGCCAGATGTACTCATCTGGCTCCATTATGACCAATGAAATATGAACAAGAGCCAGAGACTGTAATGGAGACCCAGGAGCCATCTTGGAACGTGAATATGAGGACAATACCCTGGGATTGGCTGAGTAACAGGAGGCATTTGTACCTTGAACCACACGGAGCCATCCCACCAGTCGTGGACTGTGTTTGCCCAGACTCTTTCGTGAGTGAAAAGTAAAATTCTGTCCTGCGTAAGCCACTGTTAGCTAGAGTCTCTGTGACAGCAGAGAACCTGTACCCTAGCATGGCCTATGAAATGGCTGACTACATAATAAAGCCCTCAGTAAGCGTCACCCGTGAGGCAGGAATTCTGCCTCTACAATCCTCATCGGACAGTCAGGATCCGGCTCAGGCACTACACGATTTGAAGTGCATTTCCTTCCCTCCATTCTCTTGCACATGTTCATACAACAGATGGGGCAGCAGCGAGAGGCCTCCACCCGAGGTTACTCTGAGTTGTCCCTTGGTGCTGGCTATGAATGTGCCTGATGGGGGGGGCATTTCTGAGGGGCCGGTGTCTGCTGGGAGAGTCAAACTGCCTCACCATCTGCTTTATACTGAAAACTTCCAAAAATCAATAAGTGTTAGCATTTTCCATATTTACTTCAGAAGATTTTTTTTAAAACAAAGCATCGCAGACATACTTGAAGCCACTGGTGTCGCCCATCCAGTTTCCAACAAAGAATGGGGGTGCTGGGGATTTAGCTCAGTGGTTCCAGCGCCAGCTTCACAAGTGCAAGGGCCTGAGTTCGATCCCCGGTACAAAAAAAAAAAAAAAAACCAACAAGGAATGGGCCTTCCAACGTGGTCCAGTATGTGCCCCCTCATTGCTGATGTCTTAGGGAGCACATGTATCCATGGACCCCGCATATATTGCTTGCAAACTGCATGGATCACTTAGCAACTTGCTCATTATTAAAACACAACGTCGTCACTGCTATCCTCCTGGTTAAATCTTGGTGGCTGTGGCATTTGGTGCTTGTTGTTGTCTATGTTTTCTGAGTATCTGAAATACATTCGAAGTATAATTTTAAGTTAAAAGTAAGAGAACTTCAAAGAACTACCAAGAAGCTGTTTTGAGTCAGCTGTGGTAGTGCACATCTGCAATTCCAGGAACCAGGAGGCTGAGGCAGGAGGACTGCTGGGAGTTCGATGCCAGCCTAGGTTACACAGCAAGACTCTGGTCTCAAGAAACCAAAACCAAAAAAAAGAAAGAAAGAAAAGCAAAGCAAAAAGAAGCTGTTTTGGCACACAGCATCACTGAGATCATTGGGGTTGGAGTGGGAGTAAGGCATGGCTGGTTGTTACCTAAACATTTGATTGTGCGTGTGTGTGTGTGTGTGTGTGTGTGAACAATCAACTTTAAAAAGGAGAAAAGCCCAACACACAAAGATTCTGAACTTACTCAGTTACATTAGTAGGTAATGAATCACTTTACTGATGTAAGTCTTTCTAAAATATCCACTAGTTTTTTCTTAAAGCCCTGAACTCATGGAATATCTGGTAGTTATTACCTATCAGGTAATATGCATGTTTAGCAAAAATACTTTTAACTATAGTTGTAGTTCATTTTGATAGGTGATCAATAAAACTCAAGCATATAAATATAGTTTAAGATAAATCTTTTCTTCTGGTCTGGAGAATAAAGATGTAGATTATTGTGATATCACTTTTTTATTTTTGAAACAGGGTCTTGCTATGTAATTCAGATTGGCCTTGAACTCACCATGTAGCCCAGGCTGGCCTAGAACTCATGGTGGTTCTCCTGCCTCAGCCTCCCAAGTGCTTGGATTGCAGGTGTGTGCCCCCATGCCCTGCACTTTTTTTTAAATAGGCATTTTCCCCTACTTCATTTACATACGGCTTATTCATGAAAGGATGCTAACTACTTCTCACATTTTCCTCCCATAGACAGAGTACCAATGACAAAATCTCAATTCTTTTTCCATAGAATCTGATTCCAGAACAGGAGAAAGCATGTGTTTGGAACTCACCCCTTCTGGCTCGGGTGCCGCACCCCAGAGGCCACGCTGGAGTTGAACTCCCAGCCTAGGAGCTCTATGGACACCGCCCACCACCCCTATCTGGCCCAGAAGAGGTCAGAGCGCTCGCTGGGCACTAGCTACCCACTGAGGACTGAGGACGGGTCGCCTACACCATGCCTTCCCTCCCAGATGCGTCTCCCCCTGGGTGTTCTCTGCACTCCTATTTGGCAGTCCAACTCCCGCTGGCTCTTCTCCATCTGCCATTTATCTAACTCAGAACATGTGCCAGGTGCAGTCACTATGGTACTAGGTGCCGGTCTTCTCAGTGAACACTGGATCCTGAGCTTGGCTTTTCTGCTCAAGTAATCGTGGCCAGCTCTCTGGTTACGCCTCTAGAGTTTGACGCGCTCGGATGGTTTTATTGGCCATTTAAGACTACTCTGCAAAACTGGGGGGAGTCCTTTACATTGTCAAGCAGTTATCCCCGATAACACTGCTCTGGAAACACGCCTTTAGTTTCTCTGTAAAAGGGAAACGTGATGAGAAGAATAAGGTAACTTGTCAATCTCGTGGCTTCTTAAATAAATAAAACTGTAAGAAAGATAATTATTGAACTGGAAATCAATTCAACCGGCTGGAGTTCTTTAAGGAAACTGGATCAGACCCCATATAATACACATCTACCTTCCAGGGCTGTGAAACCCTGGAAAGGTGGGAAGGAGAAGCGACTAGAACCATGAACCATACCCAGTGTCAGCTTGGTGACCCAGACCCAGTCCCAGGTTCTGCTTCTGAAGGAAGGCTGTGTGACTTGGGGCAGGTGTCCTGACCTTTCTGAGCCTTGGTTTTCACATCTAAAAACCAGGGATGATAACTACGACTACCATGTGTGGGGCTGAAACAAGACAATGTGTATGGGGTACTTAGCACAGCACCTTGCACACAGTGACCGTGGCTGTGATGAAGTTGATTGTTTCCACAGGATGCTCTGTTAGGCTGAAGGCTGCTAAGACTCAAAGGTCTGGATTTCGAGCTATTTTTGCAAGCAATAAACTACTAAAAATAGGAGGCAGTGTTGACTCTGATGGCTCTGGAGAACAGCTATGACTTGGTCTCTGACCAAGAAGCTTCAGTGGCTGTGGACTGAGCAGTCTGGCAATGGCCTCTCTGAGGAAAGGCCTTGCGCTGTAAGTTGTGTGAGTTCACTGAATTCCTGAGCCTCTTCTCTGTCACCAGTGAGCACTGCTGTAGGTTCCGGGGTGCCAGGCTCCCCCTCCGGCCCAGGAGCTGAGCGGCACAGAGCCCTCTGTGGCGCAGCCGCACTGTAATGGGTGCTGAAGAGCACCTGGACCGGAAGCGGTCCCTACTGGGAAGGCCTACGGCAGAGCAGGCGCTCCTCTGAGGTGATATCTGCAGACGCTGTGGACTTGCCAGGTGCCCTTGAACCTCCATTAGAAACTGGATCCACTTCCAGATTTGGTTTCTCATTTGTAAGAAGCATGCTTTCAGGCCAGTATGTTGTATGACCCCCATACATGATTTTATACACACACCCCATACCTGGCTGTCTCTCTGTGTTACCAGCAGGGAAGACTCACAGCCATAGATACAGATATGTGTGTGTGTGTGTGTGTGTGTGTGTGTGTGTGTCTGAGTCTACAGAGGTTCTGAGTCTACAGTGCTATACTGTGAGTGGCTGTACCCACAGCTGTGTCAGTAAGTGATAAAGCCTGTCTTATCTCTTAAAAGATTTTATTGCATATTTTACAACTTTTGTTATCAAACTTTTTGTGTGGAAAATGCCCTATTAAAATCAACAGAGAAGGGAATAGGAAGTGGGAATAAAGAGAGATTATTATAAGATGTACCAACATATTGCACCAAGAATGAGCGCCCGTACTCATTTTTACCCACACACATATTCGCAAAAGCACTGCATAGAGTCTTGGGACTTACAAAAGATTCTCTAAATGCTGGGTCTTTGAAAAAACTAAGTTATTTTCAGGCAATATTAAACTCTAAAGACTCTTCAGAGAAACTATTAGAATTAGTTAAGAGTTCAATAAGGTAGGAAGATACAAATGAATATCCAAAAATCACAGGGACCCCATATACCCGCAGAAAACTAATAAAAGGTCTAATTTTTTTGAAAAAGGTTCCATGGATAATAGCAACAAAAGCTTTAGGGAAGTCAGAAACGCATCTCACAAAGGAAATAGAAGAGAGTTACACAGTAAAATTTGACTGAAGCCAATATAAAAAAATTAAATAAATAAAAGGATGTACATGTTCATATATGGGACGGAACAGCTCAAAGATGACAGTTCTTTCTAAATTAATCTATAAATATATTGTAATTACAATTAAAATCTATACATTTCCCTCTGTGTCATTTGACACATTAATCCTTCAGGTAATATAAAGAGTAAAGAACCAAAAATGACCAAGATTCCACAGAACAAAGACAATTTACCACACTAGGTAATAAGGCTTATTATAAAGCTACTTAATTACAAAAGAATGGCTTCTGTGTAGAGACAGAAAAATACAACAGCGGGACAGAATAGAGTCCAAAATAAGATGCACGCTTATGGGAAAACATGGTGTATAACAGAACTGACAACAAAATTAGAAGGAAAAGGATACTTAGGAATGGGTAATGGATCCATTAGTCTTGGAAGAGCAATAAATAAATGAATAAATAAGTAAATAAAAGTTTTAAAAATTTAAAAATCCATGCCTTCCCTCATTCACAAAATTATTTTAGGTCAATTTAATAGCTAAAAGAAAAAGCAAAACTTAAATATTATTGCAACCTCAAGGTAGGAAAAAAAATAAATAAAAACATAAAAGATAATTTGATAAATCCAACTACAGTGAAATTTTAAATCCATTTTTTGTTTTGTTTTGGTTTTTTGGTTTTTTGAGACAGGGTCTCACTATGTAGTTGAGAATGACCTAGAACTCACTATGTAGCCCAGGCTGGTCTCAAACTCACAGTGATCCTCCTGCCTCAGCCTCCCGAGTGCTGGGATTACAGGCATGCGCCATCACACCTGGCTCTTAAATCCATTTTTAAAAGTGAAAAGAAAAACTAAAAATTAGAAGAAAATAATTTCGGTGCACAACCCTTAAAATTTTTTCAATGCATATATCAGTGCATCCAACAAGGGCTTATTATCCAAAAAATATACAGTCCTAAAAAAAAAAAAAAAAAATAAAGAAAAAAAAAAGAAAAGAAATTCTCCAAAAAGTAATCTAAAAGACAAAAACCATCATAGTTAGTAACCAGGAAATGCAAAAAAATTCTTTTTTGTTGTTTTGCTTTGTGAGACAGAGCTTCACTAAGTAATTCACACAGGCCTTAAACTCATTATGTAGCCCAGTCTGGCTGCAAACTATAGCAGTCCTTCTGCCTCAGCCTCTCGAGTGCCGTGAATATAGTTATGCACCACCACACCCGGCAGGAAATGCAAACTATACAAATAACATATGAAACCATACCCATCAGATTGACAGGGATGAAAGGCATAATTCTAACTGCTGAGGATGTGGGGAAGGAAAATTCTTGAGTATAGTCAGAGACAGCAAAGTAGACAGAATTTTGTTCTATCTGGGAAAACTGACTGTGAGCATACTGCAAAGACCCCAGCAGTTCTATTCCTGGGTGAGTATCCCAGAAAGAGCCATGTGTCTATCCACAAGGACTCATATGTAAGGATGCTTTTGATAGAATTGTGTATAGGAGCAAAAAGTTACACATATTTTGAACACTTTTTTTTTTCTTTTTTTTTTTTGGTACTGGGGATTGAACTTGGGACCTTGTGCTTGCAAGGCAGGCAGCAGAACCACTGAGCTAAATCCCCGGCCAGAACATTTTCTAATAAGGCAAATTTGATACATAGATTGGGATATTCACAGCAATGAACGTGGAAGAAAATCTTGAAACACAAAGTCCAATCCTAAAGGCAAACTGCAGGAAGTAAGATGGTGCTAAGGCTTTTCCTTTCATAGAAAGCATCACCCTTCCCACCCCCGACCCACAGTGACCTCCTCCCCAGGAGAGGAGAAATGCCTCTCCCCGCAGCCCTTTCTGGACCCTCTGAAAAAAAACCCTTCCCACCCGACCCACAGTGACCTCCTCCCCAGGAGAGGAGAAATGCCTCTCCCCGCAGCCCTTTCTGGACCCTCTGGACCCACCCCCATGTGCGAGTATGTCCTGTCCCTGCTTTGACCTTCCTCTGGCTTTCCTCTGAAGCCTTAATGAGACTTGAACTTTTCTTCATTGTGATACTGGGATTTGTGGTCCAGGGCCTTCACACAGAACTACATTCCCCAGCCCTGTTTTACTTTTCTACTTTTGTGGCAGGGTCTCAGTTAAGTTGCTACGTTGCCCAGGCTGGGCCCGAATTTGTGGTCCTCCTGCCTCAGCCTTGCACAGTGCTGGAGTTACAGGTGTGTGTCCCAAGCAGAGGCCTTAGTACTGCCTCCTGGCCATTTCTAATGATCCCATCCTCTCCTCCTCCGACCTCCCCCGCCGCCTCCACCCTGGTGCCTACACTGTGCCAGCCACACTGCCTCTTCCTGTACCCAACAAACCCAGGCCTGGGCCAGGACACGGACACTTGGTGCTCCTTCCTGTCGTTCAGGTTTGTTTCAGAGTATTTTCACCAAGGCCCTTCCTCAGCACCCTGCCAACCCCTCGAGCTCTGACTTCTCCAGCCAGCCTGAACAAGATCCTACTTCATCATTTTCATACGGTTACAGTAACTACAGTCATGCCGTTCATTCATATATTTGTGTATCTAGGACTAGGGTTTTGCCTTATTCACTACCGTATAAAGCAGAACCTTGTCAGGTAGCAGACCTATCACATAGCAGTTGCTCAAGTAAATATTAGTTGATTTACTCATGCAAGACACCAATGACGATGGGCCAGGGATTTAGCTCAATGGTGCAGCACCCTGGTACTGGAAAACGACACCTGTGATGGAGTAAAAGATGAAATCTTGCCCAGGATGGATATTTTGGGGGAGAGTTTGCCTCTAGAGAGGGGAGATCAATAGGATGAGAAATCAGGACAAAGAGGCCCGACAACGAATCTGTGAAGGAAATGAAACAGCACATACTAAATCTGGTGATGCAATGAACCTGAGCGGTAACAGTGCCTAAGTATTTATCACGGTCTTCTCTGGACTCACCTGGTCGAGATATTTCATAATAAAAACCACAACTGCTTTTTCAAAGAGAGATTTGCAACGGCAAAATTGTACAGGTGGAGAAGAAACAGACGTCGGAGGTCGAGGAGGAAGGCGTGACTCTACGTGGGGAGCGCGGAGACCTCAGCGGGGACAGAGTGGTCCGGTCCGGACTCCGGCCACGCTCATCAGGGAGGGACAAGATGGCGCCGAACTACGCATGCGCAGTGCCGCTGTCGGGTTCCGGATTGCGCCAGTGCTAAGACGTAACCACTGGAGGAAACGGGTGGAGGCGACTCAGGCGCTCTGCAGCATTTTCACCCTTCCTGTGAGATCTATAATTAATTCAAATTTTTAAATTTACCTTTCTTTCAGTTTTTACTTTTTATTAGTACACGTTTGCAGTACATAATGGTCACATTCATCAAGGGGAGCCGGTACCTGTACATAACACATCTTAATTCCTTTTGCACGTCTTAATTCTCTTGGTCCCCCCTCACGTGCAAGACAGATCTCCTATTTCCTATCATCTATCTTTTGTTTTGCTCTTTACTTATGTGTTGGGTTTGTCATGTAAAAGAAATGATGTGGTATTGAAGCTTGAATATTGCTTTATTTCGGTTAACATTATGGTCTCAAGGTGCACACCTTTTCTGACAAATGATTCAAGTTTATCCTTTATAACAGAGTAGTACTCTACTGTGTCAAATTTTTAAAAAAATTATAAATGAGAGATGTAGTCCACCTAAAATAATGTTCCTACTTCACAGATGAGATACGGAAGTTCCCCAAAGAAAAGCAATGTGTAGTAGGCGGTGTATGGGGTTGGGCGAGGAGCCTGCAACATCTGAACTTTTCAAATCAACAAATGCATAGGTCGAAGTCCCTTGGTATCCCTTCCTAAAGCCTCTGTAACAGTAACTTCCGGTCATAAACCCTGGGCTGCACAACAGGGCTGAAGATCCCGGATATTGCAGATTAAATCAGACATTCAGATGAGATAACCTGGGTTCAAATCCCAACTCTGCCACAGGGTAAAGGGAGAGCCTTCTACGCCAGCCTCTCTCGAGGATGTTTCCCCATCTGCAGAGGATGGGGATGATGCACCTTAATTTGAGACACGGTGTTATGGGGTTCAAAGAGCATCTGTGAGGTACTCAGCGTGACCCTCGGCACATGGGACGAGCTCAGTGGGAAAAACGAAGAAGCACAGCCTTCTACCTATATAAAGCGAGCCTCTGGTTTGTCCCAAGAGCCCTGTTGTGTGTGATGCGGCCCAAGTGTGTGCACAGGTTTTTCTGTCAGAGAAAGTGTGAAGGCTGTGAACTGTGAGTCAGGTGAGGATAGGGTGAGCACGAGGCTGGCGCTGTCGCCATGACTGCCTGTGTCCTCTACCTGTTGTTGAAAAGTGGCTGGCAGAACGACAGTCCTGCTTTAACAAAACCACCGATCAAAAAAAAAATAAAATAAAAAGGACACAAGAAATGGAAGTGAAGTAAAATAAAATGGCTCATTTCATCTGTGTAACCCTGTAAACTGCAAATAAGGTCTGATCACAAACCAAGTCCCCAAAGAACACAGATACTATTAGATTAAGCCAACATGAAGTCAAAAATAGCCGGATCCTGGGAGCGCCCCAAACTGCAGCAAGACTGTGCTGTGTTTGTTTAAAATTAAAAAGGAAAAGAAGATGGCACTTCATTTCTTTTGGTCCTGGACCAACTGAATTTAAAACGAGTGGAACCAGATTTAATCTGGGAGAGAAGAAACAGGCTCCACTTTCTGTTGGCCAAAGAAAAGCATTCCGGCGGGGGGCACACACAGGCAAGAAATGTGAGACTCAATTAATTTCCCAAAAGGTACATTACAGTTGACAACAAACCCACTTGAAATTCTGAAATCTGAATGACAAAGAATGGCAGATAGAATCGATCCTTCAGCTGAATTTACAGTGACAGAGTTTGCAACAAATCTTCAGAAATATATAAAAGGGGGAGAACTGAAAATGGAACTCATTTTTTAAAAACGAAATCACAAAATTAGTTAAAATATGTGAAGCATTTCCTAAAGTTAACTCTCTGGCTTAGAAATCACCGAAATAAATGACTATTGTGAAAAAAGAAAGTTGAGCAGATTTTATTTTCAGTAAATGAGTAAGATCCAAAGGCAAAACCAACCCAATTCCTTGCAAATGCTCTTAAATAGGCGATACCCACAACAAAAAGAGCTTGTTTCATTTTGACAAGATTTTAAGTATTCTAGTAAATCTAACTGGAACACCCACCACATATTTTGCAAAAGTAATAAAGCTGACGCAATAAAAGAAGTCTCAATAAATCCCTACTTCCAAAACATGTCTCAGTACCCTGGGTTGCTGCACGGATTATTCGATTTGACTTGTGAACTAAATGTAGTAAAACTTGCTTCAAGTGCTGGTTATATAACCATAAAATTCTTGTTTAATTCTTATTTAAAATTCAAAGATCAATGACATGCAAATTCAAGTCTTTTCCTTCAAGTGTTCAAGAGCTGCTATTCCCTTACCGACTCCTTTCACAATCTTTCTGGTTCAGTGGGGTAAATACGTATTCATATTATCAGCTGTTAGAACAACAGAGTTCTCTACAATAAATTAATTCCATGTTAGCTCCCCAAGGGGAAAAGAAGAATTAGATCTAAAGAAATAAGAACAATATAAGGGGCCAGAATATTTTTTCTTATGAAAAATAAAAATGGTCAGATCCTATTAACTTCTTTGGTAAATGGTTAATTAAAGGGTACACAGGGGAAAGAACATCTAAAGTTTTAATGGATTCAAAAGATTAAGAGTCAGGCAGTAGAAATTGTAGTAGTTAAGAAACATCTGTGTTTCACTTTTAAGCTTTTTGACAGAATATATAAAGAGCTGTAAAAATGAAAGTACTGTCATATTGCAGGTCCACCTCAGTCGAAGGAAGAAAAGGAGATTCAGAGCTAAAACTAAAATGTTCTGTCTTGACTTCCTATCTTGACATTATCTCTATTTTCTTTACATATAAGTGCCTTATTAAAGTCATTATCATCAGAATCCAGATTATACTTAAAAAATCTGTGTGAAAGTTAACGTCACCAGAATTTAGAAGCTAATTTATTTTTCCCTTATTTCAAAAACAATTTAATTCTGAATTTCTAAAGCAAAGAATTCCCCCAGGTGCTTCCTGCCAGTGGCAGAGAATATTCTGTTTAGGGCCAACATCATGGAACCCCACATTTCACCTCTGCTCTCTTCCTGCTGGCTTCTGATGTGTTACTGGAAACACTGGTTTGAAAATTAACTGCTCTGATGAGGAGACAGGCTTCCTATCTCTGTTGATTTATTTTCTTTATTTTGAAGCATAAATCTGTGTGATAATGGAGTAGCTTACAAAGCCACAGATATTCAGATCTTAAATGGAAATTTATTTTAGTTTTGTTTAGCTTGGGGTTTTTTATTTCCCCCCTTTTGCCGATGCCCAAACCCTATTCTGAGGTGACTGTGTCTTTGTTTAGGGTGTGTCTGAGGGTGAGGGACCTCAGTTCGGAAAGGGCCATTTTCCACGTTACAAGCAGGTAACGTGGGGACTAAAACACTTGCTAAAGTTTTGTACTTCCCCAACAGCTGGCTGTAATCTAAAGAGTTACCTAAGCTGCTGTGATGATCATGTGTAAATCTGTTTTTTTTTTGTTTTTGTTTTTTTGTTTTTTTAATGTGTAAGACTATTTAATAGCAAGTTGAACCACCGCTTTTTTGAAACTTGACTTCTACCTCGTTACCTGGTTTCCATCTGCAGTAGGTTTTAATTATAAAAACTTGACTGAAAAATAAGAGGACACGTTCCTGTGCAGGTGAAACTTTTAAGCATCTGGGGCCCTGAGCAGATCGAATTTCCCCTTCGGGCAAGATCTAGATCTAAAGTCGGGTCACCGTGGTGATGTGCACAGGCATAGCTAATCCCTTCTCCAGAGTCACCTTTCACAGGGAGGAAATCAGTTTATTGTTCCCGGAACTGGCCATGCCTCAGGTATCAAGAATAGGTGCTTGGGGGCAGAAGACAGAAAAATCTAGGGCAACCGGACAGAGTAGAGGGGACAAGTAGCTGGGAAAGGGGAGACTTTTCTCGTAGCAATATTTAATTAATGTCTTTTCAACTAATTGAAGATGATAGCATTACACGTTTTTCAAATATTTTTCTGATTCTACCCTAGGGATTCTGAAAGCAGTCAGTCCCCGGGAACCACAGACAGGCAGAAGCCGGCACAGCCCTGGGCGTCTCTGGTCTGCCAGGGGCTGCCCGGGCTGCTCTCAGGCCAGGCTCCCCTGTCATTCCCAAGGGCCCTGCACACCTCCCTGATGGCCTGGAGAGCTCACTTTGAGGACGCTCAGGTGGCAGATAAACAAGTTTATTTGATCTCAATACTACATACGCTGTCGGGTAATTAACAGTATTTTAAGGAAAACTTCGAATTATGTTTACAGCTTAAAAGATGACAACTTATTGGAGATTCTGTTATCAACTGATGCAAGCCTTTTTGAAACACGATTTCAGAAATATCTACTGCCGTGTTAGATGCGCATACCCTCTGACCGAATATTCCACCGGGAGGAATTTACTCAGCGCATCAGCATAGAGCTAGCTGTGTGCGGCTTGTGATAGCAGAAAATTGGAAAGGACTTTCATGTCCATTGGGAGGGCATCGAGTCGGTCAAAGGGATGGATTCATGTGATGGAATAGTGTACAGCTGTCAAAAAGAACAAGGAAGAGGGCTGGGGGTTTGGCTCAGTAGTTCTGCCCCCTGCCTCGAAAGCACAAGAGCCGGAGTTCGATCCCGGTACCAAAAAAACAAAAATGAGGAAGTGCTTTATGTTACCATAAAGATAGAAAGAGCTACACAGATCTGAAGAGATCCCAAGAATTAAAAAAGCAAACTGCAAAGCAGGATAGGTAGCAAAAGACTACATTTATGCTTCTTAAAAAAACTATTAAAAGAGATGCTTCTATTGCACTCAAATGTACTGAAAAAATAAAAGAGAAACATAAAATGAGTTAATACTTCTGGGGAGAGGGAAAAGGGTTTGTCAACTTTATTTCCCCACTTTGAGTCCTTCTGACCTGCCTGGCTTCTTAACCATATGCATGCCATTGCTTTTAGAATAAGAGAAAAGTTTGCAAGTAAGGAAAGGTCGTACTTGCCCTGAATTAGCAAAAACCAAACAGATGCTCGGTTAGTTGGAAGCCACCGCTGCCCAGCCGCCTTTCTGTTTTATAGCAGGGTAATTTAAGGCTGCACGGAGCGCTTAACCCCTTCCGGCGCTGCTCCCGCCCTCCCGGGATGGTGACGTGGGCTCCGCGGGCCGCACCTTACATAAGGGCTGCAGAGGCTTGGCCGGCCCTGCAGGAGCTCGGCTCACTCTCTCCCCGCGCAGTTCCTAGAAACGCCGCCCGGTGAGCGGCTCAGTGCCCTTGCACATGTAAACCAAGGTCGAGCCACTTCCAGTGGGCTGCGGAGCCTGCGTTCTGTGCCTCCTTGGAGCTGCATCGAGCATCGGAGCGCTCTCTCCTGATGCCTCCCTAACCTGCTAATTAAATGTCAAGTCTTTGGGAAAAACTGGGTTTAGAGGTCTGTAGCTTAAATATCCCTTTTAAAGTCTAGGATGTTTACTCCCCTAAACTCTGAAATGTAGTTCATAAAGCATTTTTTTTAATCGACCTTTTGCTCTAAGAGTATTCTGAGGCTCGATCTGCTGTCAACAAGTAAAAACTTGTCCTTCCGAGGCCCATTGGTGTTAAGGAGTCCATTTAAAGAAAAAGTAACTCACCGTGCTACCAAGTAATGCCTCTCCTTTCTTCCTAACAATCTCTAACTTGTACTTCAAATATTTATTCATAATGTAAATGACGGAAAGGACCGTGGCACACATGTGCCAACCCAAAAGCTAACCCCAGTGTTCACCCTGAGTCCTCTCTAGTTACCAGATTGAGAAATGGCATTAGAAAATGAAGAGGGAGAAGTCCTTTCTTCTAAACGTTAGGGGTCCAATCCTGTGTCCATAGCCAAAACATCTTCCGGTATTGGAAAAAATCCAAATACTTGCATATTTTTGTAGAAAGTCCATATTAACGATCCCACACTTTGGCATTCCGAAAAGGTGCTGTTAACAGCCCTCAAAATTGAAGTTCCTTTATTTCTTCCGACACTTGGAAAAAATTTTGCCACAAAGCCCTAAAACATTAAGTTTCTACAAATCAGCTTGGAAATGTCTAAATGTGTTTTTCCTAGAAAAAGTGCCAGATATCAATTCTATCTGGCAACCGTCAAAAGACATCAGACCACAAAAACTATACATTCCTGGACCTCACAAGGAGCTCAGGCAGGGAGCTGCATGAGCCAACCCAAGTGCTCAGGATGCGGCTGCCTCTGCAGTCCACAACGTGGACAGCTGCACTGACATTGACCATTGCTTCCAAGAATGGGCAGCAGCAAAACAAAGCAGAATAAAAAACCAAAGAAGTCCTGAGTAGAAATTTCAAATCTATAGTTTTAAAATTACATAGCATTATTATTATTTCTTTTTTCTTTTTGGTTTTTCAAGTCAGGGTCTTGCTATATAATCCAGGCTGTCCTTGAACTCACTGTGTAGCCCAGGTTGGCCTCAAACTTGTGGAGATCACCCTGCCTCAGCCTCCTGAGTGCTGGGATTATGGGCATACATAGTATTATTTAACTCACTGTCACATTAAGTTCATTTTAATAAAAACAAGCAGGAAACCCATGTAAATGAAATTTTTATTTGAAACTTTTTATTTTATGAAAGACAAAGACAGCAGCGGTGGGAACTTAGGTAAAAGTACAGATTCCCTGAATATCAAGTTTGGTATAACGTCTGTGACTAGCGTACGCGGACTCATGACAACCGCATAACAGGGGCGACTTGGAACCACCGGCCTGTCATTCATTCAGTGTAATCATTTATTCAACACTTGAGAAGAATATATGTGGGGAACCGGGCACAGCAGAAAGCCCACCGGTCTACACACCAGCGGCAGGCAGGGAGGAGGCGGGCAGAGGGTGCTGGTTTCTCACTGCACTTTTCCAGGCCGCTTGATGTTTGAGAGACCGCACTACGTGTTTTCCCTCGGTGAAAGTTTCAAGAGGTAAATAGTGACGGTGAGGAAGAATGGAAGCCACAAACATGGCGAGTTGTTCCAGCCAGGACTGATGGGGCAAGCGGGGTCCCTGGCTGTGTTCCTTCACCTACCAAGGCTTCAGCGGACTGTGGGGAGTCCCAGGTGCCTCCCTGGCCTCCTGCTGCAGCCACTGCCTCAACGGTCACCCTCCTGTGGCTCTGATTCTGCCCTTCTGGGGACCCTTCTCACAGTCGTGAGTTAGAATGGTAAAATATGACAGGTGAAGGATGTTAAGAGTTGTTTTTACAGTCGGGATGAAGCAGTCTGTGCTTCTTTCTCCAGGAAGGAGGGCCAGCGGTAGATCCCATGGTGCACCGGCTCCAGCTTAGTAAAAAGTGTGATGAATTCGGAAAACCGCAACAGCGGCAGCGCCACCGCCACCGAAAATCCACGTTTCCGCAGGTGCCGGGCTCACAGTGTCTGCTGATGCCATGGGGTGGGACCTGCTGGCTCCGTTTCAGTCAGAGGACGGTGACAACAACAATGTCGTGCTTTTGTTTTCTTGTCCACGTTCACAGGTCCCAGGAATTCCACCCGTGGATCCCTCGGAAGCCCAGGGATCGGGTGAAGACGCCTGGATCTGGAGTCACATCTCCACAGAGCAACCTCCTCACTGCTGTCCAACAAATCTGACGCTGCCACTCTTGTGCTCTGCAACCTTCGGTGGCTCCCTCCCTTCCCAGGTAGAGGACAAACTGGCCCTGTTCTCACCCGGCTTATCAGCCAGGCCAGCTTTCCCTAAATTGTTATGGACTACAAACCTGTACTGATAAAAATTAAAATTAAAAATCAATCGATCTCTTCTCAACAAACTAAACCTGGAGATCCATTTGACCCAGCCATCCCTCTGTTGGGTATCTTCCCGAAAGAATTAAAAGAATCACACCACAGCAATATATGCACACCCATGTTTATGGCAGCACAGTTTGTAATAGCTAAAACTTGGAAACAGCCCAAATGCCTTTCAACAAGTGATTGGATAAAGATGTGGGGTTTTATACAATGGAGTACTACTCAGCCCTAAAGAAGGATAAGCTTCAGACATTTGTAGCTAAATGGATGGACCCTGAGACCATACTCCTAAGTGAAACAAACCAGACACATGTGTTTAAATACCACATTGTTGCCAGGCATGGTGGCTCATGCCTGTGATCCCAGGTACCTAGACCAGTCCGACCTACACGGCATCATCTCTTGCTGTGAGAAACTGAAAGTGGAAATAAAGACTAATAATTGTGAAACAGGAAAACAGGAAATGGGAAGAAAATGTTCAAATGGGAAGAGGAACAAGGGAGGACGGAGGGAGAAAGGAAGGGACAAAAAAAGTGAAAATAGGAGGAAAAAATGGAAACAAAGCTTTTGCACATAGGGAGGGAGAGGTGTAAGGGGAGGGATAGGATAAAATAAAATTTAGTTTTAAAAAATCAATCTATCTCAGGCCCAAATCTCTTCTTCCTCAGCGGGGCACCATGGTGCACATACCTGTAATCCCAGGACCCGAGGAGGCTGAGGCAGGAGGACCACGAGTTTGAGCCCAGCTGGGTGACTGTCTCAAAAAATAAAAGGGCTTGCGATACAGCTTAGGGAGAAGGCCCCTCCTCGGTTCAACTGTCAGTACCACAAAAAAATAAAATAAATACGTAACAATAAATAAACTTAAAAATCTGCCTCCTGGCCGCTGCCTTCCTTGGGCGGACACAGATGTTTCTCCCTGCATCCTGTTCTTCCCAGGCAGCCAACCCGAGCGCTCCCAGGGGCCCCAAGTCCTCGACTGCTCCAGTGCCTTGGATCACGAGGCACAGCATGGGCACAGAACCTCGTCCTCCCGTGTGCTGAGGATCATGTCACTGCCACCCCGTCCCTCCGTGCCGGTGCTCTGTAAATACTCGTTAGACTGCATTGTTTAGGGAAGGGTGACAAGGAAAAAGCCCTCACATATTTAGTACAGACGGACATGGTTTTTTATCTTCACTTCCTGGAATCCATGGACTTAGAACCCACAGATGGGGTCCAATTGAACCTCCATCTTGTTATATGCAACAAATCCCCCCTTACCGAAACTTCACTTCGCTTGGTTTCATTGCCTGAAGTCAGGCAAGGGTCTGAAAATATTAAACAGAAAATTCCAAAGTAAAAATAATTCCTAAGTTCGTCTGTAGTACTTGGGATTGAACCCAGAGCCTGTACAGGTTAGACAAGTGCTCTACCACTGAGCTACATGCCCAGCACCTTTTAAAATTATATTTGGAGACAGGATCTCACTGGGTTCTTCAGGCTGACCTTGATTTTGCAATCCTCCTGCCTCAGCCTGCCAAGTAGCTGAGATTATAGGTGTGCGCTATCACACCCAGCTTTTCACTGGAAGTTTTAAGCAAGCAACATTTATTACAGTATAGTGTTATGATTGTTCTATTTTATTATTGTTGATTTCATACTGTGCCTATGTATAAATTAAATTTTATCACAGATCTGTATGCATCAGGGAAAAACATAGCATATGTAAAAGTCAGTATTATCAGTGGTTTTAGGGGCCCACTGGGGACAGAATGTGAGCCCCAAAGCTAAGGGGGACACTACTGTCCTATAATTGCAGTACATATGTCTCTGCTACACAGAATCTCCTAAGAACAGGGCAGTTTTATTTTAACTTTCTCCAAGTCCTTCCCTGGTGCATGGCACAGGCGGACATTCAATATTTCAAACAAATATTTGTTTTATGAGTAAGATGAATGCAAACTAAATAAATGAGAGAGATAAATAGGAAGTTGATAACACTAAAGTTTCTAATCTGGTTAGAGTAGAAAAAGTGAAATGTAAACTGAGGCCAAAAAAATATTTTTTTTTCAGTAAAGTAAATTAAGTACATTTTGCATGTTCTGATTTTATTCAAAGGTAACAACTCATGAATGCAGTGGATGATAACTATCCACTAAAACACAGCATTTATCTGTACTCTTGATATAGAGAAATTCTGCCACAGAGGGGCTAGGCGTGGTGGTACACACCTGTGATCCCAGCACCAGGAAGCTGAGGCAGGAGGATCGCTGAGAGTTTGAGGCCAGCCCAAACTATATGACAAGACCCTGCCTCCTAAAGAAAAAGAAATCTGCCATAGAAAAAGACCCTAATCCAGAAATAGGTTGAATTCTAAAACAAGAATTTAAAAATCCATTGTCTGGAATTTAGAATGCAGTTTCTAGCCAGGCGTGGTGGTGCATGCCTGTAATCCCAGCACTTGGGAGGCTGAGGCAGGAGGATCACTGCGGATTCAAGTCCAGCCTGGGCTATATAGTGAATTCCAGGTTAGTCTCAACTACATAGTGAGACCCTGTCTCAAAAGCCAAAAACAAAACAAAACAAAACAAAAAACCAAAAAACATAGAATGTAGTTTCTCTCAAATTAAAATGGGTGATGAGGTATCAACTTACCACACAAAGGTCCACTTAATTTGTAATATTTCCATAAAGGCTTTGTGTTGGACTAAAAATTGGTAGAAGATACCATTCAGTACTCTTGCCAGGCAGGCACATAAGCACGAAGTGCTTGGCCTGTGATTTACTCGTCTGGAACATTGACACTGGAGGGAGCCAGGTTTGATTTCAGCCACTGAGGAAGCAGAGGGAGTATGGAGATCAGACGGAACTGCCAGGCAGTCATTTCCGGAGCTTGTGAGGTCAGGAGCCCGCTCTTAACTTGCACTGTCTCACTTCAGGGCTCAAGACCTTGCCCTTTGCTTACAGAGGACTCACACAGAGGAAAGAGACGTGTCTCGCAGTACTTGAGGAAAACTCAGAGATAAAGGGAAAGGAGCACAGAACTAAAGAAGCTGCGAGCCAGCCAGCACCCTATACACTTTGCCTGAGGTCAAACTGGCCAAAACAGAGAGGAAAAAGGAAGGGAGGGAGGTATATGTGGCCTGGTATATGTGGCCTGGTATATGTGGCCTGGTATATGTGGCGATTACTGACACTCATGGAGTAGTTTGTGTTTCTCTGCCTGGCTACGAGGATTGTGCTGCCTGGCCCCTTTCTGCTTGGGTGAGGCCATTTCACACCATCCTAGCCAATGAGTCGACAGCAGTGACAGGGTGGTTAAATGCGGTGAGAGACCCTCGGGTTTCTCTTCTCCCATCGGCTCAGTACCTAGCTCATTCAAGGGTGTTTTTACTCACTCAAGTCTCCTGCGTCAGCCTCTCCATGCCTGGCTCAGCCTGGGTTTCCGAGTTACTAAGAAAAGTGCCTCACTGGTGACACGTGGCAGACACGTATGGATGTAGGAACCACTGCTGCTTTAAACCACCAAGAGTCCGGGGCTGTTTGTTGTGCAGCATAACCTAGCCCATTATGACTGATACAGCCTTCATAAAATTTACCTCCAAAGAAAGGAAGAAGTAAAAGGGATAGGTTAGGGATGTATGAGGTAGAGACACAAAGGAGAAGAGAAGGAAGAAGAAAAAAGCATGAACTCAAATATAAAGTAGCTGCTCAGGATTTGAGTAATGAAAGTGGGTTCGAGTGCCCTTTCGGGTGCCCCTTCCCAATTAGGCCACTCACGCACCGAGAGGTCCGGCAGGAGATCTTTATTGTAGGGAGGCGAGCAGGAGGCAGGAAGGCAGAGAGAGAGAGAGAGAGAGAGAGAGAGAGAGGAGGAAGAAGCAGAAGGAGAGAGAGAACAAAGAAAGGAAGGTCCTTTTATCAGTTTTGGGTGGGCTATTTATTGCTTATTTATGAGGAGTGAGCTACTTTTAACTTTTAACTTTTAATCACAGGCCAGGTTGTTTTTATGGGCCCAGTCCTGCAGACACAGGTTTCAACTTCCTGGACCACTGGAGGGGAGGGACACCAGAGATAAGGGCATGAGGTCACTTTAGGAGCCAAGATGTACCAGGAGAATGCAGCCTGTGAGGCGGCGTCACAGCGTACTTTAACATGATCAATTCCCTAACAAGTAGATCTTGTATGATTTCTGAACTCAAAGTCCTAATGATACCATAATTACAATCATAAATAGAAGAGAACAGAATTCAAATAGAATCATACCCTCTAAATACTAACCACACGACTACATATTAACAACACACGATACAACCTGGGGATGACGAAGACCTCAGAGCTCGGAAACATTGTCAGCTTACTGAGGAATGCGTGGAAGAACGAGTATCACGGAGTGCTCTGGAGTCAGACCGGCTTGAGTTTAAATCTCAGTTATTTTTAAATCATTCGATTGAAGTGTCGATCTCCTCCTCTCCAAAGTGGGGACGTCAGTGGCTTGGGGAGGAAAGGACCCCACGAGGTCCTTTGTGGAAGTGTCAAGCGCAACGTGTTACTAAGCATTCTGGCGCGACTGAACATTTTCCTTTTTCCCAGGCTTCTGGAGGCCCAAAGCTTGGTCTGTCACAGAATGGCTGTCTCACTGTCACGCCTTGCACATAAGGAAACCCAAGTTGTACTCAGTGTAGCTTCACCCTGAATCTCGTGGGAGCTGTCTGCCATTCCCGGGCTCAGAGGTACCTCTGCCTGTGGTATCTGACACCCCTACCTTCCTCCTTGATACTGCATTAATCCATTTTCTGCTGCTATAGCACCGGCGATTAATAAAGAAAAGAGGTATTTCGCTCACACTCCTGGAAGTCCATGAACATGGTGCCCACACCTGCTTAGCCTCTGGTGAGGGTCTTGGAAGAAATGCATTTGTGGGAGGAGAGGGTCACACAGGGAGACAGGAAATAAGACAGCTGCGGACATGGAGAAAGCCATCTTACAATAACTAACCACACGCTGCGAGAACGTGGTACTTCTGTGAGAAACACAGTAATCCCTCTTAGAGATTCCCCCACCTTTCATCATGGTTACACTGGCAATTAATTTCAGTATCAGTGGGGACAAAAAAGCATCTAAACCATACCAGCTATCAAGATCCAAGACGCACCCTGTTTTAAGCTAGATTCAGGGAGCCAGCAGGAGCGACATGTGCCCATAGCCCTAGCTACTGAGGAGGCTGAGGGAGGAGGACCAGCAGAGCTGAGGAGTTCAAGACCAGCCGGTGCAACACAGCAAGACCCTGTCTGAAAACAAAACCAAAAACAAAGGAAAAGCAGGACCATCCCGAACAGGAAAGACGGATAGCCTGGGGCCAAGATTCCTTTACTTTTACCAAAGAATCTAAGAATTTCCTTAGTTCATCACAAGTTTTTTGCTTACTTTTAACAATTGATCTTAGCCAAAGGCTGAGAAGCAATTTTTTTTTTTTACTTTCTAAAAAATGAATCCTTGACAGATTAAAAAAGTCAATGACATCCCTGTCCTTTGAAGATCAATCATACATTAGAATAATCTATGTACATAGAAAAATAACTTGCAAAAACATGTCATATATGCACAATTTGCTGGAGGCACAGCTGTTACATTGGCCAGGGAGCCACAGAGCAAAGATGGCATCCAGGTCCCTTGAAAAATAAAAATTCATCCCAAGGGCTATTATGATAATGGCCAGCACAAAACTTGCCTGTTTCTCCATCACAACCAACATCTACCAGCCCAAGTCCAGACTGATTACAGGATAGCGTTCAAAGACTGCCCTGTAAACATAAAACTCCTCCAACCAGCATAAAAACACAGTCAGCCAACTCTGGTTCTAAAGAAGTCCAGAGCTAAGCAGGAAGTTGTGTTTTGTTCCTTCAAAATAAATGAGAATCTGAGGTAAAAATCTACACAATCTAAGTCAAAGGAAATGGAGCTCAGTTCTTCACCTATTCCCACCCCAGCTGCTTTCACATCTGGGTAGACCAGGTACCTCCCTGGAGGGGATCAAAAACCAGGAAGGCTCCAAGATCTTCCAGATGCAATAACCCCAAAAGATTCAATGTTGAGCCCAAGGTCAAACTACCAGAAACAGACTCAGACTTTCTAAATCCTAGTCAGGGTTTTGCCCACCACATCATCCATTCCTCAGAATGGAATTGGTACCAGTCACCCCAGCTTGCGCAAAGTGGAAGCCAGCCTTCACAGGGAAGCCTACGTCTGCAACACCCAAAGCCGACTCTGGGCAGACCGGGCCTGCAGACCAGGAAGGGAAGTCAGCCTGTGCCCCTCCCCAGCACCCAAGTGGTCTCCTGAAATCCGCTCTCTGCTCTTGCTTCCTTTTCATTTCCCAAAAGGCCTCCCAAGGGATGAACATCCCCATTCATTTGCTCCCATTTATAATGCTTTTATCTGTTCCCCTTCTGCCAGGATAAATCCCTAGCAAGATCTGAAGACCCACCTACCTACCTAGCTAGCAGTACCCCTCCCACAGACCACCTCTGCCCTCTTTTCTAACCACACAGCCCAGACCCTCCTCACCGAGCCTCTAAAGATCCCTCCCGGGCCCTTACTTCTCAGACGCAAGGCTCCCTCCTGTGAGGCAGGCTCGTGCCACCTTGACCACAGTCACGATTCCTGGCTTTACCACTTCAGTCCACCACGTTATTCATATAGGTACCACACCTGTACGACATGGTACACTGAGACGCAAAATGTGGGCTTGAACCATGAGTGCCCTACGTAGTGGTGGACAGAGTATTTTATATCTCCAAGCTTGTTTTCTTTTAGATAAATGGGATCATATCGACCTTGCCAGGCTGTTGTATCAAATGGAATGCCTATGTAGCACGCATGAGGTTAATACCTCTCCATATCTTCCTGTAGCTTGTAAGAGCTCCCTTCGTGTAAGAATATCACTCTTCTTTGTAGTCCTGTCCAGTTATACAGTAGTCATCCAATAAATGTTACTAGAAAGGAGAGGGAGAGGGTGGGGGAGAGGAAAAGCAAATGAAAGGGAGGGAAGAAAGTCATGGAATGAAAACAGCCAGAAGCAAAAGAGGTCCTGAAGCATTGGCGCTAACTGCGGGTGCAAATCCTGCTATGTGACTTTGTGAATGTCCAATTCTTTCCAACTAATAAACTCTGAAAAGACACCTGCAGATACCCCTGAGTAACAAGCAAAAGACACTTAATCAAGACTCCCTGATTCACCACAGAAAGGAATTAGCCCAATACAGTATTGACACACATTAAAAAAAAGTGTCCCTCAGACGGTTCATTCCTTTCCCTTCTAAACAGTAGGCTTGTTAAAAATAAATTGATCCTACTGTGGTGAGCTCTCAATAATTGAGAACATAGTATCTAAAGTAGTATCGTTGTTTACCCAGGTAGCCAGGAGAAAGGAGAAAAAGGAAGCCTTACTGACTTGTAGCATTTGCCAATTTCCATGGTGTAAATATTTACACTACAGCTGGTTCAATCTACCCAGTAATTTGCCCATAATGAGTCAGCTCCCAAAATCTCTCCCAGTGTGGCTCTGGGAGCCCTCAGCAACCCAGTGACTCTCCACCACCTTCCTCTTCTCACACTTGACATCTTTTTAGTGGCTTTGTTGCTTATTAACATCTTTATCATGGGAAGGACAAGGCAGATACAGAGAACAGGGAAGCCAGCTGGGCTTTTGTCAGGGGCTGTAGCCCTGGGTGGAATGGGGAGGAAACTGAAACTACCGGCTAGATGTTTGTATGGGTTTTGTGGATCCCCTTCTCTCTCACCTTTATTAATAAAGATAACTAAGAGCAGATGACCCTAATCAAAGGTGCAAACCACAGGCACGGTCTCTGTCCAAACCTACTGGCCAATACCTACAACAACAAAGAAGCCGTGCTAGAAACCTAAGAAGGGTGAAGTTCATACAGGTGGCAGAAGGGCACAGTGAGCTGGGAATGCGGCTCCGTGGTACAGCGTCTGCCTGGCAAGTGTGAGTCCCTGAGTTCGATTACCAGTACCCCCCACCAAAACAAAAGATGGCAGAAGGCATGTGCTGGAGGCCAGCCTGGACTGACACAGCAAGACTGATCTCAAGTAAATAAAGGGGGAAAAAAAATGGCAGAAGAGATGTTAAACTGGGAAATCAACTCTTAAATCGAATAACATGGAAAATATTTTTCAGAATGTTAAAGATCAGAGCAGCGCTCTAAACCAAAATCTAAACAGGAAAAGGGATACTAAATTCACAGAAGGGAAAAACCATTTAGCAAAAAATAAATTTTTTATCTTCAGATTGCTGGAAACGGGGACAATCTAGGAAAATTTCTTAAGTTTTGAGATGGCTTTAACTAAGAAAAAAGATTGTTGCCCCATAGCAAAGGGACTCCCCGGGTGCCTTTCAGCTTTCACGCTTGGGCCCAAGAGCAAAGCAGCTCGCAGTTAGCTCACTCCAACACTCCAGCCTGACGTCTCTGCTCTGTATCTGAGGCAAAGCCACGAGGACCACAGTCGTCCACCCCAACGCTGGCCCCTCCTTCTCCAGGGCGAGGCACTTTCTATAAGTAAAGAGTTCAAAGTGAGAGTGGTCTACAAAAGCAGTTGTTTTTATGGCTCAGTAAATGTTTACTGAAGTGTTCCATCCTCTGACCACCCCTGGCTCATCCAGCTGCCCTTGTGGACAGGGACGGGGCGGAGCAGGCAGCCTGCTTTATGAGGCAGTGTCAGCTGATGGACTCTCTAGGCATTTGGGACAGTAGCTGTCACTTTGCCTTAATGCGAAATGAAACAACCAAAACTCAAGCCCGAGTGGAAAAACTGGAAAAGAAAAACATGCATGTGCAGAAGTGAACCAAAGCTACAGGGGTCACTCTCATGTACAGACAAGAAACAGAAGATACTTTTGTTCTTTCCAGAAGTACAACCCAGGGAGGAAGAGTTTTTGACACCTTAAAAACAGGCGAAATGTGATATTTGGGGCAGGCTACTTACTTCAAAACCCTAAAGAAACAAGACACCGAGGGATTTAATCTTCAGGTATTCAGAATCAATTACTCAATTCTAGAAGAATGTAATTCCCTCCTTTCATTGGTACATAATACTGTCAGCAATATTGTCCAGTGAGCTAAAAAGGGCAACTTTATGATTCAAAAATGAGAAAATAAGGCAGGAACTCACTGTGCCCTATAGCAGGAAAAGCCCAGGCCGGGCTGCACCTGTGAGGGCAGCAGGATGGGCAGGCACCTGGGTACCAGTGCATCATGACATCATCAAACAGCATGGGTAGGAGGTCTTGTTTTAAAACAGCAAACAGATCAGAAATGTTGAGGAATTAAAATTAATGCAAAACTCTCATGGGGATCAAGACGTGGTGAAACGGGATTCTTCAAGGTGGGGTGGAGGACCCCAGACCTGGAAGTTTCCCACCACAGTATTCCAAATCTGGTTCTGAATCCACTGGAAGGAAGAAAAATGTGACGCTGAGACCCACACCAAAGAAGAGCACTGACGACTGCAACAAAGAAGCGTGCAGCTTTTACAAATGCTAACCCTGAGGTGAAGCAATCTGAGTTCAAGCACTGACAGCCACTGACTGGCCGGGCTGTGTGTGAGCGAGCAAATCCCCTGACCTTTCCAGGTCTGAGAGTCATCTTCAGGAAAATAAAAGGAACTAAACTATGTGAGTTGAATAGTGGCTGCAAGCTTTAAATCCTAGGAAGTTAGAGACTGGGAGAGGCA
This sequence comes from Fukomys damarensis, assembly GCF_012274545.1. NCBI lineage: Eukaryota > Metazoa > Chordata > Mammalia > Rodentia > Bathyergidae > Fukomys > Fukomys damarensis. The sequence goes on along the minus strand of NW_022900927.1, from coordinate 55,008,804 downwards.
AATAGTGGTCTTTTAGGAAAAGAAAGGCCCAGGGCAATGATGGGGAACCTTCTAAATCTTTCAACCATACCAACAGCCTGCTGTGGCACGCGTGCCATAGGTTCGCCACCCCTGGCTGAGAGCAACACTCAGCTCAGCTGTTCAACAGACCCCCAGCCACTCACCCCCACCCGCTCTGTGCCTACACCCATAACCCAGAAGGGCATGGCCTGAACTTGGACATTCCATGCCTCGGATCACTTACTGGATGACATCTCTGTCTCCTACCCTCCTAACAGGGTGCAATTTTCTCAAAGCAGGGAAAAATCTTTGCCAAGAAAATAAACACTTCCAAACAACTGTCCCATTCTGTTACCTATTTGAATTACATAATTACTGTGAAGTTAAAACTTTCATACTGACATGCCAAAAAGAATTCTTGGCTCATACAAGCCAAGCAGCCTTTTTCTCCACTGTTCAAAATCCTGAAAAAACAAACAAACAAACAAAAAACTCTGTGCCTTTCTAAAAAGCAATCACCAGTGCTAACTAATGGTAATAAAAAGCTCCACTGCCTCACCTCTGCTTGGAATAGAAATTCAGATCAAAATATTTCCAAGTCTGTGGGGATATAACAAATCCTGTACACGACATTTTCCACTAATGTCAACAATAATAGATCCTTACTAACGCCCCAGATGGCCCTGCACTGAGTACTTTTCCAGTTCAATTAAGAATAATTTAAACAAGTGTTGATTTTAACTTTTTTGTTCTACTCCATGTAAAACCGGGCTGTCAAATGGAATCATTTAGCAGCCATCGAGTGAGTGGAAGAGCCAGTCTCTCTACCAACTCTCATGCCATTTACTAGGGGGGGCCCTTTCAGGAGTGTGTTGCAGGGGGCGGAGGAGCACGGAGCCTGGGTGACTAGATTCCCACAGAGTACAGCACTTACTCTTCTGGTGGAGGTAGCAGAAAAGGCTGAGGGTACTTTTTATAACCTGCTTTAACTGGTTCACCCAAATCAATGCAGAAATATTCCCCTCCTATAATCCTGGACTTTGCTCACTGAGTCCTCACAAAGATTAAATTAGATAATGCACGTAAACTGCCAAGTCAGAGCCTGGTGCAAGATGAACTCAACAAATAAATGTTAGGCACTGTAAACAAACCAACCCCAAAACACGGATTGTTTCCTGATCCCTATCAGCTTACTTAGAATATTGAAACATGAGGAAATCAGTTTGCTGGCACACTCTGGAGAAGTCTGGGCTGTCCTCTAGCTTGAAGTCACTGGTCAGAGTATGCAGAACCCCCCATAACCCCATTAGGTATTCACTCGTGTCCTGCTATTGCCTCCTCTGTTCCAAAAACTAAGAAAATGCAAAGGTTTCAAACAACGAGAACGGAAATGCAAAACACCTTTAAAGAAATCCTACAAGGACACTTGTGAAAGCTTTGCCAGACAAACATGCAACACTAGACAGATGTGGGAGCGGAGCAGCACAGAATCCCTCAAGACCAGACTCTGAAAGTGTAACTCTTCAAATTTTAGGCTACAATAAATTCTCAAGACACACCCAGCTGTCTTCCCAGGATGGCTCTTCTATTTGGATGCACAGTATGTTTTCCTTCCTCCTTCCAGGCACAAACTTTTGAGATTTTAAAGTTCTTCATAAAAATAAGCTAAGCTACAGAATCAATCTCTACTATAATTTGTAACTGGATTTTCTATTCACTCAGGATATATATGGAATATACAAGGTTCACCTTTCAGATGATAATTACTAGAATTTATCTGTGGCAGGCAATTTTGAAAAAGACGGCAAAATAAATGCCTGGATTCCAGAAAAGATAGTACGCTCCTAACAGTTGTGAGACTGCAGCAAAAAGAGAAAGTGGCCATAAAAAAAAATCCTAATTTTTATTTAGCACTGTGTCACTTCAGCTTGTAAAAGACCGGGCTGGGACACAATTTCTGTAGATACTAAACAGTTGTGGAAATACGAAGGGCCTCAATGTTATGCCTATTCAGCTTGTAAAAGGCCAGGCCATGTGGCAATTCTTGCAGTATCTAAACCATGCTTTCCAAAATGAGTACAGCCCTTAATGTCAGAGAACGGGTGAGTTACGTTCTACTTCTTGCTGAATTATTTGCCTTATGTCACTTGATACAGGTTTTATGGTGGCTCTCTATTACCATGCAAGTGTACATTCTCTACAATTCAAAATAATAAGTGCAACTTGTAAAAGTCAGGCTTACTTTTATTTAATACATTCTAATCAAATAGTAACAGCAGTAAATAAACACTTTTAAAAATGGGCAGATATCCCCCTATATCTGGAAGAAAATTAAGTCAAAGTCATGGCAGAAGGGAGATAAACTACTGATGTCCATGGTTAGACAATTTAGACAACTTGGAAATTTCTAAAGCCATTTCCAAAAAAAAAGATGGTAACAATTTGGGACACAGCTACTTCAAAGGGTAAAATGTCTATATTGACATAGTATTCTATGAACAGGGATTGGATTGCACCTGGATAGCATGACATTCTCGTCTTTAGCCTTAAAGGAAAAGAGAATGTCTTTTCCATTTGCACCAGTTTGAAATGTTTCTGAAATAAGGCTTCCTTAGAGTGGATTACTACAGTACTCATTCACAGAGCGACTTCATACATGTAGTAAAAAGACAAATACAGGACTTCATGGTCATTTGTTTTGGTTGGTTTGGGTAATTGCATAAAATGAGGGATAAATACAAGCAGAATCTTTTAAACAAAATTCCTAGGTACATCAGAATGCAAAATATAAAACATCCTAAAACAGACTGACGGGCAGGCATTCAGAAAGGAAGTCACACCTGTGTCAGCTTGATCTCGCTCCCTTCTCCAGTACAGCACCCAGAGTCCTTTGAGGAGCTCTCTGCTGGTGCTTGGAGCTTGGAGCTTAGACCTTTGACCTAATATACAGGAACTTTGGAAAGGCAAGGTGTCCTGATAAAATGCTCCCGGGCCTTTACTTTGGGACATTTTATTTTTTGAATTTAAAAGGATCAATTGGTCTTGATCAGTCTTAGGAAAGGAAGCATTGCTCAGGTAGGTGGAAATATCTAAGGAAACTTTAAATACCTAGCTACCTCTTCAAGCATTTAAATTAGATTGACTTCAGCTGTTCTTAGCAAGGATTCTGTGCAGAGTTCCAGAGCAGTCACTCAAGTTTTGGTTCTCTTTTACATAGCTGCATTCGGAGATACTCTAACTGAGGCAAGTTTAGAAAAAGAGAAACACTTATACCTGGAACTTATACTCTTCCAAGTAACCTTTGAGTCTTGTTGGTAAAGGCAGTCCCCAGACGGTACCCGTGCATCTGTTAATGGTGAGTCGGCAGAGGTGCTGCAGGGAGGGTGCGGATGTGTAGAGCGGTTTGGTCAGGTAGAGGTGAACAGTCCCGTTTCGGGGGGCTTCCGGGCCTGTCCGCTTATCCTTACACATCTGCACATAGTAGTCAATCAGGTGAACCACGCTGTCGAACTGCTTCAGCTTGGACTTGACACATATGATAGAATCCAGTCTGAACTTCCCATCTTGGTATTCGATTCGCAGATTCGTTGGCCCAGCTGATGTTTTAACAGATATTGTTAGTAGGTAGTCTGAATGCGAACTATCTCTAATCAAGAAAGTTCCTTCTGGTGCTTCCTTTAATTTCTCTTTGGCTTCATTAACAGTCATATTTCCCCAGTACCATCCTGGGATTTTTGTTCACAAAGAAAAAGAAAAGAGAGTAAAATGGTTATTAATTTTTAGAACAGGGTATGTACTCGGCAGAAATTTTCCTAGCTCTAAAAACCAAACAAAATCAAACAAAAAACTACATGTGCCCGAGCTTTCAGGGGGCTGCCACAAATACTTTTGGTAGGCATTTCAATGAAAATTCGAGTCCGTTTTATTTTACAAACTCAAACTGTGGCTGGTTGCTTTCTTGCTTTTCTTCCTTTTAAAAATAACTGTCTGAAGGCCCTCTTCAAGACTTTCTTCTGGGACAAAAGAACATGCTGTATGACACACACTAACAAAGCATTATGCTTTTAGTTCTGTTTTAACTGAAACAAAAACTAAGTAAATAAGAAACGTATTAAAAGTTAGAAATAAAAGTGTAAAACCCGACCCCGGTAGAGTAAAATTAGAAGCAACTTTTCCGGATAGTAGGTTTTCTGGATAGTGCTTCCCTTACACAGACTCTAGTTTAAAAGTTCAAGCTCTCCTACAGTAGCTCCTGTTAACTGTTTTGATTACAACTATTTATTTCAAGTCACTGAGAATTCGAAGCCCCAACTGATCATTAGTACTTCAACTTTATAATCTTTCCTAAATTCTAGGACTTTGACCTGATTCAAGTTCAGTCACAACAGTCGGTCTCCATTTAATCAGCCTCAGCCATCGGCCTGGCCCATCTCGTTTTCAAAAATGACTCGGGGACATTGCACATTGGAGAAGTTCGAACAATGGGCTTCCCCCACATCCACGCCCCCCCCCAAATTACCGGGATATAGGTCATCGGCGGGTCCCTCACTCAAGGGAAAGCCCAGGCCCGAAACCAAAGACAGAAGCCCCAAGGGTGGAACTTTTTCCCTCTTCCTCTGCCTATTACTACGGAAACTTCAACGAAAACACAAGCTTTAGAATCCAGATCGTGAAGCCTGATGAAGTGCTAGATATTTTACAAAGATCTTTCCTTTTCGACTCCGAACTGCACACAGCGCTGGGCTGCCCTAGAACCACCAGCTGCGCTCAGCAGGGGCTTCCCTGCCGGGCTCCGGTCCCTTGGTCCCCGCACTTGGCACCAGGATCTCCGACTGCAGCTGAGGCCCCGCCTGGAAGCCCAACGCAGCCGGGCTGCAGGGAGCGCAGCGCCCACTTGCTGCCTGCGCGCCCTGCAGGAAAGGAGGCTCCGGGAGCTTTCCCCAGCCAGGCTTCCAGCCCGAGCGATCGCCTACCGCAGTGCAACTTCCAGCGCCCTAAGAGGCTGTGTCCGAGGAGCCCCGCTCGCGCACTGCCCACCCCCAAGCCTCTGGGTCCCTGGAGAAACACTTTCATTTCGCATTTCCCACGGATCTGGCGCCAAGCGCACAGGCAGCGCTGTTTGTCCCCCGCTCAGAAGCATGCATGGGAAGCCCGTGACACTCCCAACCCATCTTCGCGGCCCCACTTCCCAGCTGCTCCTCTGAAAGGGGCCCGCCTCCCGCACGAGTCGCCCCGTCCACTCCTTACCTGTGTAGCCCAGCTCGCGCAGGGCCTTCGCCAGACGCGCGGCCTCTGGGGACGGCTCCTCGGCCGACCCCGCGGTCCCCCACTGGCTGTGCGTCCCTTCCGCACCATTCCCGGAGGGCTCAAGGCACCGCAGGGTCATGGGAAAAAGGGTCACCGCGGCAAGGACAGGTGGCCGCCCGAGCTGGAGTCAGAGGAACTCTTCCCTCCTGGAAGTCAGATGGAGCCCCAAAGAGAGAGCCTGCGGGGTGTCCGAAGAGGTGGAGGAGCGGGAGGGGTTGGGGAGCTACCGCTTCTCTCTCCCCAAGTCCTGGAGGACGGATGGTCAAGTCTCCCGCAGATGTGGTCACACTCAGATCGCCTGAGAAGAGATAGTGATGCGGAGGTTGGATCAGTCCCAATTGGACCCCTGTGAACGGGGTGGGGTCACCGAGACGTGAAAAATCCCAGGGACTCCTCCGCCTAGTCCCCAAGCATCCAGTTACCGCCCGGGCCCAGCTCTGGAGAAAGATGGATGAAAACTGAGAGGGATCCAAGGAACAAGAGCTGGCGGGGGTGGAGGGACGGTGTGGGGATGGGGGTGGACGAGGTGTCTTCCCGCCCAGGGCTGCAGGCTGCGATCACAAACAGCCTAGGGAAATTAAGAGTTATCTGCGGGTCTAGTGGGGGCTAGGGCCTTGTCAAGGACAAGTACAGAATTTTTACAAGGAAGAGACCAGCACAGCTCCCCAAACTGGCGTTTCCATGCCGGCCCGGGAAGACTGCCTCACTTCCCCCCACCCCGCAGCCCGGGGCGCGCCGAGACGGCGGCTCCCAGAGCCGGACCTGCTGCGGC
>NW_022900927.1:54986348-55001346 GCF_012274545.1 Fukomys damarensis | reverse complement strand
CCCCCACCTCATCCCCATAGGAAGCCACCTGGCTTTGGTGGGAACTCATCTCCTTGCCTGCACACCCGCCTCCGAAACGTGACCTACTTTATGTGTGACCTATTAAAAAAAAAACACTCATGGGAAAACAGGATCCAAAATTTCGATAACCATTTTACCCTGAATTGGGAAGGATCCCGGGACCTTCACCCCCCACCTCATCCCCATAGGAAGCCACCTGGCTTTGGTGGGAACTCATCTCCTTGCCTGCACACCCGCCTCCGAAACGTGACCTACTTTATGTGTGACCTATTAAAAAAAAAACACTCATGGGAAAACAGGATCCAAAATTTCGATAACCATTTTTCTTTGAATTATTCGATTGCATCACTGCCCAAAAGCTTGAAAGGTCAATGGCCATTTTTAGTCGAAGCGGTGGCTCCGGGGAAGTTGGGCGAGGAAGGCGAGAGGGTGTGGGGAGGTGCGGCTCGCAAAGCTTGCCTGGTGCGCCCCCTGGCGTCTCTGGGAGGAAGCTTGCGCCGGCTCCCAGTCTGGCTGGCGTTCTGTAATTTTCCTGCTTTCCGTAGGCAGATGAGTCCGTGAGTCGGAGATGGGCATTTTCCCACTAACAAGGGGCTTTGTCGACGAATGAGTGGTGTGCGTGCAGCCATGCTTTGGTTTTTTGGTGGGGCGGGTGGACCTAATTTAAAACCTCGCCGGGGTTGGTGGTGCACGTCTGTAATCCCAGCACTTGGGAGGCTGAGGCAGGAGGATCGCTGTGATTTCGGGACCAGCCTGGGCTACACGGTGAGTTCCAGGTCAGTCTCAGCTACATAGTGAGACCCTGTCTCAAAAATAAAATAAAGCCTCTAAATAAATGAATAATGTCCCACAAATCATTTGCCCCTTTCAGGATTCTCCTGAATTATAGCCTTTTCTGTGAAAACTACGCTTACGTTTTGGATTAAGATGAATGAACAAATCAGATTCAGATCATCCCTTGTCACGAACCTCCCAGGAGCCCTTCTTTCTGTGCTGCCCTTCACCTCCTCCCGGCCCTGGAGGGGTACCAGAGAAGCTGCCCTCATTCAGGGCCGAACTCGAAGTCACCTCAACAGAGAGCCACCGAGATGACAATAAGCTCAGTGGCAGCTGTAGGGGACACCAAACTTTGTACCAAGGCAGGATTCTTGACTTACTTCTAAAGTGCATCTCTGAAACCCCAACATTTTGTTTGCCTTTGGAGCCGTCTAGAAACATATACAGGGGCCACAATGGGAAAATGTCTGTGGGCGTCTGTCGAGTGAAAAAAGAGAGAACATGAAACTGTGCCTTTGCTATGCTTACGACATTGTGCAATTATATGGTGCACATGGGCAGCACCGGAAGCAGCCGTCTCTAGGGCCCAGGATAAGGTGGACGCTCGCGTTTGGCTTTCCTCAGTATTGTCCTAGGGACTTTGGTAGTCATCATCTTCCCAAAACCACACAAGTCATCGTCCTCAGTTATTCTAACAAAGTGTGGTTGAGACACTTAGAACTCCAGTCCTGAAGGGCCTCTTTCCTGAGCTCCAGACCTGCCTGCCCCTCAGCATCACCTTCTGAATGCCTGCTAGGCGGCCCCAATTCAGTATGTCCCAAATTGAGCCGAGATGACCCTTTCCTACCCTTAAAACCCAAACCAGCCGGGGATGATGACACACTCCTGTAATCCCGGCATTCAGGAGGCTGAGGCAGCAGGATCGTGAATTTGAGGCCAGCCTGGGGTGCGTGGCCAGTCATCGTGTCTCAAACACACATATGCTCGCGCGTACACAACACAGCAAAACAGACTCCTCCTGTGTGCGTCCCCGTTTCTGAAAACACGAACTCCAGCCTTCAGCCGCACAGGTTAAAGCCATGGAGTCATCCTTGACAGCTCCCTTTTGCCCACATCACGCGTGCCGCCTGCCAGCCAGTCCCTCCCCTCTGATTGCACAACACAGCAGAGTGAAATGCTTGTCACGTGTCCACGGCACGCCAGCCCAAGCCACCCTCACCTGCGCCCAGCGGACGGCGGCGGTGTGTTGAAAGGCCGGCTCGTCCTCCTCCAGCCGCTTCCTGGCGGAGTAGAGAGACCAATTCTCTAAGTAGGTCATTTCCCAGTCCTCCCTCCTCCAACCCAAATGCTTGCATTGCACTTGAGCCAAAGACAGACCTTAACAGTTTTTTGACATCTTGACAAAACACTTGGAATAAACAACCAAGCTTTCTTGGGCTCACAAGTCCAGTTCGTGGATCCCTAGCTCTGTCGCGGTGGGCCTGTGGCAGGACGGAGTTATCATGGTGGGGAATTCAACTGCTCGGCTCATGGTGGCCGAAAAGCAGACACGGGAAGGGGGCCGGGTCCCAAATCGCCTTCAAGCCGTGCCCCACGCATAACATTCCTCCACTAGGCCCCACCTCTTAAAAGTTTCACCTCCTCTGAAAAGTGCCAGAGGCTGGAGACCAAGCCTCCCACGCGTGGCGTTTGAGGGACATTTAAAGTCCGAACTGTACCAGCCACTCAGAAGGACTACAGGGTCCCGTCCTGTGGACCAGTCTGACCCCGTCCTCTCCAGCCGTGTTCCCTCGGCTGCTGTCACGATGGGCTTCTTGCTCTCCTATAACGTCCCGCCCCTGCTTCCTCCCCAGGGGCTTTGAATCTGCTAGTCCCTGTATGGTTCATGCTTTTCTTTCAGGTTTCTGGATGATCTGTTCCCTCAGATCTTGATTTGAGGTCCCCTTCTTCATGAGATCTTGCATCGCACCATTGAGAAGAAACAGACACAGACACCCCACATACTAGCTTCTCTTCTGTGCTCTGGTTTTTTCCTTAACCCTGATCCCTATCTTAGTTTTTGTCTTATTCATCTGCCCAGCTTTCTGTCTTCCTCCTCTGCTGGAGTGTAAGCTTCGTGTATTCAGACTGGGATTGTTTGCTGCTGTTTTTTAGCACCTTGAATAGCTCCCAGCATGTAGGAAGCACTCAACACAATTGTTGAATCAATGAGTGAAGGTATTAGCACTGTTTAAAGTCAAATTTCCCAGACACAAAACCTCCCCCTGCCACTACTTGCTACACATGTGATCTCTGGCAAATAATCTCTTACGGAGGTAACAGTGGCACCTACTTTACAGACTGTTATGAGAATTAAATGAGATAATCTATGCAACGTGCCTGGGCACTAAGCAAATACTCAATAAAGCTTAGCTTTTATTTTAACTAGCATCCTTTCAGTCTCACTGGATTTGGATTTTTCTCCCTATAAACAAGATTGTGTTGCATTTGCCTACATAAACTTCATGAAGTTGATTCCCTGGAGCTTCCTATTTAGCTTGTCAATTTAGAGAGTATTAACGTGATCTCAGTAGGGTGTGGTAGCACACACCTATATTCCCAGCACTAAGGGAAGCCCAGCCTGGGCAGCTCAGCAACTTTGTAAGACCCTGTCTCAAAGAAAAGCATAAAGAAAGGGGCAGGAATGTCACAGAAGGAACATGATAGAATCCCAGTGCAAAGGCCGTAGAGGTTCAATCCTCAGTATGAAAAACAAAGAACAACAAAAAAAGAGTGATTCCCTTACTGATATTCTGCTTTATGTGCTGCTATGCGTTCAAGGCTGCAGTGATGAAATGTCATTCTAAGAGAGAAAGGAAGGGAGGCAATTTTCAGTGGAGAGTTTCTCCCATCGCCCACATTGAGGAATGGCCAAGGTGTACCAGGCCAGAACGGGACAGGTTTGGTGTTTCAATTAATGCAAAGGCTCTGGTACTTGGGATTGACAAGTGAGTTTCTACTGAGCTTCTACTGAGTTGCAGCAAGGATATTTTTGTTCTGCAGGAGCGAAGGAGCAACAAGATGATCTTTGGTGATTGCGTCTGATGCAGCTGTGGCTCAGTGTACACTTTTAAGTGTTCCCCCCTCCTTCCTGTTGGAATTTGCCGCGCCCTTGCCACCTTCGCGAATGTGGCTCCCACCTGACTCCCCGTGCTTCTGGAACACACTCTGCTGGAAACCACCGGAGCCGTTCATGCTCTTAGACCCGGCTCCGGTGTGACTGCAGCTGCTCTGCCCTTGGCCTTCTCAGACACGGGAGCCAAAGAGTTTCTTGTTCCCTGGCCTGGATTGGGTTTCTATAACGTGTGCTCACAGGCTTCCTCCAGGGGTGCGGTGTGTTGAGTGTGGAGGGACGTCGGGGAGGCATCGGAGCGGTGAATAACCAGCACCTCCTGCTTTCCAGCAGGGCCTGCTCGAGCAGATTCCCTTCTGCAGCGCCCTCCTTGCTCCGTCCCTATCACGGAAGACACTTACTGGTGGGCAGGGGGGGAAGAGCGCCTGCCACTGGCTTGTGTGCTCACAACAGGGGTGGGGACAGGGAGAAGCAAGGGAAGTGGCCTTCCCCGGACTCCTGGGACCCAGCAGCAGATAGCCAGCCATGCCTCACAGAGGTCGAGAATCATGCTCAGAAAGTGCTTGGCAGTGCTGCTTAAAGTCACAGATCTCTTGGAAATTCTGGTAAAAATCTAGAGACCAGAAGCCCTAAACCACTGCCGATGGGGTCCATATTTGACTTTTCCAGATTGTTTCGCTTGATGGGCCAGGATTTTTTTTTTTTCTTTAATGTGAGACAACCTAAAAAATGTAGAGATTTCACTCCAAAGGGGTTCCAAGCCCTTCTCTCCCCTAAAAACCGTAAGACCTGTCAACACAGTGCTCCATCCCCTCAAGGCAGCGAGGAGCACTAGCGGAGTGGCCACTCCCTCCTCACTGCAGTCCCCACACTGAGCACTGGTGCTGTTCATCACCCCCTCCTCCAGTGTCCACCAGCGACAGGGAAATTAAAGGGCCTGAAAGACTGCATAAAGCAAGACAAATGGGAGAAGCCTGTGTCTCTGTGGGAATGAAGACTTCCTCTGTATTCAGTAGGCTGAGTTCTCACATCTCACCTATTTTACTCTTCTGTGTTCCTACCTGGCTTTCTATATGCCCAGGGTCCATCTAAGACTCTTCTGCACAGAAGTGTTCCGTAGTCAGAGGTTTCAGGGGCTCACTGATGACTGGGAGGTCTACTGTGAATCACCTGGGGCCTGTTGACCTCAGGTGGGAGCCCTTGTTGTAAGGGAGTGGACTGGATGATCCCCATTAAGGCTCTCCTTCCTGGGAGACCAAGGCCTGCCTTCCGAGTTGGATGACAGCTTTGCTGGACTTGGACTATGTTGTTGAAAAGGACACCATTTCACAAGTACAGCGTAGTTTTCTTTCTCTCCCTCCCCCATAATGCTCTGTCCTTCTAGCTTCTTGATTTCTCGATACACTGAGCCTGCCTCAGGGCCTTTGCACATGTTCTATCTTCAGTGCTCTTTCCTCCATTTTGCCATGGAGTTGTTCCTTCATTCCTTCATTGCTCAGAGAGCCTTTCGCTCCTCACTTTATTTGACATAGTAGCCTCTGTCAGTGACAGTTTCTTTCCTCATCTTTATTTTTCCTCCTAACATTTTCTATTACAGGACATTATAAAGGTTATCCATTTGTTATATGTTTATTGTCTGAATAAAAGCATGGACTGTATTGTATTTACTACGGTGGTCCCTGTCCCTAAAACTCTCCTGGGCCACAGGAGATACCTCACATAAAGTTATTGGATGTATGAGTGAATGAGTCTAATCGGTCTTCACATAAGAAAACTGAAATGCTTTTACTGCTTTTTCCATCTCTCCATTTTCTCCTTCCTAGATGCGGTTCTCAGCTTACTCTTTGACTTTCCCTTCCTTTAGTCTGGTCTCCTAGTACGAGGAACTTGGCTATCTTGGAATTTTCCATGATGTCCAAGAGGCTGACTTCACAATAATAGTACCTAATAAAGAGCAAGTGAGAGATCCACGCAATCAACAAACACTCTGAAGTTTCTAGAATGTTCCAGGCCTTGTGGACAAATATAACTTGGCTGCCTTCTTAAGAAAGATGGTGAGAGTGACCCCATCAGTGGGTAATTCTACCAGGGCGTGAAAAGCAGGGGGAATCCACAGAGTAGTTCCGTGGGCAGCTGGGGAAAACCACTATCACCACCTCGGGAAGTCCAAGGAGGCTTCCAGAAAGAGGGACCTTGATCGAGGCCCTATACCGTCACTGAATTTTTATTTTCTCACACCTGTGTCCTGAAAATCTTGAGCGGAACAAGCTCTTACTTTTCTTTCTCATCTGAATGCCTTCCAAGCTCTGTTCCACACCCTCCCAAAGAGCAGGCGACAGTGCTATTGGACCTACGCTTCTGGGTAGATCTGACTTTCCAGAGAAGTTCACAAAGGCCGAGGCCTGTGACAAGCAGGTCAGGCAGAAGGACACCTATTGGTAACCACAAGCACCACTCCTGGCACAGCTGTGGAATTCTGAGAAGCAGTACCATGCAGAGCACTCAGAGAGCCAGGTTGACAATCATGGGCAAAACTAACTTTAACCAAAAGCATGGGGCAGAGAGTCAAAAGACAGAACCTACAACCAGTAGTAACCTCCACGCACCAAGGGAAGACCTCGGTGTACATTCCACGCGAATAGCCCAGCTGGCCACACTTGTAGGCTTCTCCTGGTATCCTAGCATATTACAATGACAATGTCCACGCCCCACTATAAAAGGCAATGTCATATCTTTTTATCTTTGTGAGACAGTTTGAATCTCTTTTCCCAACACATTACAGCACATGCCTGATTTTATTCTTACAACACTTTTTTGAGGATAGAAAAAAGATCTCTTTTGCATGTAAGCAAATTTAAGCCAGAGTACATTAAGAAGTTGGTTCTGTTCTCATAAGGCAGATAGTTCTTAGAAAAACAGTATAGGGTTCAGTGTGAACAAAGGTAACATTTTAAGTGGACAAGAAGCCCGGATGCGGAAGTGGTTTTAAAATAGGTCAGTCAAATCATTGTGAATGCTATTCCAACAAACCAGGTCTTCATATTCTAAAAAATTATTTACCATATTAAATACTGTTTAAGGATAAAGACTTGGAGGGGAAAGTTGAGTCCTTCTTGCTTTCTTTTAAAATACTTCCAATCAAGAAATTTGTACATTTCAGTATGTGCCCAGAACTGTAAAATAAATACCAAAGTTTTGCTTCTTATAAAATACGAGAAAGCCTGTTTAGAAATAACTTTGTGAACTTTGGAACAGTAAGTTCAGTAAGTTCTGCCATTTTTTAATTTGGTTTTTCCAATTATTACTGGGAAGATTATTTCATTACAAATTCTCCTAAACCAGTTACTATTTCTTTTCCTCTCATTTATAAAACCCATACTTAAAAGAGGTAGATTTGTCTGACAACACTCCCAGGATTCCTTGTCAACCTATTTTTAGTCCAAGGTATATCCTATTTTCAACTATGCTGCGACCACCCAAACTTTCCCCTGCCGTATGCTCATCATCGATGAGATAAATTGTATCACGGTCCACTGATATCAGGTATTGAATTGACAAAAGCAGCAATGGCATAATATGAAATGAATAAATAAGTAGACAACTTCTGTTTTAGTTCAGTTCAATTATGTACCCTACAAGGCTGGTGAGTTCTGATACGGAGCTTTTCTGAAGGTGGATGAATCATGAGGTCACTGACTTCATCAATTAACCCAATGCTGAGTCGATAGTCGAGGGGACTCTTCGTGGGTAGACCTAGCTGAAGGGAGTAGGTGAGTGGGGTGTACCATTGAAGGGTATATCTTTCTTGCACTTGCCCCTGTTCTCAGCTTCCTGGCTGCCATGAGGTAAGCACATTTCCTCTGCAATGGCCGCTCCTGTGACGCTTCTGCCTTGGAACCAGCTGACCATGGACTGAAACATCTGAAAACATGAGCCAAGTTGTGTATGTCAGGTATTTGGTCACAGTGATGAAAAGTTGACCGATGTAATCACTGCAGCAAATGGGAACTCAGAAGAGAGTTATACGCCAACATCTCACGCAAAGACCAAAGACCATCACAAAATAATAGAACACAAACTGGCAAAGCTTACTCAAGAAGAAATGAACAATTTGTACAGCCTTATTTCTATTAAAGAAAAAAATGCTCCAGGATTAGAAGATCTCACTTAATGAACGTTTAATGAAGAAATAATACCCACCCTACATACACTTTTCCAAAATAGAAGTGGGATCACTCCACAGGTCTTGTTAGGAGACCAGCATTATCTGAAGACCAGAGAGGGCTACAACAGACTGATATCTCTCATGAACATAAGCATGAAATATAAGCAATCTGAGTACAGAAACATATGAAAAGGATAATATAGAAGGATCTAGTTGAGTGGATTTCAGGAAAAGAAGATTGATTCAGCATTAAAGAATCAATCGGTAAACCACATGACTTCAACAGGCTAAAATAGTAAAATAATATAATTATCTCAATACATTCCAAAAAAAAGCGTTTATAAAAATCAACATCCACCCATCGTGAGAAAATATCAGGCAGTCTGGGGATGTAGCTCAGTGGCACCATGCCTGACTTGCCAGCCCAAGGTCCTGAGTTTGATCACTGGTAGCACAAGAAAAAAAAATGTGCATGCTCACTATATGAAAGCCCTGGTGTGTTCAAACTCTAGTATTGGAATAAAAAACAAAACAAAACATAAAACCGAAAAAGAAAGAGGAGGAGGAAGAAGGGGAGGAGAGGCAAAAATGCAAACTAAGAATAGAATGAAAGGTCCTCAATCTGATAAATCTCATCTATAAAAAGAATCTAATGATAACATCATTTAATGGTGATAAATTAAATACTTTCCCTTTATAGTTGTTCTTTTTTTTTTTTTTTTTTTTTTTTTTTTAGAAACAGTGTCTTGCTATGAGTTTAGGCTGGCGTTGAACTCCTGTGTAGCCCAAGCTGGTCTCAGACTCACAGCAATCCTCCTGCCTCAGCCTCCCAAGTGCTGGGATTACGAGTATGCACCACCATACCCAACTTCCTCTAGTTTTAAAAAAATGATAACAGGTCAGGAATTTAGCTCAGTGGTCCTGTGCCTGCCTCACAAGTACAAGGTCCTGAGTTTAATCCCCAGTACCAAAAAAAAAAAAAAGTGATCACAATTTCTGATAGAGACTTTCATCAAAGAATACGTATTAAATGTAAATTAGGTCACTAAAATACGCTAACTTGAATTTAGGGAAATGTAAATTAAAACATGATATACCATTGTATACAAATCAGAATGTCTAAAATTACAGAGTAGTGTTAGCAAATATTTGCAAACTCACAGAACAACTAAAACTCTCTTAGAGGGCCAAAGGGAAAATGATAAAGTTACTTGAAAATGGTTTGCAGTTTCTTATAAAGTTATATACTTAACCAAATGGCCCAATGATACTGTTCCTAGGTGTTTATGCTAGAGAAATGAATTCATACTTCCACATGAAGACCTGTACATGAGTGCTCATAACTTTTTTAATAATAGCTAACTAAATGCTGAAAACCGTCTGCACGTACTTCAACAGAGCAATCAATTGTGCTATAACCAGACCACCAAATAGTAGCGATAAAAAAGAACAAACCAGTGATACATGCAACAATCTTGAACTAGTCTAGAAAGCAATGTGTGAAGTATTAGAAGCCAGATATTTGAAAAGCTGCTTACTGCATGATTCCATTACATGACAGTCTGGAAAACGGATCAGATGTCAGCAGGAGCGAGGGGTATAAAGGACACCATGGTGCATGGACAGACGGTAAGAGCATTCCACCTCTTGATTAAGGTAACAGCTCCATGGCTATAGACAATCAACCAAACTCATTGCTCTCTACACTGAACAGGGGCATTCTTCACTTCAAGCAAATCATATTCCCTAACAAACCTGACTACTGAAAAAGCAAAACTGGAAAAAGCATCACCTTGGAGAAGGACAAAGATCTTACATTACGCAGACTAAGAAGTTGGTACATGTGAAGGGCTTCAGAGAGGAGCAAGCTTCCTTGTCTCTAACTGTATTTTAGCATCTATGTAGTGTTCATCCTACACCACATAGGATGGGGGGACAAACAAGGGAAGTAATCCCTGCCACTGACAATCCTAACCCCACTTTCTTTCTTTTTCCTTTCTTTTCTTTTCTTTTTTTTTTTTTTTTTTTTTTTTTTTTTTTTTTTTTTTTTTTTTTTTTTTTTTTTTTGTAGCGGGGATTGAACTCGGGTTCTTGCCCTTGCGAAGCAGGTGCCAGAACTTCTGAGCTAAATCCCCGGCCATCTAAACCCACGTTCAACCTCACTTCAGGTTATTCAAGAAAGACGAGAGCAGGTTTGATGAAATTACGACTGGGAAGGGATGTTGACTTACCTTTTGTACAAAAAACAGGTTTACCTATAGCACTCCTCACTTCTCTGAGGAGGCTTAAGTTATTTCACAGACGTTTGTTAGCTCGCAGTATATCCACAGGTGGATAGAAATGCAGGTTGAGCAAGCTGCTATGGAAGCCACACAGTTTTGCCCCACGGGCAGACATGACCGGACTTACATGTTGGAAACCACTCTGGCTCTCATGGTGTGGAAAGTGAAGTGGATCAGGGAAATAGTAACCAGAGGCACATGATTGTCAAGAAAACCTGTGTCAGGTGATGAAGCCCTTGTTGAGAGCAACCAGGGGTTACAGAGGCAGCCAACCCGTAGGGCTGGGCCATTGGATGGATTGCAGGAGGGCTGAGGGACGAGATGGCATTGGGGATTGCACTGAGGTTCCGATTTGGTGGAGGAGGATGTTGCACCCAAAGAACCTGAGAAGAAAGGCAAGGGGGCCTGAGGGCATCCGCTGCTTGTCCAGGTGCATCTGAGGTCTCATTTTGGCTTTTGCATGAGCCCTTCTCGGCCTCCACTGCATGTGGAGCCCCTTCCCTCTGTTCTCACATGAAAGAGTGAAGGGTCTGTGTGTGTCCATCTCTCCCGCTTAACTGGGAGCTGCTCAGATGCAGGACCTGCGTTTCCCCATCTTCAGAGTAAGACGGCCTGCCAGGTCTGTGCGACCTCCCTCCATGTCCCGCTCTCCCTCTTCACCCTCTCCTTCTGCACTGGGCCGCTCACTCCTCTGTCTCCCGTACACTACACAATCCTCATCCTTCCGCCAAGAATCTTCTCTCCCTGAAGTCCCACAGCTGAAAATCACTTACTCATTTCTTGATTTCAGCAAAATCTTTCTTTCTGTCTTTCTTTCTTTCTTTCTTTCTTTTTTTTTTTTTTTTGAAACAGGGTCTTGCTATGTAAGTTCAGGCTGGCCTTGCACTCACTGTGTAGCCTGGGCTGGCCTCAGAAATCTCAGTGATCCTCCTGCCTCAGCCTCTCAAGTGCTGTGATTTCAGGCGTGCACCACCATGCCCAGATAACCATTGTTTTTTTGTTTTTTTTTTTTAAGAAACCTTCAGAGAAACCCCAGTCCTGTCAGGGGCCACTCTAGAATATTCCCACAACACCTCTGCTTCTAGGTAGGCTAGTACCTACCATCCTATTGTAATTGTCCATTTCCCCCTTCACCCCGTAAGTTCCAAAAGAGGAAGAATTATCTGTGTCTTGCTGTGGTACTAGTACTAATAACAATGGCTTTGTCTATGCCGGCTGCTGTAACACAATTCCTTAAAGTGGATCTTTTAGAAACAACAGAAATTGATTGCTCACAGTTCTAAGGTAAGGGAAATTCGAGGTCAAAGTATTAGCAGATTCTGTGTGTGGGGAGGGCTTGCTTGCTGCTTCTAAGATGGTGCCTTTTAGCTGTACCCTCACAAGGCTGTAGGGCAAACGAGCTTCCTTAGAGCTATTTTATAAGACACTAATCCCGTTTATGAGGTCTCTACCCCCATGGTCTAACCATCTCCTATAGACCGTTCCTCCTGGCAATATTTGATTGGAAATTAGACTTCAACATAGGAATTGGGAGAAGGGTAGGAAACAAACATTAAGACCATGGCAAATAATAATCCTTTAAAGAATTGCGGTACTGGCTAACATTTATGAAGTATTTCATATGCGCCAGGCACCCTCCCAAATGTTTGATGTATTAAAACCCACTTGGATTTCACAGTAACCCTTCCAAGTAGGACCACTATGATCACATTTTGCAGATCAAACCTCTGAAAAAGGCAAATAGCTTGCTGGAGGTCAACATTCTCGGAAGACTGTTGATAAACAACACATAGTGCTCCCTAGTTCCTAGTATGGCGCTTGTCAGAGAATAGATGTTTGCTCAGCAAATGTTTGCAGAATTGATCTGAGGTGGAACCCGGGCTGGCCGCTGTGCTGACAGAGAACAGCAGAGAGGTGAGGTAATTGGACACACTTTAGGTGTGTGGGGAACAGCCACAGGCAGGGGCTCCTGCTCCTCAGAACAGCTTTAGGGAGCTATTTTATTTCCCCTGGACGGAGTCTATCTAGACCCAACCCTACAGTCTCCTCACTGACCTCCCTCTCCCACCCAGGGTGACCTGGCCACCCTCCCAGGCGGAGGGACATTGCTCCACACACCCTGGCCACCTAGCCCTAGAGTGGATGTCCCTTGTGGTCGCGCCATGTGACTCGAGGACTTTCTTGGCCAGCTGAGGCAAGGGGAAGCCCCTGAATGGTAGAGGCGCCCCCTATGGGGACGGCGGTCCCACAAGTCAGCCGTCCAGAACAGTCCCACCCAGCGCGAGGGGCCTGTACAGAAGTGGTTCTCGACCCTGCACGGACATAGCAGTACCGGGGAGAGCCCCAAGCCCGTGTCTAGAAGGTGCCCAGATTGATTAAAGCGGAGTTCCGGGGGGCGGGACCCAGATATCAGTGTGCTTTCAGGTGATCGGGCAGGGAGACCCCAAACAGAGGGCCTCGGCCTTAGTCTCTGGGTGTGAGTCCGGGTAGGGGCAGGGCTTTGAAGTTAGCAGCCCGAGAGAGAACAAGCCGGAGCCTCAACTTAGGGCAATACGAAGGGGAAAGTAAATCAGGCTGCCAAAGTGAGTGAGCAACGTGGAGGTCCTCCAGGTACGAAGCTGAATGCGAGTGGACAAAGTGGGTCAGACTGGTTCAAGCCAAGGTGGCTGTGGAACTCAGAACTGTCCCTAAGCTTCAGGACCCCTTCACTGTAATGCCTTTCCCTAGTAAAGTCTCTTCCCCAAGGGGGCGGGGGACACGATATTTCTAAGCGCATTTCCGCCCTGTACAAACTCAGACCTGCTCAGTAACTAAACTTCGCTCTGTCCTGATACCTTTGTCCTGAACAATTCGTGGCATTCCTCTGGGACCCCATGAGAAAAACGGGATCTATCCCTTGTTAAAGGCTACTTTGGCAATGGTGCAGCGAACTTTGTGGTCTCTTCTTGGGGGCTGCCTGTGGGGCACTTAGCTCCGTTTCTTTTCTGTAATAAACTTTCACTTTATTTACTCCAGAATTAGTCCATGTAGTGATCTCCATGTAATGTGGACAAAGACCCATACTACCCACTGACAACAGGGCTAGAACAGTAGACACATTCCTTGTGGGACCTGATAGATGAGCCCTGGGGAGCAAGAAACCATAGAAATCTGGCCCCGCCCCATGCTGGTCATTGAACCCAGGGCCTTTGCACTGAGCCACGGCCCCTTCTTATTTTGAGACAGGGTCTTGGTAGGTCCCTAGGCTGAGAGGCTGGGTTTGAGCTTGCAATCTTTGTGCCTTGCCTCCCACACTAAGATTGTAGGTTTGTGTCACTGTGTCCAGCTAAGCCTGACTGTAGTAAAACCCAGTAGGAACAAGCCAGTCCTTCGCAACTGACCATGCCATGGCTTGTGCTTCTGGACCTCGTAACCTGATCTAGATGTTGAAGGGAAAGAGATGTTTCCCCACAAACTACTGAATGGACAGGACCAGCAACAGTAGGAATTGACCCTCCACTGATAAGACTTTTTTTTTTAAATTCGAGACAGGGTCTCACTGTGTAGTTCAGACTGGCGTCGAACTCACTATGTACCCCAGCTGGTCTTGAACTCATGGTGACTTCCCTACCTCAGCCTCCCAAGTGCTGGGATGACGGGAGTGCTCAAAGGACTTTATCCTCTCATAACACCTGGAGCTTCCTGCTGAGTTTGCAGGGCAGTGTGGAGGGCAATGGTCTCTACTCACACCCTCCTCACTCAGAATCTCCCTCCAGTGCCATTGTGGAGGATCTGATTTTAAATTTGCTAAAGCCACTAATGTCATTCTTACATATCTCCTCTCAATCTGACTGTTGGCAATAACCAGCTTTGCCTTTGAGTTCTCCCTCTCTACCACCTCCCTTCTTTTTCTCTCATCCTTCTCTAAGCTGAGGTGGCAAAGCACAGAGAAAATAGAAATGAGGAAGAATAGATAAAGGCATTAGACACAGTAGCTGAGCACAGGTAGAGGTACAACGCCAACAATTACTAGAACTGGGGCCAGAGATTTAGCTCAGTGGTTCTGCTGCCTGCCTTGCAAGCGCAAGGTCTTGAGTTTGATCTCCAGTGCCAAAAATAATTAATAACAACAACAATAATAATTACTAACATTGTTGCTAACACTTACTATGTACTTCACTCTGACCTGCATTATTCCATTGTCCTTCTAGCCAAGTCTATGGAGAGGGTAGTATTGCCACCATTTTAAGAGGAGAGGAAAGTGTCAAAACTCAGAAAACAACATTCCAAAGCACGGCACTGTGGCAGCTGAGTACTCAGAACTAAAGGCCTTTAGGAGATCTCAGAAACAAAGTCTCTCTCTGAATTTCTGCTCTGCTGTTTCCTGTTCCCCTCTCTTCACCGAGGTAAGCAAAAATTTAAAAAACCCAGAATTCCTTCTCCCCAGAGTAACAGACAGTAGAATTCCTTTCTCAAAGCCAACTGTACACCTTAGAAATACTACTCTAATTTCACCCTGCCCTTCCTTGGTGTAAGACTTGGCCATAAAGGAATGTTCTGGGGCCCATGATTCAGCTCAGTGGTTCTACCGCCTGCCTCGCAAGTGCAAGGACCCAAGTTTGATCTCCAGTACCAAAAAAAAAAAAAAAAAAAAAAAAAAAA
>NW_022900927.1:54905326-54986300 GCF_012274545.1 Fukomys damarensis | reverse complement strand
AAAAAAAAAAAAAAAAAAGCAAAAGAAATGTTCTGACCTATCTCATCTTAGAGTAGATCATAAGCTCCTTCTTCCAGAAAGATCCTGCTCCATACCAGGAGGAAGGTATGCCACACAGCCAAGAACAATCTGAACCAACAGGCCATGCTGGATTTCTCTCCTGTAATTCCCATTACACCATACCCTTTTGTCCAATCACATTGCTTCATGGTTTTCTCTGCTTCCTAGAAGCTTAAGCAAAAAGGGGTCTTTGGGTCTTTTTTCCTGAAGGCTCCCGTGTCATATAAAACTATAATTAAGTAAATCTGTTAAGCTTTACTATTGTTAACCTGTATTTCGTTATAAAAGTGTTGGCCATGATCCTTTGCAGAGTAAGAGAAGGTATCACAGCTTTTCACCTCTCAGAAGGCACACAAAAGCGATGCTTTAAGTCTTTTATTTTGTATTTTATTTTAGTTTGCCGCGCTGGGAATGAAACCCAGGGCCTCCATCATGCTGGCAAGTGCTCCACCACTGAGCGACATCCTCGGCCCCCTTTGAGCAGGTTTAAAAGATAAGAGAGAACAAGTAATAGTCAGAGTTTCTGGGGAAATGGCTAGAAGCACGAGCCCTGGTTGAGGTGAAATCCAGTGTCACCGCCAGTGTGGTCACAGATCTTGGCAGCTGAAGTTGCGCTGTACTTTTGAATGAATGTTCCTGAAAAAACTCTGCCTGGACACTGGAGCCAGCGTAGGCCTTGGGTCACCCCTGGTGCTCTCCTGCTGGCCTCCCTGTGGTCACCCTCCCCCAACCACTGCCATCCTTCACCACTGGGGTGGCGGCCAGCTGTGCCGCTCAGAGGAGACTGTGCCTGCCATTGCCCTATGTTCCCGGGGCCTGGGCACAAACACAGAGAGGGTCATATGGGATGCACATCCTGGTGCCCAGCCAGGACCAGGGTGCCACTGTCTCTTCCCTAGCTGGCAGCACCAGCTCCATCAAGAGCTGCCTCTCAGGGGCCACCCTCCCTGATCCAGATACTACTGGTCCTGCCCCGTGGAGAGGTTCCAGTGCCCTGAGGGAGGGGTTGCCCACCTGCTGTGGGTGGGGACACAGTCTGCGAAGAGGGGAAATCGACTCCCCCAGAATGGGGCCCCGAATTTTCCTTTTGCACTGGGCCCAGAAAATTATGTTACCGCCCTACTTCCTGCTGGCACAAACTGACTGAAGCAAGTGATTATGATGCAATCAAAAACTGAAGGGCCTGGGGATTTAGCTCAGTGCTTCTGCCACCTGCCTTGCAAGCTCAAGGACCGGAGTTTGATCCCTGGTACCAAAACAAACAAACAAAATTTAAAAAAAAACTGAAGCCACTGAGCTATACAGAAGCTAAGAAAACTTGAAGGAGGTGACACAGGGCGGCCGTGAAGGGCAGCAGCTTGTGAGACAAATTAAGGCTTGGATCTCACTCATTTGCTAAGTGCAAGTCATGCAACTCTCTGTATCTCAGGTTCCTCATTCCTAAATTAGAGACAATTCACCCTCACAAGAAGGTGGTGGGTGGTGAAATATGGCTAATGTTTAAATTTAAAAATAACTTCTTGCAGTAAAAGACACATTGCCAAGAACTACGGGGATAAGTGTGTTTGAAGTGAGGGGATGTTTCAAGTATTTTTAAGAGGATCAAGTGCAATGTGTCTTTTATTATAATAAATGTTTCAATTTAACCCCTCACTGTAGTTTTTGATTGCCTCTCATTGATCAAACACTGATTGGCAATTTCTGTCAAATAAAAACACTATGGTGGGCCGGGGATGTAGCTCAGTGGTTCTGTTGCCTGCCTCACAAATGCAAGAACCCAAGTTCAATCCCCGGTACCAAAAAAAAACCCAACAAAAAAACCAAAAAAAACACTACAGTGGATCTCCAGCCACCTTATTTTCTGTATTTGCCACTACGTGGCTTCTAGCTCTTCTTCAAAGCCAAAATGCCTGTGAAAAGTAAACATTTTTAATTGATTCAGGACACTGAGGAAGCCCCAACAGTACAAAAAACAAAACACTCACAAAAGAGGACTACCAGCTTCACAAAGCGGCAAGAAAATGGGATTGTGTTCAAGGCAAAATGTTCTGAGAGGGGTTAGGGCCCCTGTGTTTTTCACTTTAATTTTTTTTTTAATTTCTACATTCATCACATTTTTTTATCATACCTTGTAAGATTTTGTTATAAATTATAACGATTAGTCCATATTGCACATGTGCCCACAATATCAGACATATAGTAGACACTCAATAAATGTCTGTGAGGCTTTTGTTTGAGTGTCTTCGTTTTCTGAAAAGTAGCAGGATAGCAATCTTTCCCCCAAACCAGGGCTTCACTTTTCCTTCTAGCCACCTGACCCTCCTCCTCAGATCCTGTGTGACACTGAAATATGCCATCAACACTAATTCTACCCTAAACACATTTCCTTGGCAACCACTTCCTCTGTATCACGTCTTACTGGAGCCTCCAACCAGGAGTTTCCTGGATGACTGTTCTAGGGATCTCATTCATTCATTCATCCATTCAAAGAATTACCACTGGAAATACCTCTCAGCTTCCTGCTGATTCCAGCCGATCGGTTCCCTAGAACTGCCACCAACACTTTCCCATCTGTCGTGAACATCCATCTGTAGTAGAAGTAGGTGCTGCAGTGCCCTGCCTGGGTGGCTTTTACCAGGTTGTTAGGGCCGTCCCACAGGCCTCCCTTCTCTAGAGTGGTCCTTGGCCCACGGGAGCTGCCTCGTCCAGCCGAGGTTACTCTATTCCCAGGGGTAGCCCACAGCTGGCTAGCTGATAGGGGGTACAAAAGCCCGTATCCCACAGATGCCCTGTGGTTGGCCAACCCCCAAATGCTAGTCAACTTCAGCATTGGCAGATATTGGCCAACAAGTAGTCTGAGGAGTGTCAACGTGCCTTTGCATAAAACAGCCAACTTATGAGCCAGAGATGGGTCAGGAGAGTGACCCTGTGATCGTCTGGACACCAAGCACTTCTAGAAAGTGAGGAGAATCTGACAGTCGCAGATGACCACAAACGTATGACCAGGGTGAGCTGGGAGGAGTACAAGCTCCAGTGTAGGCACGAGGGTGAGAAGAAGGGGCACGCTGGGCCCTGTGTGTGGAAGGTGACAAGCTGCAGCTAAGAGGAGAGGGCACGTTTGCAGGCAGGTACCCAAGCAGGTAGACCAAGGCCCAGGCAGTGGCCTTGGGATGAAGGAACAAGTGGCAGGGACTTGTGACCAGGATCCCTCCCTTGAATGGCAGGGGGCAGAAACGTCCAGTCATCTCCAGGTGTGTTGTGTTAGCAGACAGACTCCATCTCTTAACTCTGACTCTCCCTTTTCTTAAAATCATACCAATAAAAAGGATTTCTGTTTGGAGAAAAAAAGCCCATCTCCTTCCCTTAAGCTGGAACAACTTTGTGCTACAGTGAGACGTTTTTAGCACCACTTCTACACCAAATGTGAGTTTTCAAATTCAAGGGTCTCATGCACGTCTCACCCCCTTAGGCTCAATAATTCACTAGAACTTTTTACAGAACACAGGAAAGTGCCGAAGTTGCTATCATAAAAGGACAAGATTATAACGATTTATAGATCTTAACTGGTTTTATCTTTGATTCTAGAGTCAGGCAACATTTCATTTCCCTAATTGGAGTGTTTTGATGGGCTAACCAGAAGGGCTTGATTTAATAGAGAAAAGCTGAAAAGAACAGAAACTAAGAACAAAAAGCGGATTGGTCATTTCAAAGTTACTTCCCTTGGAAGGCATGGGAGAGGGAGACGGAACAAAAGAAAAACAATTTATTGGTGAACATTAGGTTAGTTTGGGTTGCCTTTCTTTATGTAAGGATTAAGGCAGAGAAAGCTTTATTTCCATGCCAATCAAAACTGACCTGTTTGGGAAATTCAGTGTTATCTCTCTCCGATTTTCTTAGAAAGTCAGAAAACAGTTGATTTCCATTTGGTGGTATTTAACTTTAGCGTGGTGCAACAGCCACATCCAAAACAATGGCCTATATGATAATTTCTGCCTAACTCTGCTACAGTTTATTATAAAGAATCCAAAGGAACAGCCAGATGAGGAGCAACATAAAAAGGATGCAAGCGCAAAAGCCTCTGTTCCTGTGGAGTTGGACAACCACCCTCCTGTTCGGCATCCCCAAAGCTCTCCAAATGCTATTGGGTAGGGATCTGCGGCGGTTTCATTATTTAGACACGATTGTTTCGATCACTGGTCTTTGTGTCACTCAGCTTTCTGTTGCTGTGGCAAAACGTCTGAGACAATCAACTGGCTCAAGGTTTTAGAGGTTTAGTCCCTAGTTAGTTGGCTCCTTGTTTGGGGGCTTGTTGGGAGGCAAGAACATTACAGTGGAAACCCATGGTGGAGGAGGTCTGTTTACCTCACACTATTTTTTTTTTTTTGTATTTGATGCTTTTATGTGATTTTTTAAAAATGCCAAATGATCTTTAAGAGTATTAGTATGTTTCTCAGTCATTCATCCCATTACTATGAGACAACTTTATTTTTCTTTTTTATACTTTTATATTTTATGAAGAAATAAAATCTTATAACTAATTAGAGAATGACAATAGTTAATATACTGTGAATTGTTATCTTCAAAGTAGTTACTCAGGATGCAAAACAGACAAAAATGTTTATTTCGTACAAACAAGAAACAAATAGATGACAGCAAAAAACTTTCTTTTCAATGAACTAAGAGAAACTTGTAGTATAAATAAAGCAAGTCAGCATATTGCCCACCTCTTGAAGTCCCATCCCCTCCCTGTAGCACAGAGGTCCATGGCCAGGAATTCAAAGTATGGTCTTTGGGGGACATTTAAGATTGAAACTATTAAAAAAAAAAAAAGATAGAAACCTTAACAGTCATGGAACTCAGTCTGTAGCCTTTCTACATAGAGGTCAGGCAGCAGGACTGAAAGTTTGAGCTCTCCATTTCCATGGAGGTTTTGGTGGCCTGGCTCATCCTGGCACTATCTAAGAGTCATTTTATTAGAATACAAGTGACAGTATCGTCCAAGGGCTTGAAAGCTCTATACCAGGAACCAGGGACAAATACACAGTATAGTCCTCCATGGGTCCAGGATATCCTGCCCAAACTGAAATCGGCAGATGCTCAATTCCTTACATAAAGTGGCATTCAGCCAGGCTTGGGGGTGCACACCTGTAACCCCAGCACTCGAGAGGCTGAGACAGGAGGCTTGCTTTGAGTTTGAGGCCAGCCTGGGCTAATGGTAAGACCCTGTTTCAAAAGAAAAGGGGACCGTGTTTGCATATAATCTATACACATTCTCCGTATACCTCAAATCATCTCTGGAGTACCTCCAATACTCAAGACAATGTAAATGTTGTGTAAATAGTTGTTATACTGGATTGTTTCAGGAAAAAGACAAGAAAAAGTCTATACTTGCTCGGTACAGATGCAGTTTTTATATTTGAGTGTTTTAGATCCACGGTTGGTTGAATCAGCAGATGTGGAAGTTGCAGTGCAAAGCACTGGTCTCTGCCCAGCTTCTCCCTTGCCCTATTCTGCTTAACCTCTACATTTAAAAAGTTTAGCCGAATTTAGGCACAGTGGCACATGCCCGTAATCCCAACTACTTAGAAGGCTGAGGCAGGAAAACAAAACATTGAAGGCCAGTCTGCCTCCAAAAAAAGACTGGGGGTGTAGCTTCATGCAGAGAGCCCGGGTTCACTCTGCAGTACCACAGGTAAATTTTGTGTTTTGCTGGAGAGCTGTCCCCCAGTAGAAGACCTGCACACAAACCCTGTCTCCAGCTCTGCCCCCAGGAGGCCCAACCTAAAACACATCTGGAGCTCTCCCCGCAGGGACTTGTGTGTCCTTTACATTTCCTCTCTGGGAGTTTCATGAGATTTAACCCACAGCTAATTCACCCTTGCCTTCCTGTGACACCCAGCGCAATGGCCTTGCACATGTAACATTTTCATTACATTTTATGGAATGAGTAACATAATTTAAAATCATCTGCACAGCGAGGCAAGGTTAAACTACTGACTTCCTTTTTTGAAGTCCCTCTGTGTACCCCTTGCCTCCCAGGCCTGGATCAGGGACGGGTCGGTTCTCTATCAGGAGGATGAGGGCCCAGGACTTCGGGAAGGCAAGGCCTGGACTATGGAAACCTGAGCAGCACCTTCCATTCCTGCCTGTTGCCAGACACAGAAGGCCGGGCAGTGCCTTGAGTAGTTTTGTTCTTTCCAACTTCTCTGCCTGATCAAGTTAAACAGTCCCCAAGAGGAAATACATGTGGCAAAGATAAAACAAATATTTTTTTCCAACTGGATTGGTTCGTTCTTTGTGTGGGTTCAGACATGGGAGAGCTAGAATGTTTTGATTAAATCGGTGTTTCCATCAAATGATTCACTTGTTTACTAACGGCTGTCAGATTCCACGTCATTATTTACCAGAGTGCGAATTCCTGGTATTGTTGAAAGGACTGCTTTCAATGGGAAAACGGCAAGGTTCTTTAACCTAATGTTCTTGTTACATTACCGTGTGCAAAACTAACTCAAAGCAATGCAAGTACAGCCCTGCAAACGAGAGCCAAGTGGTTTTCTCTCTCTCCCTCCCTCTCTCCCTCTCTCTCTCTCTCTCTCTCTCTCTCTAGTTCTGCAGTGTGTTTCAGACAACAAACTTTCCATTCTCCTTTCTTTTCATATATTATGCATGCATCTCACCAGGATGATCCCATGACTTGCTTTTGTGATTGAAAGAAAGAGGGTATTGATTCCTGTGACCACCACAGTACAGGAACCTTGGTTCTTCCCAGCCTACAAAGGTCTGAGTGATCACGTGGGGTGCCACTGATCCATCTGGTGGCCAATTAGTTATCAGTGGCCCAGAGTGAGGGTGACCCAAACTACTAATAATGAGACAGGCCACTATTCTAGTACTTCGTGTGCAATAATTTATGAATCATAACTCATAATAACTCTATGAGGTGCAGGTACCATTCATAGGCTCATTTTACATATTTAATAATCAGGATTCAGAGGTGGTTTCTTTTGTTTTGTGCAGTACTAGAGCCTTTATACTGAGCTACAATCCCCAACCCCTTTTTTGTTGTCGTTGTTGTTTTTGGTACCGGGGATCGTACTCGGGTCCTTGTGCTTACAAAGCAGGCAGTGGAAACACTGAGCTAAATCCCTGGCTATTTTTCATCTTGAGACAGTGTCTCACTACGTTGCTAACTTGCCCAGGCTAGGCTGGAAATTGTGATCCTCCTGCCTCACCTCCCAGAATGTTGGAATTACAGACTTGCACTGCCATACCCGGCAGGTAACTTGTGTAAGCATAGAAGTTCTACATGACACAGCTGGATTTGGACCCCGGTGATCTGGCTAAGGGCTAGACTTATAGTATAATCATTAATAGGATGAGTCATGACAGCAACTACTGACATTCATTAAGCCTTAAGTATGTGCTGAGTTTTCTGTGTGTACTGATATCTTTAGCAGAACCTTCACCAAAACCCCATCAGGTACTTATCATGCTCATCTAACTGAAACACAGCAAGGTTAAATCACTTGTCCAGTGCTACCCATCTGGAGAAGGAAGGAATCAAGATTCCATTCTGTGTGAATTACCTGCAGTAGCTACACTCTTTTGTGTGGGGGGACTGGGGATCAAACTCAGGACCCTGCACTTGCAAGGCAGGTGGTGGAAACACTGAGTTGAATCCCCTGCCCAGCCGTTACACTCTTAACCTAAGCTTTTCTGCTCTTGCTCACAGGAGCTATGAGCTTCTGCTTTGTGAAATGGGTGCACATGACTGTGGGTGTCACCAAGAGCATATTCTTTCTGCCCTGAGCAGACACTCAGGGAGCCGTAGGACAAGAGCCTTATCTAACCTATAGCACACATCTGTTCTCTCCTATGCTTCCAGCATCTTCCTACTCATTTTGGGACTTTCCTGATGAGGACTGTTGGCATTCTCTATAGTGGCCATAACAAATGGCCATAAACTGAGTGGCTTAAAACAACACAAATTTGTTAGCTTCCAGGTCAGGAGATCAGAAGTCTAAAATAGGTCTTACTGAGGTAAAATGCAGGTGTCCCCTGGGCTGTGTTCCTTGGAGAGACCTGTGTTCCTGAGAAAGACCTGTTCCCTGGCTTTTCCTAGCTCTGAGGGGCCATGTCCATTTCCTGCATCCTGAAGGCCAGCGGTGTCCCAAGGCCTTCTAACTCCGTTCTCCCTGGCTGCTCCTCTTCAGCCTGCCTCCTCCACTCATCACACTGGGCCTGCCTGGATAACCCAGAACAATGGCCCCATTGTCAACCGACTGACAACTCTCAATCTCCTTTGCATTGTGTAGCAGGGCTCACTATAAGAAGAGATTTAATATAAAAATATGTATGCAAATGTGGTTATATAAAGGATTTACAAGGTAGGCTTACAATGGCTGCCTGTGGAACCTGGGATAGAAGACTCCAAAGTGGCCGTCTCCATACTGGAGAGCTGGAAGGTCCAGTCAAAAGTCAAAGCCCTAGAGCTCACTGCTAAGCTCAGGGCAAGTTCATGTAATAAAGCCAGAGTCTGAGCTAGAAGCCTGAAGGAACTGGGGGTGAACCTCTAAAGACAATGTTGAAGACTGGAGCTCCCCCAAAGAAGCAGAAGGGACGACTTCTTTCCTCTCCCCCTTTTTATTCAGACCAGACTACAAGCCTATTGGCTGATGACATGCACATCTGGGGTGGGTCTTCCCTTGCATGTCAATCATCCATAGACCTGCTCAAACGCTTTAGTAATCTGCTAGGTGGATCTTACTCAAATCAAGCTGACACCTAATTAACCCTCACACCACATAACACCCACATCAATTCTAGGGATGAGGACTTAGGCCTCTTTGAGGTAGCTGTGGGGACATTATTCTGGCCCTACAGGGAGTCCCCTTCCCCCACTCTCAGACCATAGGTTCAGGGTCACAATGTCCAACCCCACAACCCTGGCTCAAAGGATGGGCTTGGTACTCCAACTAGACTTCTGGGGAAGACGGCTGCCCCTTAGCCCATGGCTTCTGTTAGTTCTGTGGATACCCTCCAGGCTGCCAAGACAAGAGCCCAAACGTGGGACAAGCTTTCCTAAAAATGAGGCCTCTTCCTCCTGCTGCCTTTTTGGGAAGGTACCACGTGTCACTTAAAAGTCTCTAAAAGATAAACAACCAAGAACAACAGCTCTTTAAGGATGTCCAAAAAAAGCTTTTCTGGCAAGTTTGAGAACAGGAAGGAAATTAGGATCTGGCTAGGAGTTTACATATTCTGTAAAGATGATAAAAAGCCTTTTTTCTTTTCACATGTTTAAACAGAATTTTCCTCAAACTGTGCAACTCAAAATAAATTAAGTCTCCTTGAGAGGCAAAGTACAGTCCTGTCACAGTGGCCCGCTCATACATGATGACCTACATGGGAGATGACAAATGTCCAGGCTACGGCCACATTTTAATATATGTGTGCTAGAAGAATGGCCTTGGGGACCCACACAGTCAGCAAGGAGGCCTGCTGAGGGACATCCTGGCCCTGAGATAAGTCCAGGAAGGCAGAGGCACATGTCCTGCGGGGCACTTCTCACAAGTCTCGGTCTGCTCTGGCAGACCCTCCCTGGCTCAGCTGTCGGCTGGGAATGACAGCTGGGTCCTGCCAGCTACATCTCCGGGCTGTGCCAACACGTGGGCTCTTTCCTCCTTCTCCTTAGATGCGTCACGCCAGGGGAGGAGAGGAAGTTCCGGCTGCTGGGAGCCGCAAGAACCATCCAAAGGGGCATCAAACTCAACGCATAGGTGGAGGCAAGAGCAAAGACACGAGTGTTCCAGGTCATCCTCAAGGGCGCGGTAGAAGTGAGCTAAAGTCCAGCACAAAGATATTCCATACATCTGTCGAATAGCTATATAGATTATATTATAGATATATAATAGCCATGACTTTCGTGTATCAGCTATTAATGGGACATCAGCCACAGGCACTCGTGACACCGTGTGCTGCAGATAACGTTCCTCGGGGGCCACATTCAAATTCCACAGCCACAGGAACTCAGAACTCCAACCATCCCTACCTCTTGCTCTCAAGAAAGCAGATCAGAATTTAAGAGTGACGCTGCGGAATCTCTCATCTGGAGCTCTCTACCACATAAAGATGATCGATCTTTCCCAAGCTTTGCTCCTTCGGATATTATTTTGGTCTCTAAAGCGGGTGAAAGACAGGCCCGTTTCACAAAGGTTTTCAACCGTAAAGACTGAAGTGGAAGGGCAGCCCGAGTTCCGGGTTAACACCTCCCGGGGGCTCTGCACATATTGTGAGATGTGCCGCTCAGGGCCGACTTCGAGCAGACTCTGCACTCTTCAAGGATCCAGTTATCACTGCGCTGCAGTGTCAAGTGACTGATCTGCTCCGCACATCAAGACAGGCGTATTTCATACACGAGCAGCGGGGAGTCTACTCAGGGAAAAGACTAGTTTTCTCCTTTGCTTGCTTTATAGAAATGCCTGCCCTCACTCCCTACGCACCTGCCCCAAACCAGACTTTTCACTTGTAGCAAGTCCTGCTGGAATAAACATGCCAACACACACACACACACACACACGCCCCTAACCCTCCCCTGAGAGAGATGAGACCACAGTCCAACTCCATAAAACTTGTCCCTCTAGTCCTCTTCAAACATTACCCTGGAGGGCTTGGAAAAAATCCAGATGGCAGGGCTCCCCCCAACCCCAGAACTTCGGATTCAGCACATCTTGGGCAGGTCTCCAAGAGTTGCTTTCCTCTGCTAAGTTGCCAAGTGGCTGCTGCTCTGGCCTGAGCCTTAGCCTTTGAGAACCACTGCTTAGGGCATCGCTTTGGGTCTGGAAAACCCAAATGATCAGCAGTGTCTCTCATGCAGAGAATGTCCCCGAAGAAAACCTTGATTCCCTTTGGCTTCTGAGCACCCTGCCACTTTCCTCAGTGCCCCTCCGTGGACCTCCTGCTGTACACTCCGGCTGGACTCTGCTCACCGAAGTCAAAAATCACACAATGGCTTCGAAATGCAACAGACAGGGAACGCCAACTTTTGAGTGTCTCACCAGCCCCGTCACAGCTCCGCACTGGTTCACCTGGTCTTTGAGCTCGAACTTCACTGCTCCCTTTACTATTTCTCTTATTTGCAGCAACTGCCCCTCCCTTCTTAGTGTAATTCAAATGCAATTTTGAATCACAGCACGCCACGCCACTGCCCACAGGGTTGGGCCCCAATCCCAGCCCTGATCATCAAGTCACCCCAGCCTCTGAGTCACAAAGACTGAGCCAGAGACAGTGACTTCCTCCAAACCAGTCAGCCTTTCCCTAGGATTTTATGGAGCCTTTCACTGAATCTAAAACTCCATCGATAAGAAGCACAATTATTTTATGTGTTACCAAGATAAAAGACTGCCGATGTGCAGCCTCGACAAGGTAGATACCATCTACTAAAAGATGCTCCCGATTTCAGAACTGTTAACAGTGAGTGGAAGTTTATAACCTTTGGACAATGACATATGAAATGAGGCTGCCAGGGGGTTGTTCTCAAGCCAACGGCTACCCCCGCCAGCTCTTAAATATCCTCTCAGGCTTCCGTTTCTCTCGAGCTGTGCCTTAATCACTCTGACTAATCCTGACCACCACCCTTTGCTGGACCCCTGGGACCCCCTCCTAACAGGCTGCTGGCTCCGTTGTTGACCTGGATCTCATGCTGCCCACTGCAGTCAAAGTCTCTGAGCCGCGTGAGCACAGGGCCATCCCAGCCGAAACCCTGGGTTCCTTCCCACTGTCTCAGGCCTGCTCTCCAGCGTCCTCTAGCTGTGCTGAAAATTGTTGGGCTCTAGACTCAACTTATTTACCTGGCCTAGAGCATCCTTCCTATATAACCTTCCTTTTTAATTTTATTTTTGGTATCGGAGATCAAACTCAAGACCTCACGCTAGCCAGGCAAGTGCTGTGCCACTGAGCTAAATCCTGGGCCTTAGAGCATCTGTCCTAATGTGCACCTGATTAGCATCAGCCCCCCTGCGATCCCACCATAAATCTCACCTCTTCTAAGAGCTACTCCTCCCTCCCCACACCAGATCGAGTCCTGTGGTTTCACTGACTACTTTCCCGGTTCTTTCGGCATCTTCATCGTTTACTCTAGCTTTTTATATGTAGGGGCATACTGACACCTTTTTTACTCTCCAATCTGAATAACAAACTATGCCAGAGATATCAGGAAGAGACAGACAGCTACTTTGAGGGCATGGGGGGGCTGCCATGGGAACTCTACTCAGCCACTCCTGCGTGGTTTCCACAACGGATGTGATGTTCTCGAAGTCCTGGAAGCTAGAAGTTTGAGCTCAAGCGTCACAGGCTGGCTGCTTCTGAGACCTCTCTCCTTGTCTTGTAGATGGCTGGATTTCCCCATGTTCCCAATCTCTTTTTGTGGATTGTACTGCGTTCGGGGCTGCCCCATGACCCCCTTGACCTTAATCACCTCTTTAGAGACCCTGCCTCACATATAGCCCCTTTGGGAGGGACTGGGAACTCAGACTTCAACAAATGAGTTTGGAAGGGGGACAGAACCCATCCCTACATGGCAGCAGTGAGTGGATTAACTGGTGAAGATTCAATGTGTCTCTACTAGAAAGAATCAGCTACCAGCCATCACCCCTAGGGGAACACCGGGCCAGGTGATCAAGAGCCCTTTTGGGCTGTAGTGGGTTGTGCATTACCCACCCCGAGATACATCCACATCCCAACCCCGGGAATCTGTGGGTGAGACTCAGTGTGGAAGACGAGCCTTCGCAGATGGAATTCAGTTAAAGGTCATGTCCAGATGAGATCCTGCTGGTTTAGTGTGGGCCCTAAATCAGGGACAAGGAGAAGACAAGGAGAGGAGCGGTGAGGGAGGGGAGGGGAGGAGAGAGCGGCGCTGTGAAGATGCAGGCAGAGGTCTGAGGGCTGCATATGCAGGCCTAGGAGTGCAGCCATGGAGCAGACGCCAGGAGGGGCAGGGAACAGAGTCTCCCTCGGAACCCACACGTGCAGCCGATCCTGCAGACCGCTTGACTTTGAACCTTGGACCTTGAGAACTACGAGAAAATGAATTTCTAAGGTTTTGGGGCACCCCGTTTGTGGCGATTCCTTACGACAGCCACAGAAACGAACACTTCCATTTTCTACTGTCGTGGCGGAAGCTGAGCTTCGGGATGAAGTCGGTGGTTTCAAGCTTCCGGGAGACAGGTCTGGTTGCTTGTAAATAGTCACCAGCCTGCTCTGAGTAACGACCAACACGAGAGTCACCGTCCCGACTCTGACAGCAGGCACCGCCGGTCTCCCCTGTGTCCCTGTGTCCCTGTGCCCGCTTCCCTGCACCTCGTAGTCAGACCAGAGGATTTGGGGTGTTGCTCCACGGATAAAAACACCCATTTGAACACGTTTACTAGTTGAGCTTCTGAAGTAGGTAGGCCTGTCGGTTTTAGTGTGGCCCTAGTAGCCATGAACGCAAGCGTGTATTATTTATGGGTTACACAGCTGTTGAGAGGAGCGCCCTAACCTCAGTGTCCGCCCTCCAGGCTGGCCTGCATCTCTCCCACTCCTCATGAACTAGGGAACTTGGCCTGTATGCAAAGGTCCCGTAGGTGATGCCTTTTCTGTTCAATGTGTGTGGAGCCGGCAGCTGATGCTGAAAATTGTCACGCAGCCCTCACAAAATTATACTTGTGAAATGTCCAAAAATAAAGCAATCTACCTAATTTCTATTTTTAAAAAAAATTTTTGGCACAGAGAGCCCACCAAGTACGCCCAGAGCAGAAGCATCTCTCTCACACCACCCTGCTTACTGAAGGGTGGGGCACCCTCTTTCCGGTGGAGAGGACAGAACGTCTTTGTGTAACACATTTAGAAATTTTTAAAGTTTCACAGAACCGTTCCTTTCCCAGAAAGCTTAAAGTGTGCTTTGTAATATCCGGCAACAAGTCCTGATAGCAAACTTCCCCACCAGCTTTTCTAATCGCGATGACATCACTGATCCGCCACCACTGGAGGAAACCACTCTTCTAGGTAGCTGCAATGGAGTCACTCAGTCTGAGGGGGAAAAAAGGAAAAGAGAAAAAACCCCAGCAGCCGGGCGTGGTGGTGGCGCACGCCTGTAATCCCAGCGCTCAGGAGGCAGAGGCAGGAGGATCGCTGTGCATTCGAGACCAGCCTGGGCTACACAGTGAGTTCCAGGTCAGTCTCAACTACATAGTGAGACCCTGCCTCAAACAAACAAACAAACAAACAAACAAAAAAGAACCCCCCCAGCAAACTCTGCGTTCAGCTGTTAGCTGATAAATGGAGGAGGAACTGGTTTTTAAAAGTCCCTTGAACTGAGCAGGCTTCTCAGTTTCATTTGTTTGATGATTTTATTTGCATTATCTCATTGTAGCATAAATTGCTAGTTAAAAAGCTTTCTTACTCCCAGCAAAATTAAGAAATATAGATCAGAGTCCCTCACCGTGGGTATCCCCAGTTCAAAGAATTCAGAGTTCACTTTGCTTATATGAGGAATGTTTAAAAGTCCCTTGAACTGAGCAGGCTTCTCAGTTTCATTTGTTTGATGATTTTATTTGCATTATCTCATTGTAGCATAAATTGCTAGTTAAAAAGCTTTCTTACTCCCAGCAAAATTAAGAAATATAGATCAGAGTCCCTCACCGTGGGTATCCCCAGTTCAAAGAATTCAGAGTTCACTTTGCTTATATGAGGAATGTGAGATCCGTAGGGAAAAGGTAGGATGAAGGTCTCACTGAGCTTTATTAAAAATTAAAAGAGAACCCTTCTACAGGCAGCTTCTGCCTCTACAGCTAGATTTAAGCAATTAGAAAGACAAAGACAATAAAAGAATAAGAAACTAGGCCCATACAAGGTGTGGTAGTGAATGCCTGTAATCCCAGCACTCAGGAGGCTGAGGCAGGAGGGTCTCTGTGAGTTTGAAGCCAGCCTGAACTACATAGTGAGACCCTGTTTCAAAAAGAAAAAAAAGAAAGAAAAGAAAAAGAAACTAGGCAGGGGAAGTCCCAGGTAGCTTTATTAACCAAAAGAATTGCATGCTTCCCATTTACTTAATCCCTAAACCTAAACTACCTTTCCATAAGACCCCCACCCATACTCTTATCCACCACCCAAGGACCAGAAAAGCCAGATTCCAGGAGCCTAAATGGGGAGAAGGATCCCAATAAAAGGAACAGGAGACAAAATCTACAAGCATTTCACTTTTGTTTTTCCTGGTACTAGACTTGAACTCAGGACCTTTCTCCTGGCCAGGCAGGTACGGCACCTGAGCTACAACCCCAGCCCTGATATTTCACTTTCAAACACTTCCTATTCATCCAGAGTAGCTGCCTGTTGTCTCTCACCCCTTTCCTTACCTCCAAATAAATTGTCTTCTTTTATTTTAAACTCTGGCTCTTTACTTCTCTACTCACACTGGGTTTAGGACCTCTGGGAGCTGCATATTCCAGCAGAGCAGTGGTGTGGCGTGGAGTGCCGTGAGGTGGCGCGGTGTACACCCCTCCCCAGCTCCATGGGAGGCTGAGAGGATTACAAGAGCCCACAAGTTCAAGGCCCCAGGGCTGCAAACAGGGAGACCCTGTCTCAGAAAAAGAATGAAGAAGTGGGGAGGGAAGGAAGGAAAGAAAGAAAAAAAAAGGAAGGTAGCAATAAACATTTGAGCTGCAAAGAATCACAATTTCCATTCATCAGAGTTTTCCAGAGCACCTGAACCCCTAGGGAGTGTCACGCATTGTGTGTGTGTGTCTTTGAACATGAAGAAAGATTTATTTTATGAATTGGTTCACACAAGTGATGGGACAGCAGCCTAAAATACCAGCAGGCTGTGATGCAGAGACCATAGGAAAAAGGGGGTAAACAAACCCGGGCCCCTTAACCAGTTCTCATTAAAGGGTTGCTTTGTGTTTTCTTCTGAGGCAGCCAGGACTTGAAAGCCACTTTTGCTAAAAACACAAACAAAAACGACAACAGAAAGTGGCTTTTCACTGGGGCCAACAAATGCTCAGGAGGTCACTAAATGCAGAACAAAGCAAGGCCGTCAGTTTTGCACCTGTCTCCTTTATTGCCTTAACATTTTTGGTCAGACCCTGCTCAGCCCTGCACACTCAAAGCCGGCAGTGTGCAGCCAGTCCGTCCTCAAGGTACCTAACCCATCTCCTCTGCTTTCAGGACTGGGGACAGAAAGGGAAGAGTCCACAGTGGGTGCTCAGAAGTCTCCCGTCCTTGCCTTAAGCCTTGGGTTCCAGGAGATTCTCCAACACGGAGAGTGCCGCACACAGAGACAATCACCTCACGCAGACTGAATTACCCATCAAGCCATAGGGCTCCTCCAGCGCCATTTTGCAAAAGCAGGCCCTGATCCCCTGAGCCTTCTCTCAAAATTGGTTTTATTCCTGTTTCATGGGTGGTCTAATCCTCTCCGCCACAGCTGTGTCCTCTTTGGCTCCTCAAGACAAAGTCCCTTCCTATTTTCTCTCACTTTCTAACTCTGCCTGTGTTTTCTGCCATGAGAGTCAAGAGTTGTTGCCTCTTCCGGGCACTGCCTCAGATGTCATCCAATGACAGCTGGAGATGACCCTGGGGAGAGTTGATTGACAGCTCTGAGTTCAAAGTCAGTCTGGAGACACTTTCCCTCTTTTTTGGATGACCTCAGTCTTTCCCTTAAAACCCTCAACTGATAGGACGAGTCTCACCACATTATGATTTTGTGTTTGTCCGTGGTGTTGGGGCTCAAACCAGGACCTTCCACGTGCTAGCAAGGACTCTACACTTAGCCCTCAAAATCTAATGATTTTAATATCAATTTTATCTCAAAAAATACCAGAACATCTGGATTGATTTAACCAAAAAAGGATACCAGACTCTAGCTAAGCTGACACATAAAATTAACCATCTGACTCAATAGCAAAATGGCAAATATAATTGACAGTAAGCTATTTTTCACCCAGCAGATTTGCAGGTTGAAAAAAATTCTACCCACTCGGAAGAGAAAGAATCTCCCATCCTTATTTAAAGACTAGGCAAGCATTCTTCTCCTCCTTTTGGAGGAGCTTGTTGATTCCTAAAATAATTTTATTTTGTGATATCCATAAAAATCATGCAGTGGTGACAAAGAGTAGCACCGTCTTCCTTAGTGCTGTTGCCCTTTCAATACCATCAATTTCTTAGATCACGTTTATTTGTACTCGTTTGCAAAGGCAAACCAGCTACAGAGGAGTCTCCGTAAACTTGTCTGTTTCTTATCACTCTAGGCAGACAAAAAGCCGCCTTGGGGCGGTAACTGTTCGTGAGAAACTGGAGTTCTGTGAAGGTATGGAAGACTGCGAGACCGGCCCCGCGACTGTGTGCAGCGGGATTTTGTGGACGGAGAGCGCAGCTAAGCACATCCTTAGCCAGCCCTGCGCACAGTAGCAGCACACAGAGTAAACAGGCCTTTCTAGCTCATCGGCTTCTCCACTCTGGCCGGGCAAATGGCACCTTACAGGGCTCCTTTTCACCGTGGAAGCAGATGGCATTACATAGCAATTCGTCTTCTGGGGATTTTTTAGGGGAAGGGTTCTGGAACAACTTTGTACTAAGAAAAATTCGTATTTTCCAGGAAACCCAGTGCCATTTTGAGAACGCTTGCAGTACACAGTGCTCAAAGAAAAGTAAGGGATGGGGCCGGGGATTTAGCTCAGCGGCTCGGTGGCCTGCCTTGCAAGCGCAAGGGCCCAAGTTCGATCCCCGGTACAAAAAGAAAAGAAAGAAAAAGAAAAGAAAACTAAGGGAAAAACAAAACCAGGAATAAGTCCTCTTGGCCTAGTTCAAAGGGGAGCGTTTGTTGACTGCGTTGTCTTATTTGGATCAAAAGCCTGTTTAGCAGAAATTTTGCTTACATAATGGTCTGCTTAGGACATGAACTATTAAGATTTAAGCTGAAGCTCTGGGCCAGGGATTTAGCTCAGTGTTTCCGCTGCCTACCTCACAAGTGCAAAGACCTAAGTTCGATCCCCCGTACCAAAAAGCAAAACTAAAACTGAAGCTCTGCTCTTTCCTGAACATAATTAATTGCCTGCTCTTCCCTCTGGCTGAGTCCAAGCCACAGAGAAAGAGATGATAAAGACACAGAGGATGAAGCTGGGTGTGGTGACGCACACCTGTAATCCCAGTACTCGGGAGGCTGAGGCAGGAGGATCCCTGTGAGTTCGAGACCAGCCTGGGCTACATAGTGAGTTCCAGGTCAGTCTCAATTATACAGTGAGATCCTGTCTCAAAAAAACCCCAAAGAAAGAAAGAAAGAAAGAAAAAGAAAAAGACAGACGATGTCTTCACTCAGAGAGATTTTACTAAAGTAGAGTATAGAATCTATGGTAGGGTACGAAACAGCTACCACTCTCTAATCCAGAGATGGTTTATTGGGTGCTTAGTATATGTGCTAGTCTCAGCTTTCCATCTCTATAACTGGTACCCAAGATAAATCAACTTACAAAGAGAAGAGACAACTTACACAGAGAAAAGGCTCACGGTTTGGGGGGTTTTAGTCCATGGTTAACTGCCCTCATAGCTCTGGGCCTGGGGTGAGTAGTGCTTCCCGGCACAATCATGTCAGAGTGTGTGGTGGAACAAAGCCACTCCTCTACAACTGGGAACCAAAGAGAGAGAGAGAAGAGGAGAAGAGTTCCCACCTTGCCCTTCGAGGGCTCGCCCCTTGACCTTCCAACCTTCTGGTAGACCTCATTTCTTAAAGTTTCCTTCATTTCACAGTAGACCAAGCTGGGGGCCGAGCCTTTGACACAGGATTGTTTGGGAAATAGCCTGGATCTAAATTATGAATTAGTCTGTGCCAGAAACTAGGGTAAGCCCTGTGTGAGTGAAAGAGACAAGCTTCTTCACCGTGTCTGCTGTTACGTGAGAAGCCTGTGTGAAACTGTTGTACTCATCAGTATAAAAGCACAGGAAGGGTAAGTGCTAGGGCGTTGCTATGGTTTTTATCTAAGTCGATGCTTCCCAAAGGCCTCCTGCACTCACAGGTGGGCCTTTTGGAAGGTGACTGGATTGTGAGAGCTCACAGAGCTGAACTGCTCTTAGGAGTAGGGTCTGGTAGGAAAGGTCCCTGGGACATGGCCCGGAAGGTTGTGTCTCCCTCCTCCGCTCCACTCTTTATTTCTGCTTCCTGACTGCCATGCTGTGAGCTGCTTCCCTTCACCCAGCTGCTTCTAGCCTGGAGTCAACTCTGGACTGCAGTTTCTCCCCACCTTGAGCCAGAGTAAACCTCCTTTAAGTTGCAGTTTCATGTATTTTGCCCTAGCCAAAAAAAAAAGACTAAGGCAGGCATTATTCACAGTGCTGTGAATACCTGAGGTAAGGGCTTCACCTTAGTGTTGCTGGTATTTAGATCTGAGGGACGAGCCTCGGTTTTGAGGGAAGGACGCATACTTCAGCCAGAGAGAAACACATCACATAGGGACTGAAGTTCAAGGGAAAGGAAGGGAAAGTGGGCAGCGCAACTCCTGCGAAGTGGTCAAGACCACGCATGGCCTTAGGTTTGACTTTCACATTAAGAACAATTTGGACAACCAAAGGCTCTACAGCTTGGCAAGCCGACAAACAGGTAGTTACTCAAGAGAAACAAAAAGTTCCCAGAAAAGATTTGAGAACAGATGAGCACAGCAGCCTTAAAATAGCAACAAACTGGATCCTATTCAAATGTCCATCAACAAGAAAATGGATAAATTAATTGCCACATATTCACGTAATATTTACACCCAACAATTGAAAGAAACAAACTGAGCCATAGATTTAGCTCAGTGGCACTGTGCCTGCCTCACAAGCGCCAAGATTGTGAGTTTGATCCCAGGTACTCCAAAAAATGTTTTTAATAAAAAATAAAAAGAACAAACTATTAATATGCATACCACAGTAACCCATTCAGGACCCCTCCTGTGTCTCAGGAGCTATGCCTTCCCCCCATTCCTATTCCCAATAAATTTTTCTGCTCTTCAAAACAAACAAAAAATATACACACCATCACAGAAGGATCTTTAAAAGGTTATAAGTGAAGTGAAATTAGTCCACTCTCTGATTATCATTGCAGGAGACCCACAAAAGACAAACGAATTTATGACAGTTAAAATGAGAAGTGGCTGCCTCTAGGGGTGTGGAAAAGGCACAGAATGACAGGATAGGAGTGTTCATAAAATCTTTATGCTGATGGAGTGTTCTATAATTGGTTTGCAGTGATTGTTTCAGCAGTTATGTCAATTGTCGAAGCCCATCAAATTGGAATGAAAATCTGTAGATTTCATTACTGGCATATAATATATCAAAGTCTCTAAAAAGCAAAATATGGCCGGGCATGGTGGCGCATGCCTGTGATCCCAGCATGTGGGAGGCAGAGGCAGAAGGACCCCTGTGAGTTTGAGCCTGGGCTACATAGTAAGTTCCAAGTCAGTGTCAGCTGCACAGTGAGACCCTGTCTCAAAGCAAACAAACAAACAAAATGTATATATAAGTGTAAGCACAAAGGATATCAGATTTGCAATGCAAGAAGATCCCAGACTGTGGGCTGGGGAAGGATTAGAAGGGGCTAGAATAGCAGTGGGTCAGTGGTGCCTTCTCCTTTATGTGAATATTTAGGAACCAGAACATCAATGGCTACCTGCCCTCATCTACCTTCTAAAATTACTAGTATATGTGTGTGATACATAATGATTACATTTATCATGCGGAATTAGTGCATCTACATATCACATTGTGATCATTTTTACTCATCTTCCTTTAACAGAAAATAATTTAGACTTCTTCTTACTGATCTCCTCTAGGAAGTATGCAAAGCAGCTCTCAATGGATCACAAAGGGAATTCCACTGCAGAAAATAGCTGGGAAGCGAAAGTAACACAATAAAGGAAACCACACACAAAGAAGACAGATGAAACTAAACTTCTATTACGCAGACTCTTTCAACACAGGACTAAAGTCATCACGCTTATCTCCAATATTTCAAGTCTGTGAGATGCTTTCTTGGGTTCTCTTCCCCACAGCTACAATTTTCTTCTGAAATTAAGAAATCTAGTCGGGCCGGGCGTAGTGGTGCACACCTGTAATCCCAGCACTCAGGAGGCTGAGGCAGGAGGATCGCGGTGAGTTCGAGACCAGCCTGGGCTACATAGTGAGTTCCAGGTCAGTCTCAACTACATAGTGAGACCCTGTCTCAAAAACAAAACAAAACAAAAACAAAAATAAATCTAGTCAGCTGGAACTGGTTGGTGCACTAAGAAGTCAGAGATTTCCTTTTATCCCTAGTTGGAATTAATAGCTAAAATGAGAGAAGATAGTGTCAGATCGTCTCAAAACGAACATGGGCAATACCAGAGTGATGAAGGAGGCTTGGAGGCAGGAGGGTTGGGTTTTAGAATTGTGTGCAGAATCTGAAAGGGTTTATCCTAGGTGCTAGTGTTTTTGAGGAAACAAACAAACAAACAAACAAACAAAACCAGAACGAATAAACCCTCTAGGTTCATTTGCTCTTAGCTGACTTAAAAATTATTAATTTTGGAGTGCACACAGCCGGGAAATCTATGATTAGTCTCGCACTAGCTTAGCTGTAGATAATACTTCTGAAGTGTGGGTTAAAATGATAACGGTTGCCTAGGTTACTTTTCCAGGACTGAAACCCACTCCGGCAGGAAACACCATCTTCTCTTGGTCCTGCAGATGTCCAGTGGTGACTGGCATGGGATTAAAAGTCTTGGCATCTCCATCTTCATATCATATCTGTGTCTTTTTCTGCACAACCTTTGGGCCATCTTTTATTCAGCTCTGCACATAGACATGTTGATAGTCTGAGAAATGTTTTGTTCAGAACTAAAATACCATACATGTTTAATTTGACCTAGACTTGCTTAGTTTCTCTCTCTTCCTCCTCTAAGGCTGAACATACCTACCAGCTGCCATGACTGGAAACAGCAGACCATAAAAATGGCAGGAAGAGGTAGCAACTGAGTACCTGAAGATCTCCATTTATTCCCCAAAAAGAAGACATGAATATTCTTCCTCTTTACTAACCTTTTTCCTTCGTTATTCCTATCCTGTGTCTATAACTCCTAAATCCCTCTGGGTCTCAAAAGGTGATTTCACAGCAAAGGTTCCCCTTTCCCATTCTTTGGCCACTGAATAAAGCCTTTGTTTGTTCCACCCTTTAACCCTTGGATATTGGTTTTTCCATGAGATGAGATTTTGGACCTGACTTCTACAAAGTTGGAAAGGCACGTGCTTGTGGAAAGTTCAAAAAAAAAAATCACAGAATCTTTTGTTTTGTTTCTGAGCTGGAGGGGTTTCTTAGCTTTCCAGGCCTCCCTGTTCACAAACGATGTGCAGAGCTAAAGCCACCATATTACCCTGGTATATTCCTGACTATCGTTTGATTGCCACTGTACCACTGGAGCTGACGGACCAGTCTATAACTTGTTTGGGGTTTCACATTCGTTGCTTCACTTAACCATTATAAATAGCAAATATTACTTCTTTCCGAAGAAGTTGCAGCTCAGAGAGGGAAGCCAAGAAAGTGAAGTCTCGCCAATCAATATTTGAGTTTCCCCTATTTTAAAGCAAACTGCCAGATGGACTGTTCCCAGCTCTCCTGCGGTTGGAGGAGTGGACTGTCATGAGCAGAAGGGACACAAGCTTCCCCCAGGGATGGCCATGAACACCTAGCACTCAGTCCTTCATTTTCTACACTCTCTCTTCCTTGCCTGACAGCCTTCTGGGAAGGAGCCCAGGTTTCCGAATGACTCCATGGAGCGAAGATAGTTTTTCACCACCATTCTGACACTGACCAGAATTAGAACGTAGCAGGAGTGAAAAGTACTCATTTAT
Source organism: Fukomys damarensis (assembly GCF_012274545.1). Lineage (NCBI taxonomy): Eukaryota > Metazoa > Chordata > Mammalia > Rodentia > Bathyergidae > Fukomys > Fukomys damarensis. The sequence continues at coordinate 54,963,353 of NW_022900927.1, read as the reverse complement.
TTTGTCAAGGTGTGTGGTTATTGTATAGTGGCTTAATCGATAGAGGAGATCGAGGTGCTCAGATGAAACCCACAAATTAATTTATTTAGTACAAATGTATGGTACACTCATCATCTGGGCCAGGTGCTGTGCTAGGTGCCAGGTTTTAGTGAATTAAGACCAGTACTGATCAAATAGTTCACACAGTCACCCCATGGACAGGGTCAGCAGCCATGGAAAAGCTTGCCAACCCTAAACTTCCATTTTCTACTCCGTGTGTTTCCTCTAAAATACTTTGAACGCAAATGAATAACAATTTTGGAAGATTACTTCACAAAAAGATTAATTTTTCTCTTGACCACACCGTAAGAGTTACAGAACGGAGAAAAAGAGGTAGGGATTATTATGTTTTCTATGTTTCCTAAGACTGAAGAAGGCCCAGCTGTGGCAAAATTCTCCTGCATGGGACAGCCTTAGGAGGACTGGAAAACCATCATTTTCATATATAATTTTTCAGTTATTTAAGGATTTAACCAAAAACTTATATTTCAATTTGCAGAGACTGCCAAAAAAGTATACATCAGGAAAATAAAAACTCGTGTAAATATTTTAATAGCAAATGTATTGACACATCCTGACATTAATACAAGTTACCTTTGGTCTCTACAATTACAAGAGGTGCTCAGAGTGGTGGCCGTTCACCTCCAGACATTTATTAGTATGGCGAATTGCTGAAGTGTGCATACATTTTTTGGCAGGCTCTGTATTTTGTTGAATATGGCACAGGTCCATCTCCCTACTTTACAAAGCATTCGATGATTTAAACTCCTCCAGATCTAAAATTCTACGAGCCTATGGATCGATCTTTTTCAGATGATTTGTATAATGGTTAATTTGGGGCATTCATTCAACTGGACTGACGAGTTCCTGAAGAATTGGTAAGGAAGCTTCTGCTGTGTCTGTGAAAGTAATTCCAGAGAGGATTGGCGTGTGGTTCAGTAAACTCAAAGGGGAAGACCTGTCCTAATCATGGGTAGCACCTTCCAATATTCTGGAGGCCTGGATGGAATGGAAAATCAAAAGAAGGGGGAAGCCCCCACTTTCTTGAGCAGGCACATCTTTTATTGCCATTGTCTTCTATGGGTATCAACTCCAGACTGTTCAGCCTTTGAACACAAGAGTTGCACTAGAGTCTGTCCAGGGAGCTACCAGATCTCCAGCCTTGGACTGGGGCTGCATCACTTGTCCTTCTGTTCTGAGGCTTTCACCGTCTTGGACTGAGCGGCTGCTGGTTTCCCTGGTTATTCAGGATGCAGATCGTCATGTGGGATTACCCAACCTGCAATGGCACAGGCCAATCTATGAAATCCTCTCATAATTATATATAATCCTATGGTTCTGTTTCTCTGGAAGACTCTGCTTAACAAAACTAATTTTAGTGATATTTCAGAATCATTGCATCAGTGAGTTTTCCTGTTGCTGGGCCTTGATACCCAGCTCCCACGACTTAAAGGAGGAGAAGTTTATTTGGCTCATGGTTTTGGTGGATTCAGCCCATGCTCAGCTGCTGCATGGCAGAAACATCATGGAAGAAGGATGAGGTAAGAGCAAAGCTGCTTAGTTCATGGCAAACCGGAAGCAGAGCAGGGGTCCGTGCCAGAGAAGATGGGGTCAGGGACTGGAGAGAGAGAACCCAGTTTCACCTCCATGACCCACGCAGACACATCCATAAAAGGCTGTTTGTTTGTTTGTTTGTTTGTTTTGTTTTTGTGGTACTGGGGATTAAACCCAGGGCCTTCACACTGAGCTACTGCTCACTTTTTTATTTAAGACAGAATCTCCTCAAATCCCTAAGTTGCCCGCACTGGGCTCAAACTTGCTATCTTCCTACCTCATCCTTCCAGAGTGCTGGGATTACTGACATGTTTTACTACTCCCCCAGGCAGCACCCAAGCCATTCAAGTTATTTGTTAAACTTGACCGTCACATCTGAATGCATGGATGGCTGAGCACAGTGAGATGAATTCTGGGGAACCAGTTCATTAGAAGCACTTCTTGAGCGGACGTTCCTAAGGGCTTTCTGCTCAATTGAAATGTTGATACTTTTATACCTTTGAACCTCTTATAGGTAGATTCTTGCTCATTTCTGAGATACCTCAAAGAAATCTTTCTTCTTGTTCCTGTACAAAGTACTTGGTTTCTTTTTAATGGGACTAAACTTTTTAGTAACCACATTTCCTTTGGCTCCAACTTTACACATGATATCTTTGGGCCAAAATTTAAGTTTTTCAACTTTTTGTCCTATATTTTGCCTCTGATTCTCACTTGAAATGTGACTAACAGCAGCCAGCAGCACCCATGCCACTGCCTGAATGTTTGCTTTGAAACTTTCTTTCCCAGATCTATTAGTCCTTAAACACAGCCTCCTACAAAGCCTCAGAATATAGGCAAACTACAGACAATTTTTTTTTTCTGGAGTGTAACATTCTCAGGTCCACTTGTCAATGAAGCCCTCATTAACAATTTAAACCTCAAGAGCCTGGCCTTTACTGTCCACATTCCTAACAGCATTCTGGCCCTCTGAACTTTGACCAGAATCAGCCATCAAACTTTGCTTACAGAATTATAGGGCTTTTCCAGAGCACTTCTCCAAACTTTTCCAAGCACCTCCCACAAGCCAAGTTCAAATGCTTCTAAATCCTATAGTCACAGAAATGATCCTACTCCTGGTACCATTTCTGTATTAGCTTTCCCTTCACTTGGTCACAATACTCAATACCTACAATTTAAAGAAAGAGAGGCTTAATTTGGCTCATGGTTTCAGGGGATTCAATCCATAGTTGACTACCTCTGTGGCAAAAACATCATGGCAAAGAGACATGAAGAAAGTGCTTCACTTCATAGCAGCCATAAAGCAGAACAGGGGAACACCTCCAGAGAAAAAGGGGTGAGAGACCAGGTATAGAACTCAAGTCACAACTCAGTGACCCACTTAGGTACTTAGACATGATTTACTAATTGTCTAGGCAGCTCCTGAGTCAACCAAGTTGACAATGAAGCTCAACCATCCCCTCACTAACCAGAACAACTAGTTCACTATACTGGTTTGTTGTCATAGGATTGTAAGAGACTGGATTAAGTCTCTCAGACTCTGGATGTCAGAATAACTAATTGGATTTTAGAAGGAAATGTTCAAAGCCTTGTTTCTAATGCATTACATTTTTCTCAATAAACAACTGCAGCAAACACATTGATATAAGTTGAAAAGGCCTGTAAGTTCTGAGCTTTTATTCATTTCTCAGATCTTGTTCTTCAAAAAGAAAATCACATATGTGAACCTTATGTCTAGTAGAGAATGAAAATCTATCTACTGGTGGTATTTGTGAAGTATGAAATATCCTCTGATTGTACTGGTGTAGGTCATATGTCCACTGCAGGAACGCCTACATATAGTCTGTCCTGGGTCTGGGCCATTGCTCTTGATGTAGAGGGTCAGAGTGCTACTGGGATCTCATACACTAGGAGTGGGAAAAGGGTGAATCCCCTCAAGAAAGTCTGTGATTGAGTCTTTAAGAAGGAATAGACAAATAAAAAGTATGGAATGCAATGATTACCACTGCTGCTACAAGCATTGTACCAAAAGCATAAGTCTTCAAAGAACAAAACCTTAATCATCTTGAATAGGCATTCCTTGATATAAATGCTTATCTGGGTAAACAAAAAGATTAGGGTTTCTCCTTAGCCTTAGGGACTGGAAAAGTAAGAAGAGTAAGTAAGAACAGTCAAACCTATGAAAATAATTCTCAGTTACATATAGTGTAACTGTGAGAAGTCACCTGGGAAATTACTTGGAACTAAAAGGAAGAAAATAGAAAATTATACATTCTCTTTCCAACATTTCATTTCTTATTGCTGTAGAGAAGGAAGTATTTGACAAAGTGACAAGATAATATTCGTTCAGAGCAACAGTGGGATGGGAGAGGCGAGGAAAGAAAATACTATTTAATCTAAGGTTATCCATCTGAAAGAGAGCCTTTGGGGTTTGCCTGGGTAGATGATTTAATATTAGATATAAATAGAAAAAAATTGTTTTGAACAACTGATGCTTTTATTAGGAAAAATGCAAGTCATTTTATTTCAGACCATTTTAGATGGGATGTTGGAAATATTTATCAAAATGAATTTACCTTTTGACAATGTAAATGAAGTTGGCTTTAGGCCATGTAAATTAAAGCCCGATTTATTTGAAGTCGCTGTAGGAATGAGGTTTCTCTCTTCTGGTGAAATGTAACTGAAGCCCAAGTCAAACTAGCTCAGGCAAAGAAAGAATCTGTCATAGGGCCAGGGATTTGGCTCAGTGGTTCTGCCCCCTGCCTTGCAAGCACAAGGGCCAGGGTTAGATCCCCAGTACCAGAAAGAAAAAAAAAAAAGTCAGGAGGCTCATTTGATTTTGAGAGGGCAAGAACATCACCCATGTTCCCACCCCTAGACCGGCACTACCTAAATGATTCATGTGCCTGTGTGCTGAGCTGAGAAGGGATATGACCCAGAGTTTCATGATAACAAGGGTTACAAAATGAAGTTCAAACTTTGTTCTGCTTTTAGTTATTTATTGGGCATTTGTAGACTCAAATGAAGAGTCGTAGTTTCCAGCAAAAGATGCTCTGAAGCTCCTGAGTGCCTCAGAAGAGCACAAGTGAGGTTGAGGTCAGCCTGGATTGCATCTCAGAAAAGAAAAGAAAAGAAGCAGGCAAGAGGGCAAATAATTTGAATAGAACTCCACAAGGAAGATGTCTGAGTGGACACATATCTTCTTGGAAAGAGAATGTATAATTTTCGATTTTCTTTCCTTTAGTTCCCAGTAAGGACATGAGCAGAAACACAGCCTAATTAGCTGTTGGAAACAGGAAAAGTAAAACCACGAGGTAGCACTATACACTAAGAATAAAAACTGCTGGATGTGGTGGCACATCCCAGCGCTTGAGAGGCTGAGGCAGGCAGATTGCTTTGAATTCGAAGCCAACCTAGACTACACAGTGACTGCACAAGACTGCCTGAACCATGAGGTGAGAACTTGTCTTAAAAAAAAAAAAAGAAAAGTAAAAAGAGAGGAGAAAGTGCAGATACTACATACCTACATACTCTGTAATCTTATTTATATTAAATCCTAGAAAAATCTAATCAATAGTGACAGCAGACTGGTGGTCATTACCTGGGAGTTGGGGAGGACTGACAGCAAAGAGGGTGATATTTTAGTGTGATAGGAATATTCTATATCTTGATGAAGTGGTGTTGCATAGAATCTAATCTCATCAAACTATACCACTAAACTGTGTGCATTTTATTCTATATAAATTATACCTCAATAACATGGAATTTTTTTGTTTTTTTGTTTTGTTTTGCTTTGTTTCCTGAGACAGGGTCTTGCTATGTAGTTGAGACTGACCTGGAACTCACTATGTGGCCCAGACTGGTCTTGAACTCACAGCGATCCTCCTGCCTCAGCCTCCCAAGTGCTGGGATTACAGGCATGCGCCACCATGCCCGGCAATAATGTGGATTTTTAAATGACCTTCCATGAAACAAATTTCCCACTAATCTAAACTCCAGTGACTGCTTCTTTTCTAAACTTGAATAGTAACACACTATTCACCAGTTGCCTACTGGTTGTCTTATTTTGGTCTCTAATGGTTAAGCAGGACACCCTGCTTAGATTTTAACTCTCCGCCTTCTCCCAGCCCACCCCTAACTAACTTCTGTATGAAACCGAGAGTGTTAAAATGTGTAATTTAAATTGATATGGAAGCTTTCAGTTATTGAATTGACTATGGAGCTCATTCAGGGAGAGGCGGCTCCTACCTCAGGTATGAATTTCCTTCTCACATTGGGAAAGAAAAGTCTAGTGGATTCCAACTGACAACCTAACACGCCACGTGTATCCACCTCTGTCCACAGCCACATGACCGTCTAAACCCATGAACAAACGAACGAAGCCCTGGCAATTCCCCAGGCCATGATGGCTGCTGCCTCACACTGTAGAACGCAGCCTGTCCTCACCCATCTCCTCGAATCCTGGGATGGCCTTGTGGGGGCGACACTGAGCCAGCTCCAAGACCAGGCCTCCAGGGACCCGGAAGCTCCCAATCTTGCAGTCTTGGAAAGCTGAAGCCACCATGATAAACCAGGTGCAGCTCGCCGGCAGAGGAGACACACAGCCTGACTAGGAACCTAGCTGATGGTTACTCGAACACCAGAAATGTGGGCAATGCCATCCAGGACAGGCTGGCCTCTTCACCCGCACTAATAACCTCAGACACAGGGGCAAGTAAAGATCAGCTGAGCCCAGCGGGGACTACAACTACCCAGAACTGTGAACTAATTTTACGGCTGCTGTTTTAAAACAATTCGGTTTAGGTTGATTTGTTACTTAGCAATAGATAACTGATACTCAAGGATTCATCCAAAGTTCCCTTGAAAGACAGAACTCTCCAAATAGTTTTAAATTCATCTAAACAAAGCATTAAATCTTCCAAAGAAACCAAAAGTGAAGGTTGAAGTTGACAAGAAAAATGTATTTCTTCCGGGATGTATTCATCATAAAAGAAGGTAAAATATCTCTGAATAAATAAGGAAATCTGTATTTTAGTCATAAAGGTTTGATTTGGGGGGACACATCCAGTGGAAAGCTGTGGCTGGTTCACACCCACTTGTGAGATTCCACGGCTACAGTTTTAGGAATTTTGTGAGCCAACTGTTAAAATTGTTGGTGACTTACAGTCAACCACCATGGGAGCACCTAAAACCATGGAAATTAGCAAACATTATGAATTAAACTTTTTTGTGATAAACTTATCTGCTGCTGGAAGTGAGTTTTATTAGTATGTACATGCAGAAATACACAAACAAAGATATACTTCATGTTTAAGGAAAGCTTTGGTCGATCCTGCTGCCATCTGTGACCTTGGGGAAGCTGATTAGCCTTTCTGGATCTCAGTCTACATCCATGCCTAAAAGTCATCTTTCAGCTTTTATCTCCCATGATCTTATTTACGGATACAGGAATTGAAAACTGCCACGAGATCGAATCAAATCGCCGAACTGTTCCCACGTGTATTGGGTGCTAACGTCTCTAGAGGTGGTTTCTAGGTTCTTTCTGTTGTTGGATAGTTCCCTTAGAAATAGCTCACCATATAAAAGTATTCTAGGTCCTTCTTGCCTCAAACAAAGAATTGGATGAGATAAGCCAAGATTGGTGTCAAAAGTTTATTTGAAAAATGAGGGGTGAAGGGGATATGGGAGGAACTTGCTCTGCAGGGTGAACTTGCACTGAACAAAGAAAGGAAAGGATACCAAACATGAAAGTCCAGTCTGTGTCTAGGAGACGCAGGGTGGGCTTCTGTGAGGAGTCACGAATGCAGGATCCTCAGCACATTTCTTTCATGACGCTCACATCTCCTGCACGCAGTCCCACATATGGGGTCCTGGGAATTCTTTGATGCCGTCCTGGGATCTTGCAGTTGACAAGTCCCGCTATTTCTCCAGCCAGCTTCGCAACGCCCTTTCACCTATGCTCTGTCCCAAGCAAAGAATTACTCCAGACCAGTGCAACAAGTAGGAAGGTTTTACATTTATTACAGGTAGGAAAAGAGAAATGCTCTGCAGAGCAGGGCTGGGACAGTGAAAAGCAGGAAAAGAAGTGCTCACCACAGGGTGACGGCAGCCCATTGTGCAGGAGAGAGCACAGTGCCCCAGAGCTCGAGGGCACGTCTTTTTGTGTCTGCCACTCTGCAAGCTGACATCAGGTCTAGGCTGGCTTGCTGACAACCTGCTCGAGTTCTTGAGAGAAGAACTGAAGGCAGCGCTCTGGTTGGTTCTGTGCGCAGGGATTTGTGAGCTGCTCTGTGCACGTGTCCTGGGACTTTGAAACCACAGGTCACACCCACTTCCCCAGCCAGTCCCCCCGACCCTAATCTCCTGCCTCAATACTGACTGACCACGTTGCTAAATGCAAACATTGCTTTAACTCAAGATACTGAAGTAAGTGTAAAACAGCAATTTGTTGTGCTTTGGATTTTAGGTAAAGAAAAGGAAGAAAGAAAAGGGATCATCTGGTCAAGATATTTTGTCATTTAGGAATGAGGTCTCATCTTCAAACCCACAATGCCCTGAATTCCTAGGTTCTTCACAAAGTTTGCTGAAATGAGATTAGCTGTTTAAAGAGAACATTAGGAAGATGATCTATTCTTACTGAATTTGTTTTGGGGGGATTGGTTTTTTGGTTGTTGTTTTTGTTTCTTGAGACAAAGTCTCACTATTAGCTCAAGCTAGCCTTGAACTCACTATTACCCCAGGATGGGCTCAAACTCATGGCAATCCTCCTGCCTCAGTCTCCTGAGTGTTGGGATTACAGGTGTGTGCCATCAGGCCTGGGTTATTCTTACTGAATTTGAAGACTTGGAAGAAATCAAGATTCTACTTGTGATTTGTAGTGTAATTCTGAGACTCTCAGTTTTTCCATTGAAAAACAGAAGTTCATTTACAAACATTATAAGAATTCGGGTAACCCTCCTGAGAACACTGTCAGTTTCCTGAAAGAGGATACTGTATAGCTATGAGGTTATGGGCCTGGGATTTCGCTCAGTAGCACTGGGCCTGCCTCAAAGGTGCAATGTCCTAAATTCGGTCCCTGCTACCAGAAAAACAAAACAAAACTATGAGGTTATGTTACTAAATCAGGATGAATGCCTTAGTGCAAGACTAGAAAGCACATTACACATCTATTCTATTTCTGCATTCAAACTATTCTTACTTTCAGAAGATTAAAAAACCACATTAAAAAATAGTAGGGAAACTAATGGCTGAGCTCAATTGGGAAATATTTTCTTTGGCATTAGAATACTTGCAAATTATTTTAGTACGAATATCAGTGTGTTATTCTGAACTTGGGATGAAAAATATCTCTCTGCCTAAAAGCAGTGGAAACATTAACTTTTGCCCTTTGTAACTGAAATGATTTGTGGGCTGATACTCAACTGGAATCATCTTCTGGAAAGCAAAAACTACACATCTCAAACTGGAAAAGTATCCTCTGAGTAGGGTTTGCCTGAAATATCCGGAGGCCATCCAAACTGAAGGGACACAAAATCTTACTTTCTTTCCTAAAAACTGCTCGGAGTATGATTAAAGATGCCTCCTGGAAATCACGGAAACCACATTTGCTATCTTGTCAGTCTTTGCTGTTTCTGTTCTGATGGTTCAAGCTGCTGAGCTGCTGGCAGGTAAAATTGTGGAAATGTGACACAGACCTAACTGAGCTACAGACCTTTCCCCAGGAGACACACACAATCTGAAACATCCGCACTCTTCCGAGCTGCATGTGTACTCTCTGTTCTAAATGCCATTCAGAGAATCCCTTTGTACTGGGGCAGTTTCTTCTACAGAACTATTCGGATGCTGTGGAACAAAGAATGTGCCCTGTACCCTAGGTAGCAGGGACACCGATACCCTAAACAGGCAGGGTCCTTAGACATCACAGTTAGAGTCCAAGCAGGGCAGGTGGACAAGTATCAAATGAAAAGGTGCCTCAGGGCGGTGTAGAGATTGGCTGGGTTGCATATGACTGAAAATGCCTCTTTCCTCTAAACAGGTGAAATGTTAAGCTGTTGCATAAGTGGTATTTTGTGAGGAAAGCACAGGAAATACATCATAGTAAACTGCTGCGAAGGAAATGAAGGGACAATATGCCGGTTGGAGGTGACATTTAAGCCATGACCTGAAATTTCATTTGGTGCTTTTTAAAGTGTGATGTACACTAAATTTCAAGTGGCTGATCAAAACTGAAACATATTCCATTCCTTGCCGACTAAATTGATTTTTTAAAAAATTAATATTTATATGAGTGTAGAAAAAATGTTTTCCTATTGCTGCTAGAAGTATAAATTTAAACCACAAACTTTAGCCAGGCATTGGTGACATGCACTTGTAATCCAAGCACTTGGGAGGTTGAGACAGGAGGATCTATGCCCGTTCGAGGCCAACCTGGGCCATACAGCGAGTTCAAGACCACCTTGGACTACATAGTGAGATCCTGTCTCAAAAAAACAAACAAATAAATCAACTGCAAACTTTAGAAGTGTATGTAAGCTTTTCAGCCTTGTTGACCAGTTAGCCAGGGGAGGTGACTTCAGTTCCTACCACAGTACTTTTCCCCTCCTTCCCTTCCCAGCAGACCCGGTGTTCACCCGTCGTGGCTCTACTCTCTGCGGCCACCCGCCTTCTGCGAGCCAGGAATTTGAAAGACATCTTGACCAAACTGATACCTAAGAAACAGGTCAGAATTAAGGGCTTCAGACAGCAACATGGCAAGACTGTGGTGGGCAAATCACATGGTTGTGATGTGTGGTGGCTTGAGAGGCCTGAAGAATTGGTCTATGAGACTCAGTTCTTTTTTTTTTTGGTACCGGGGATCAGGTCCTTGCACTTGCATGGCAGGCAGCAGAACCACTGAGCTAAATCCCTGGACCGAAACTTCAGTTCTTGATCCTGATGAGGGCTTCTGCTTCTGAGGCCACAGTGTCCCTGAATGCCAGCAACTGCTGCCCACAGCTAAGCGTGGGGAAGAACCCCTGCCAGAGGGTTTTTTCTGGCTGCTGGTAACTGGACAGATCCCAACAGAAGAACAGGAATCTTGGCTCTCAAAGGAGTGGGCAAAGACAGCAGCTCTGCCTTCTCATGTGGTCACCATGCTAGACAACTTTCCTCCAATCTGCTGATGCTCAGTTCACAGAACCCGTGCGCGTATACCTCACCATTCAGTGACTATGAGGGTGGCAGTGTGAGTGCCCGTACCAGCCACTTGGTGGGCAGTGCCCTTTCAGACCCTTACCTGTCACATGTAGCATCCATGAATGGGCTGGAGAATCAGGAAGTGCTTGTCTGGCTGACACAACTACAACAGGAAGTCGGCAGAGATGGATCGGATGAGAAGTTATGAGACTACCTCTGGAACGCAACCTGGACGGTTGTTCCAGGCCATGGCCATGCGGCACTGTAAGGCTGATCTGTGATATTCCTGTTGGCGAGTTGGCTCTGAAACACCTGCCCAGCGATCCCATGTTTAAACTGGTCACTCAGTTGTGTACGATTGTGCCTAAAATTCTCCTCGAGCAGGGCCAGGCCAAGAATCCTTGGCCCAACTTGGATGCTCACAGTGGGGTGCTGCTCCCGTACTGTCATGACGGAGACGTGTCACGTGGCCCCATGTGGAGGGTTGTGGGCACTGGGTGTGCCAGCATAACTCATTCGAGCCGAGCCGTAGGCTTCCCTCTAGAAAGGCCTAAGTTCACGAGCGTGGGTGGTTTGGGGAAGTCTGTGGACTCTAAGTCGGGGGAAACTTGGAGACTGGGGGAAACTGATCACCAGCCAATAAGGAAGCTTAACAGCATAGTATACTTTTGTTTCAGGGGGCCTTTAAAGACTTAAGATTAAATTGTATCTGAAGCACTGAAAATACATTTGAAGTTAAAATATAAATTAAGACTTGAAAAGGTAGAAAAGGAAGAACCTTCCTAACTAGCTCCCTTCCCCTGCCTGGGATGAGCTGCCCATCAGCCGCAGAATGACCAGGCCAAAGGCACGTGACGGGTGTTAGGCTTGGCCCCATCGTCTCTGGAGTGAGAATTTGGCTTCTCTTTCTCTGGGTCCACGCAGGTTATAGGCAACTGCAGTCACCCTGAAGCTTTTGCTTCTACTCTGCACAGCCCTCTAGGTCAGGGAACCAGGACCTTTCTCTTCCTGTTTCCATGGAGATCATCTGGGATTACAGCTCTGGCAAACCCTCTCTCACGTGCATAGACACCTCCAGGAAGATCTGTAGGGTAGCTCAACGTGCTTCGGCAGTTTTGGGTTTGTTTTATTTTTTTTATGGTTCCAAGTGACCATGAAGAGATGGCCATTGTTGTGATTGGCACCTGTGTTTCATTTGATTTTCCTTTTTAAAGTTATCCCATTAAAATTAAGGTCTGGAAGAGCTCTGTTTCCTGCTCCTTTAATATCTCCTTCCAGTCCCGGGATACCTGTTCCGCTTCAAGCCGGGAACACCCTGGACCTGACCCTCTTGGTGCCGACTGAAGACTTCTCTCAGTAGGTCTGCCTGATGTGTGGCTTTCCCCAGTCACTACGACTGAACAGCACTTACTGCGAATGCGGCTTTTTACTTCCGCTGAACTGAATCCACTGCCGTCTGACCTTTCTCCCGTTAACATGCTATGGACAGGGGTCAGGACTGTCCATCTCCTTCGTGGTCTGGTCCCAGGGTCACGAGCATTCCTTCTGAGCAGAGAAGCTTCGAGATTAGATGGTCTCCCGTGACTATCAGGTCTGTAGGTTGGGACATTCCACGTAACCGGCCTCCCTTCTCATCCCCTGCCACAGGAAGTGCTCCCTTATTCACCAGTGTCTTTTTCCCATCCCTTGCCCCGGAGGGAATTTGTCCCTAGCACACAGTACAGTGTGTGCTTTAGAAGCCCCGTTTGCGTAGGTTTTCAGTGACTAAGAGTGCTTTGCTGCCTTTTCTTGTAAAAGGCTTGAGATACACTCCTGCTGTGCCCCCTTCTTCCCCTGATGCCCCTGCCTGCGTCTGTGTGGATCCCCAAACCCCAGGATCACACTGCTGAGGGAGACATGCAGTAAACCCCGGGTAACTGTCAAGCCATTATGCAGGCTTCAGGTTGTTCTGCATAAAATAAAAAAATAAATGTTTTTATCAATGACAACTCTGGAAAGCAAGGCCAGGAGGATCACAAGCATGAGCCCAGCCTGGGTGACTTAGCAACTTAGTGAGACTCTGCCTCAAAGAAAAATATAATTTAAAAAATTGTTATTAGCACATGCTTTCAGTACATAATTACATTCATGGGGGGGCTGGTTCATGTATATAACTCATCTTAATTCCTTTTTCATCTCTGAACAAATTTTTTTTCAGGCAGGATCTCGCTATGTAATTCAGACTGTCCTTGAACTGTTTTGTTTTTTGTTTTTTGTTTTTGTTACTAGGGATTGAACTCAGGTCCTTGTGCTTGCAAGGCAGGCGGTGGAACCACTGAGCTAAATTCCCAACCCCCTATGTTTTGTTTGTTTGTTTTTGGTACCTGGGATTGAACTTGTCCTTGAATTATGTAGTCCAGGTTGGCCTTGAACTCTAGGCGATCTTCCTGCCTCAGCCACCTGAGAGCTGGGACTACAGGGATGCACCACACCACCTGGCTGTCCATGAAAAAAAATTTTTAAAGACTAAAGACATAACTCAATGTGAAGGCTCTGGGTTCAGGACCCAGGGCTACTATATAAATACACACATATTGGGCTGGGGATTTAGCTCAGTGGTTCCACTGCCTGCCTTGCAAGCTCAAGGTCCCGAGTTCAATCCCTGGTACCCCCCAAAATAATAATAATAATAATAAATACACACATATGTACATACATAAGTGAGCATGAATGCTTTTTGATTCAACAGTTACACATGCAGAAATTAACTTAAGGAAATATTCAAGAATGATCTACCAAGATGTTAGCAACAGCATTATTTATAATACGAAGCAAACAGAAACAGAGATAATATCTAACAGTACGAAGTTAATTAAATTACAACAATTCAGATTATAGAACATGCATCAGAGTATTTAATGATGTGGAAAAGATTCCTATTCAACAAAAAACATGTTACAAAACAGCATGCATAACAAGCCCTATTTTATTTACTTATTTAACCGTGCTGGGATTAAACACACTGCCTCATGCGTGCTAGGCAAGCACTCTACTACTAGGCTACATTCCTAGCCCTTTTATTTTTACTTCCAAAATATACTCATGCAGAGAAATAAAGGTACACAAAAATGTTAACAATGTTCTCTTGGATAGGGCAATTATTTTCTGATTTGGTCTCTTTTAAAAATAAGAGAGGGCTGGGATTTAGCTCAGTGGCACCGCCGCCTGCCTCACAAGCACAAGGACCCGAGTTCGATCCCTGGTATAAAAAACAACAAAAAAAGCGGCCAAACAAGAAGTCAGCTTCCTCATCAGGAGTTTTGATTGATGGGCAGAATTCTTTTCAACAGAATGAAAAATGACCTCCGACTATCCCAACACTTAGTTTCACTGCTGCCATTTATCCTACTACTCCCTCACAACTAATGAACATCCAAATTCTCCGCTAAAAGCTTTTGTCGCTGCCTGGGGGTTAGGGATGTTGACATCGAACCCTGTGTGAGAGTGCCCTCTGGTGGTTTTAATAATAATGCTTTTTATCCACTCCCCTCTCCCGTGGAAATACGCCAAGGGGGCAGTTTCTGCTGTAGCTAAATCTATTTCATTGAAAGGGCCGTCTCACGTACGCGACCTTTAAATACACTAGAGGAAGTAAAATAAATATTTCACAACGCTAATGATGGAGCCGGGCGTGGACACCACTTTGCTTTCATTATTTATTTTCTATTTATTACCATCAATTTAAGTCCGCACTCCAGCTGGACTCGGAGGGAACCCGAGTTCAGTGAGCACAGAGTGCAGTGAGCACAGAGACGAGGGGATCCCGCGAGCAGATGGGGCGCCGAGCTCCACGGGGGGTGGGGCACTCGCGAGTCGTGCAGTCCCCTGGGCCCTCCCCTGGTGGTTCTCCACGCCCCTGGACCCGACCCCCGCAGCACCCCCAAGCTCGCGTCCTCTTGCTCCTCCGCGAAGCCGGCGCCCTTGCCAGCCAACTTCTCAGGCCGGCCGCGCAGATGACAAGCTCGGAGCCCTCTGTGCTCGGCCGGCACTCGCCAGGGTCAGGACGAAGTCACCACCCTGGCACACGGACCCTGGAATAATCCTGTGGAAGCAGGAGCGCTCAAGACCAAAGCCTTTCCCTCCGACGCTCGGAGCTGAAAAGTTTCCAGCCGTCTTTGGAAGTTTGTCTGCAAAAGCTCACAGCCCAAAGGCTCCTCGTGGGCAGTGCCATCGAGGAGGGCGCAGTGGAGGCGCGGGCCTCAGCAGCGGTGATTTCCCGGACAGAACCAGCGGCTGAGCGCTGTCTCCCAGGGAGACGCTTTGGAGACGATGATTATTTCAGAAACCCGAATCCCAACGAGCCTTTGACCAAGCCCTGGACCCATCCAAGGACCCCAGCCTGAAAGTGAAACGCAGCCCACAAAGTATGTGACCAAGACCACCAGACAGCCCTGTGCACTGGCCCAGAGCACCAGCAGGTGCAGGAAAAGAAGGAGAAAGCGGCCTGCAAGCTCGGGCCGGACCCCCGGATTTGTCGGACGAGCCCCCACCCCCATGGCAACGCCGGCAGCTCGGATGGCCACAGCTACGCGCCCAAGCGCGGGTGGGAGCTTCATGCTTGCGCTGCTGGCAGAAGCCTCGCAGACATGGGGCCTGTCCTTTTCTCCCGGAACCCGAGCCGCCGGCCGCAGGACTGGTTTGGAGCTCTTCCCGAGGACGCAGACAGGGTCATCCAGTCCACGGCTCCCACCGGGCCCGAAGCATGTTTGACGCCAGCATCCCGCCCGTCCGCAGGGTTCCCTGGGCTCCTGCGGGACCAATGCCGGTTGCCGCCTGGATAAATGCGAGCCCCGCTCCAAGCCTCCCTTCACCTCTTATATAAGGAGGGGCACAGCAGCAAGGGCAGTGCTGGGGTGTAGGTAAATACGGGAGCTGGCTGCGGCCGGAAACAGGGTGCAGTGGGCTGCGGAGAGGAGCGGGAGCCTCCGGGGATCTGGCGGTGGAGGCTCCGAGGTCCTGCTGGGTCACCTAGAGGAGGAAGTGGCTGGGACCAAAGGACAAGGAGGGGAAGCGAGGGTCCGTGACAGGATGGTGGCAAAGACGAGGCCAGGTACGTGTGGTAGCACCCACGGGGAAGAGGACACATATTTTGCAGTTACGCGTCACTCCGTATTCCTGCGCTCGCATCGAAGAACCATCTCCTGGCCACGCTGTTCTCTGTACCCTGCTGAAAGTTTGGAAGACAACTGGTTGTTCCAGAGCGTTCTGATTTTGTATAAGGTTGTGTGGGAGGAAGGGTGTTTTGGTTTTTTTGGACAAAAGCATGGCTGGTTTAATTAGTGCCTCCCTCCTGTGAAATGTTTGCAACAAGCATGTGATTTATATGGAAACTAACAGTGCAGGGACCCTTTTCAATTATCCACATCAGGGGTTATTACAGCATGGCTCCCAGGCTGCGTCTAAACGCTTTTCTCATGTCCTGTAGATGTCCTGGAAAACACCACACTGTAGCTTTTCCTCCCACTTCTATGACTGACAAATAATTCTATTACTAAAAAATAATTTTCAGAGGCAACCCCTTCTCCGGGTCCCTCTTCTGTCTCTCTTAGACGCTATCTTTCAATAACAATAAATCTGTCCTACTCTTAACCTCCGTTGCTCCTAGAATTCAGTATTCCACTTGAGAGAACACAAACTCAGAGTGTCAGACATCTGACAGATATACACGGATCAACAAGCTCATAAGGACAAAAAGCCATGCAAGAAAAAAAGATGGGACAGGAAAAGTCCTGGCGAGAAGAAATCCAAGATTAGGATGAAGACAAGCCAGGGGCTAATCAGATTCCAGGCGCCTATGTGGGGCAAGAATCTCAATAAAGGAAGCTGGAAAAAATCTACAAGCAATTCACTTTGAATTCTCCCTACTTGTCTAGAGGAGCTGCCTGCCATCTCTCTTTTCCTCCTTCTCCAATTTCAAATAGTCTTTTTATTTTAAAAAATTTTATATCATTAAAAAATAGCTAATTAAAATATTTTCAGCATTGTGGAAGGCTGAAGCTGGAGGATTTCAAGTTCAAGCCTTGGCCCAGGGAAACTATCAAGACCCTGCCCCAAAATAAAAAATAAAACCTGGGCTAGGAAGGTGGCTCAGAGTGAAGGTTCTGGGTTCAGTCCCAATCACCTGAAAAATAAGTTCGTGTGATGGCGGCAAGAGGCAAAGGATGGGAGAAGCAGGGAGAAGTGACGCTGGTGATAGAATGTGTTTGAGAAAGTGAAAAATGAGTAGCCCAGGAGAAGTAACATTCCAGGAACGACAGTGCTGATCTATATCCCCGGTACAACAGGGTCAAAATTCATTCTTCAAAGCACTGGCATCTTAATGCGCAGCTTGGGCACCCTGGAGTGGAATCATTTGTTTAATAAATCTTCGTACCCAGAAGAAAAATTTTTGTCATTTTGTTTTTATTCTTTCCCTGTCTTGATCTTTGTAAAATTTGGGGACATAAACCGGGAGGGGGGGGCTAATCATCTCTCAAGGATTTATCATCGACACACCTGGTTAGTATTTCTGGTTACCAAGCTTTTATCAAAGTTATGTTGACCCATTAATATTAATGAAGAAAGTAAACCACTTAAAAATGCTGCTTTTGGGTAGCAGCGGGTGGGGTTGCCATTATCACCTCCTTTATTCCTTGCTGTTCTTCACATTGTACTGCCCACTGGGGCTGTCAGCTGGATTTTCTTTACTAAAAGAACTAAATAATAAATTCAGCAAGCACTTATTTTATGTACCTGCTTTTCAGACATCACAAATGTTTTACAAGTGTGAGCAAAGCGCATTCCCACCCGCTGAACAGAAGTCACAGGCACAGCAGTGCTCGGGACTGTGCAAGTGGTGGCCTGTGAACTCGGCCAACGCGGGCGTGGCAGCACATTTCGGCCAGAGCTAGCTGCAGCGAGCGACCTGCATGTGTTCCGACCCTAACATAGATTTTTAAAAGTCAGAAAAAGTAAAAACAAAACAAAACAAAAACAACCCACACAAATTACCTAATATTCTGGAAAATCTCGAGGATACTGTGCTAGGTGAGAGGAAGCCGCCCGCTTCCAATGCACTGCGGAAGAGCTGTGAGGCTGACAGTTCAGACGCCAGCGAGCCCATCGGTGAGGCGGGGCTTGGTTAGGCAGCCGCCCTGACAGCCAGCGTGATGCTGCCGAGGGTCAGAGTGAAATGTAATGATGTACAGAAAGTGAGGATGTCATGAATTTACTGCCTAGAAGCCAGTGCAAACACTCAACATCTATTTCCTGTGTTAAAAACCATGTAAGTTTAATCCTTTTTGGCTGGCCTTGAACTTACTATGCAGCCCAACTGGCCTTGAACTGGCAGCAATCCTGCTGCCTCAGCCACCGTAATCCCAGCACTCGGGAGGCTGAGGCAGGAGGATCGCTGTGAGTTCGAGACCAGCCTGGGCTACATAGTGAGTTCCAGGTCAGTCTCAACTACACAGTAAGACCCTGTCTCAAAAAACCAAACACACACACACACACACACACACACAAAAAAAAAACCCAGTCATACCAGACGTGTAATAAGACCTTAGTATCTCAAAGGGAAAGTAAGATGAGGATAGTTTCATCTCAGACCAGGCAGATCAGGGCTGAGTGGAGTATTTGGGGCCAAAAGAGGCCAGGCCAGGCAGGATGCTGAGGGGAGTTGACGCTCAGGGGGCGCAACCTGGGCACAGACATCCAATGTGGGACAGCAGGCGGCAGGGCTTGAGGCCAGACCAAAGCTCACGAACCAGCAGGGGAAGGGAGGGAATGCCAGCCCAAGGGTGTCTGAAGGAGCCCGCCTGCTCAGAAGGTAGTGACGGCCAGGGCCCAATACTGGGTCTCAGGAGCAGAGTGCGTCTGCGGCCCGGCAGCCAGGGAGGAAGCCCACTGAAGACTCAGGGAGAGGTGCGAAGGCAGAAGTGAAGGGAACTGGGCTTCCCATGCTCTGAAACAAACAGGTCTACTGTTTATGGGCCAGCCCTGAACATCGTGGCGTCCAAGGAGAGAGACAGAGGCGACCCGGGACTACACGGAGTATGGTGACTGCAGGACCTTATGCAGGCCTGCACCTCAGTGACCGCCGAGCAAGCCAGACCTACTCGAGGTGAGCTCGCCCCCCTCAGGCTCAGCCAGCGCCTTGTCGTGAGAGGTCCCACTTTAGTGACCTAAGGCTTGCATCACCTCATCAGAAGTGACACTTCTGCTCCAGTTTAGCTGCCGAAGGCCCTCAAGTGTAAATGTGGTAAAGCCTTTGTCCCTGAGGGGGCCCAGGGTAGTGGGGCCCTAAGGGGGCATCCTTAGGTCTTCGGGTCTTGCCCTGAAAGGAGACTGGACAGTGACCCCTTTCTGCCCACCCCACTGCCACCATAATGTGCTGCCTGGCAGGAGCCCAAAGCAAGGGGCCACTCGGACTTGGGCTGGGACGTGCAAACCCGAGCCAAAAAAACATTTCTGCTTATAAAAGGAAAAGAAAAGTTCACTAAAAAATGAATGTTAAATCCAGACTTACTGTTTGTTTCTTTGTTTTGTTTTCCACCAGGGATCGAGCTTGGGACCTTGCGCTTGTGAGGTAGGCGGCAGCACCACTGAGCTAAATCCTCAGCTCAAATGAAGATTTGATAGAGACATGCAAACACAAACCTAATATATGAAAAGACATTTTATTACTTTACTATTACCATGCAGTATTAGACTGTACTTTCTCCAATGGCAAATGAGCCTCAGTATCATCTGTCTTTTGGAGGATTCAGTTTCATACGACGTCTGTGATACCTTGAGAAAAAAAAAAAAAAAAAAAAAACTGAGACATGACTCTTTTTTTTGGTACCAGGGATTGTACTTGGGTCCTTGTGCTTGCGAGGCAATATGACTCTTTTAACAAATTAATTACTCTTGCTGGGTGTGGTGGTGCACGCCTGTTATTCCAACACTCAGGAGGCAGAGACAGGAGGAAAGCTAATTATCCCTGATAGAGAACTTAAATGTTTATATTTTGCTGTTTTTATTGGAACTGCTTGAAATATCAATGAAATTTTATACTTGGGTCCTTGTGCTTGCGAGGCAATATGACTCTTTTAACAAATTAATTACTCTTGCTGGGTGTGGTGGTGCACGCCTGTTATTCCAACACTCAGGAGGCAGAGACAGGAGGAAAGCTAATTATCCCTGATAGAGAACTTAAATGTTTATATTTTGCTGTTTTTATTGGAACTGCTTGAAATATCAATGAAATTTTATCTATTTTTTTCAAGAAAATTTTATAAATATACTACTGAAATATCTCATGCATTATTATTTTTTGGGGGGTGTGCACTCGGGTCCTTGTGCTTGTGAGGCAGGCGGCGGATCCACTGAGCTAAATCCCCGGCCCTCTCATGCATTTTTTAACAATAGTCACATTCTCCCATTGTGGAAACTTTTGCTTTTTTTTTTTTTAACATTACTGCGGCTTGAACCCAGTACCTTCACACTGAGTTGCATTCTCAGCCCTTTAAAAAAACAATTTTTTTTGAGACAAGGTCTCATCAAGTTGCTAAATTGCTTAGGATATTTCTGAACTTTTGACGCCCCTGCTTCAGCCTCCCACAGCGCTGGGATTATAGGCATGTACCACCAAACCCTGCAAAAACTGCTTTCTATTAATTAGGCACTTTGGAAAATCTTTCAGCTCTTGGGGATAATTTCAAAATAAGGTGAATTACTGATTTTCAATTAAAAACTAGTAATTATACCTGTGTGTGGTGGCACACAACTGTAATCTCAGCACTCTAGGAAACTGAGATGGGAGGATTACAAATTTGAGCCCAGTCTGGTCAATTTAACAAGACCCGGTCTCAAAATAAAAGGAATGAAAAGGGTTAGGGATGTAGCTAAGTGTAAAGGCCCTGGGTTCAAACCTGAGCCTCACTAAAACAACAAAAAAAGACTTAATGATTTGTCTTCACAGTAAGAAATGCCACGTCATAAAGATGAACATGCACCATTAAAATCTGAATTAATAAGGGATATGTTCCTCTGAACAGAGACCTCTTAAACTATAAATTCATGTTTTAATAATAATAATAATAAAAGCGGAAGCCGGGCGTGGTAGTGTATAACTATAGTCCCAGCACTTGGGAGGCTGAGGCAGGAGGATCACAAGTTCCAGGCCAGCCTAGGGTACATGGTGAGTTCAAGGGCACCCTGAACTTAGTGAAACTTTGTCTAAAAAAACAAAGCAAGACCAAAAATAATTATAATGTCCAACCTAAGCATGGGTATGGTGAAATCAGAAGTATCAGAATAGAATTAAAATAAGAAATCAGTAGCAGATTATCTGGAAAATTTCAAAATATTCAAAACTTCAAAATAGAAATTAGCAACTACAAAGTATTCCATTAGTCAAAAAACGAAAAAAAGAAACTTTCACAAGGTAAACTGAAAAGTATTTTGAACTGAAAAACTTTTAAAAAGTCAAAATTTGTAAGACGCAGCCAAAGAGGTGAAGACTGGAAATGATGAACACTGAATGTTTAAAATAACTAAAAAATTAAAAGCTGAAGAGAAGAATAACAAAGAGCAAAAATGAACGAAATAGAAGACAAAAGCAAGAGTCAGCGGGGCAATATGGTTCCACACTGCTGAGCCCAGCACCGGGGGCTGAGGCATGATCTCTGAGACGTCAAGGCCAGCCTGAACTACACAGCAAGACCTGTCCTAGAAGTTTACAAAATAAAATAAAAACTACCAAAATCAAACTCCAAATCTTCTTTAAAATAAAAAAAAACTCACAATTATCAGGAATAAGAGAAGTAATATCACTACATATTATAAAAATATTAAAGACAGTAAGGAAATACCATGAACAACTGTATGCCAAGAGCCTCAGTAATTTAGATGAAATAGGAAAATTCTTTAGACACAAATTACTAGAGTTCCCTAAAGAAGAAATAAACAGGACAGCATTGTCAACTAAAGTAATTGAATATGTAATTTAAAACTTTCTGACAAAGAAAATTCCAGACTCAAATGGCTTTACTGGTGAATTCTAATGAACATTTAAGAAAGAAGTAATACCCGAGCCAGGCGTGGTGACACACACCTGCAATCCCAGCACTCAGGAGGCTGAGGCAGGAGGATCTGTGGGAGTTCAAGACCAGCCTGGGCTACACAGTGAGTTCTAGGTCAGTCTCAACTACATAGTGAGACCCTGTCTCAAAAAAACGAAAAAAAAGTAATACCCATTCCGTACACATATTCCTCAGAAAACTGCAGAGGAAGGAATACTTCTAGATCCATTTTATGATGCAAGCATTACCCAGAAACAAAACAGACAAAGCCATTACAAAACTGAGACCAACAGCCATAACAAACAAGGATATGAAAATTCTACCCAAATTACAGCAAACTGAACACACTGTTAAAAGAATAATACGTTATGACCAGGAATGCAAAGTTGAATTAACATGGAAACATTTTCTCCCATAAGGTTTATTGGTGCATTTTAGGTAGATACTACGATCACATTCATCATTGAGAATTTGTACCCGTACATGATATGTCTTGGTTCTGAAAGGCAACATCATTTAATATAATTCACCATCATAAAAGAGTAAGAAGGGTAAGCTTTGGGACCATCCTAATAAGTGCAGAAAAAAATGCATCCAACAAAATTCAACATCCACTCATGGTTAAAAAAATTTTTAAAAAGCAGGACTGAAGGGACTTCCTGAACTCGAAATAGAGCATCTACATAAATTCAACATACACTAAACACTGTACTTGATGTTAAAAGTGCATTCCCTCCCTAAAACAGGGAAAACAGTAGTGAAGCTTGCTCTCAACACTGTACTTAATGTCCCAAGCAATATGGCAAGACAGAGAAATAAAAATCATTATAAAAAGAGAGACTGTGTTATCATTATATATATATCTAATACATGCCAATAAAATAAATGTTTTGCTTCAAAAAAATAAAAAATAGGGCTGGGGATTTAGCTCAGTGGTTCTGCTGCCTGCTTTGCAAGCACAAGGTCCTGTGTTTGATCCCTGGTATCAAAAAATAAATAAATTAATAAATAATAATAATAATACTGTCAAAAAATAAGGACCTGGGATTTGGCTCAGTGGTTCCACCGCCTACCTGGCAAGCACAAGGGCCTGAGTTTGATCCCTGGTACCAAAACAAACAAATAAAAATAAATAAATAAAAGGAGAAATAAAAGGCTGTGGTAGTGCAAGCCTGTAGTCCCAGCATTTTGGGAGGCTGAGGCAGGAATATTGCAAGTTCAAACTCAGCTGGGACAACTATGTGTCTTTGTGAGACCCGGTCTCAAAATATAAAATAAAAAAGGTCGGGAGATGTTGCTCAGTGCAAAGGCCCTGAGTTCAATACCCAGTACCATAAAATCAACTAAATAACAAACATATCAAAATCCCTAAATAAATGGGAAAATTTAGTGTCATCTTCATGATACATTGAATGGTTATTGTATATTCTCCTAAAATTGATTTACAGATGGATTATAATCCTCTTTCAAAAAAATCACAGCATGCTTTTTATAGAAACTGAAAAGGCTATCTAAAATGTATATGGAAATGTAGGAGACACAGGATTGCTAAGAAAACTTCAAAAAATTAACAAAAAGGGCCAGGGATTTGGCTCAGTGATTCCGCCGCCTGCCTCGAAAGCACAATGGCCCGAGTTTGATCCCCTGTACCCAAAAAACAAAACAAAACAACAACAACAAAAAACTTACTCTATCTGGTTTCAAGACTTTTTTTAAAAAATTTGAGACAGGATCTTGCTCTCATTCAGGCTGGGCTCAAATTCACTACGTAGAGGTACAAATTTCCAACAATGAATGTAACTGTACTGTATCCCTAAAATGTACCAATAAACTCAATTAAAGTTGAAAAAAAAAAACTTTATCTATCTGGTTTCAAGACTTTTTAAAAAAAATCTGAGACAGGATCTTGCTCTCATTCAGGCTGGGCTCAAATTCACTATGTAGCCCAGGCTGGCCTTGACCTTGAAGTGACCCTCCTGCCTCAGCCTCCCAAGTTCTGGGATTATAAACATGCACCACTGCACCTAGCCAAGACTTATTTAATGTAAAGATAGACATATACATTCAAGGAGCAAAACAGAACCTGCGACCAACACTGATTTTCAACAAAAGTGCTAGGTCAGAGCCAGGGATTTAGCTCAGTGGTTCTGGTGCCTGGCTTTTAAGTGCAAGGTCCCCAGTTTGATCCCCAATACCAAAAAAAAAAATAAAAAATAAAAATTTTTAAGTGCTAGGTCAACTCAGTGGGGAAGGGAAACCTACGGTCTTGAAACAAGTAGAGATACTATACATATGCAACAAAATGAAGTTCAACGTATGCTTCACACCATACAGAAAAATCAGCCCAAGACTTAGACATTAAAGTTAAACTTATAAAACTTAAAGAAAAATATATAGGAGATAATTTAATTGACTTTGGGCTAACCAAAAATTATTTAAATATAACAAAAAGCCTGAGCTACAAAGGAGAATGTTGTGAACTAGACGTTATAATTGAAAAGCTTGTGATCTTCAAAAGCTATTTAAGAAATAAAAAAGCAAGCCATACAGAAAATATTTACAAAGCGCATATCTCATGAAGTCCTTTGATCTAAAAATTTATATTTTAATAACACAACCAATCTGCTCTTTAAAAAACAGCAAAAACCGAGCCAGAGATTTAGCTCAGTGGCACCATGCCTGCCTTGAAAAAATAGCAAAACCTTACAGATACTCCACCAAGCAGGAGACCCAGTCCAAGCACACAAACAGTCACATCATTAGTCATTGGAGAAATAAAAACTAAAACAATGGAATGTAATTAAAAAGCCTACAGTACCAAGTTGAAGGGAGGATCTGGAACAGCTAGAATTCACACTGTTGGTGGAAATCTAAGAGGGTCAGTCACTTTGACAGTTTCAGGTTAATTTAAATATGCCTTTACCACACAACTCGATAACCTTACACATAGGAATTTACCCGAGAAATGGAACGTGTCAACACAGTACTCGACATGTACTTGAACATTTGCTTAGCTTTATTCATTCAAGCCAAATATTGCACAGAACTCAAAATGCCCATCTACGCATTAGTCGATAAACAAACTGTGGTCTATCTATACAAGGGAATATCACTCAGAAATGAAACAATCCAGGCACGGGGGTGCACATCTATAACCCCAGCTCTCAGAAGGCTGAAGCAGGAGGATCACTGTGAATTCAAGGGCAGCTTGGGCTACAAAGTAAGTTCAAGGCAGTCTGAATTATGTAGCAAGACCCTGCTCCCCATGTGTGTGTATGCATGTGTGCATACACACATATACATATATATATATACATATGTGTGTGTGTGTGTGAAATACTTTTTTATATCTCTTAATAAAACTTATTTTAAAAGATGTTACATATACTCAGTTATTAAATTCAGAACAGGTCCTATTCTTTTGAATGCTACAACTTAAAAATTGTAAAGTATTGGGCCAGGGATTTAGTTCAGTGGTTCCACTGCCTGCCTCGCAAGCTCAAGGGCCCGAGTTTGATTCCTGGTACCAAAAAAAAAAAAAAAAAATTTTGTGAAGTATTAATAAAATCATTCTTCTACATATTGCTTGAGGCTTAAAGAGAAATGGTCACTGATATCTACAAACCAGTATTTGCAAATGGCTTACAATAATCCAAAATATGTATGTAGATACCAAATAAATATTTGTTGAGGGGCTGGGATTTAGCTCAGTGGTGCCGTCACCTGACTTGCAAGTACAAGGTCCTGAGTTTGATTCCCAGTACAAAGAAAAAAAAAACGAAAAAAGTGTTGAAATGATTTGAAAGTACAATTCCAGGTAAAAATGTTCTTTAGGCATATAAACTAATATCTGGGTTTTGATTGTGCGAGTGTATTTTTTTCCTGAGCTTGTTTTTAGGATATTGGGACAAGCAATTTCAATTAAAGTCTGCTTACAACTGAAAGTGCAGTAATCCTGATGGGTAAATGATATACCAGGTTAAAATAATTAGCAGTCAAACCTAATTTAGCAGTAATAAGATTAATAGGTAAATAAGATTAACACATTCACGATGGGGCCGTTATTCCTGTGTCTCACTGTTGAGCAGCTGTGAATCAACAGTGGTACATACGCCACTGTCCCCTCAGGTGGCACGGGATGGTCCCACTGGGCGGTATAAGGTGCTTAATGGGACAGTCATGGGTGTGCCACCAGTGGTTCAAGCCAGTGGGGACATGTTAAACATAAATTGGGAGTTAGATACAAATGTCTAAAGATTACATGCTTGTCTTTAAGACAGCTGACAGTCATCTTACAATAGAAGCTAAGTTAAGTAGAAATATTACAGGCAGCTGGACAGCGCTAGGCCCTTAAGGGAGTCAGTGCAAAAGATGAGAACACAGCACAACTGTGGCTCGAGGCACAGCTAAAAAAGATTAAAGTCACAGCGGCCAGATTTTCATACTTCCCTAAGGGATACCGGGAAGTCTGAGATTATTGGACCATTATCTCATTAGGGATGGCCCATCCTTTCCCACTAAAACTAAGACTAAGTTACTAAGATCACTAAAACTAAGACTAAAGAACACAGTAAGACTATAGGTGACTGACCAAGGCTAGTGCTGTCATATGGGTCAGTTCAGCCAAGCAAAGTGGCTATTTGTGTTATCTCACCAGTTGATTATAGCTTTGACCCACACTGTACCCACCTCGTGACTTTGCTCTATAAAACTTTCTCAGAGAAGTGGGTTCACTGGCAACCTGTTCTGGATCTCTCCTGTTTCTCAGGAGCTATTCCTATTCATTCCTATTCCCCAATAAATAGAGCCGGGGATTTAGCTCAGTGGTTCCACTGCCTGCCTCACAAGCACAAGGACCTGAGTTCAATCCCCAGTACCAAAAATAAATAAATAAAATTCCCTACTCTTAACTTCCGTTGTCCTGGCCGGGAATATAGTTCAGCGGTGCAGTATCTGCCTGGCAAGTACAAGACTTTGAGTTCAATTCCAGGCACACACACACAAAAAAACTTCCATTGTTCCTTAGAATTAATTCTTCAACTTTAGGGAACATGAATTCTGTGCATCTGACATCTAGCAGATTGAAAGTTACACATTTATTTCCCCTATATCATCTTGGAGGCCCCAAGGAAATAATTAAAAGGAGTTAAGAGTTTTATGGAGCAAAATCATGAGGCAGGTGCAATATGGGTCAAAAGCTACAATCAACCATTAAGATTGTAAGTATAGCAGGCCAGGGATTGAGCTCAGTGGCACTGCACTTGCCTCGCAAATGCTCAGTCCTGAGTTGGCTCTCCGTAGGTAAAAAAGAAAAAAAAGACTGTAAGTGTAGCTGCTTGGCTAATATTGATCCAATAGTAGCAGGGGCGTCTGGATGAGACCACTAATGTTGGTCGCTGATCTATAGTCTTAGTCTTGTCTTTAGTCCTAGACAGGCTCTGCCTGTGTAGTTCAGGCTGGCCTCAGCTCTCTGCAATCCTCCTGCCTCAGTGCTGTTGGGATCACAGGCGTGTGTCACCCCACGCAGCTGCCTGAGCTTCAGCCTTGTCCCTTCAGGTGACACCTGCAGACAACCTGGGCGGACGGTGTTTACGGAGGACTACAGCAATACAGGACACAGGAAGGACACGGTACTGAATGCCATACAGAAGTACCAGATGAGCACTGAACTTAAGTATCTAGGTCAAGTTGCAAAAATAAAAATTAAACATGACAGATGATATGACTTATGGAAAGAGATCTGAGAATACAAAAACACTTTAAGAGAAAAAGCTATGGAATGACTTGCTCATTTTTTTTCACACACCCTAACTTATAATTACAATGATATTTAAAAACCCAGACAGCGTACATAAACGAAAGGTGTACTAAGTAACACAGAAAAATCAAAGAAAGAGATTTAAAAAATAAAAGCAGGAACTGAAAGACCATGTTTGGCCAAATATACCACAGATTTTTTTCTTGGGAAACCTATACAGAAATATCACCTTTAATAAAGACAGTGGTAATAGAGGGGCTTTTTTAGACAGGAAAAGGACGGTTTCATTATAATGAATCCGAAACTTTAGGAAGAAGTCTATTTTGAAATATTTAAAGCCAAGTAACGACTGGGAGTAAAGAGGAAGTAAAGTATGACTGGGGAAATAAAATGAGTAACAGAACGGACTGCATGCCATGCACAAAGTAACCAGAGCGAAAGCTCAGTGATTTCACCATGATATGTAGTGCCCTGGGGAATTGCCATCATAACTAAGGACAAAAGAGGAAGTTAACTTCTTAAGAGGAACTAAAAAACTAAACTGAGCTCCAGGATCCACAGATCCACTGCTTTCAAAATTGTTCTCCCTCCAAAGTCAACAGAACAAGGGGCTCTCGCTCCTCATTCCCAGACGTGTTTCCCACTCACACGAATGGTACCACTATCCTCCCAGGCCGTCTTGCAGCAGACATCTCTGCCCAGTACCAGCGGGCTACGAGTGGCAAATGCTTCTTGCTTTCTGTGATTCGGCTACACTGTTTTACATCAGGAGTAGACTGAAGCCCTGCGTGACTCAAACGGGCAGGTCAGCTGGCAGAGTTGGCCCAGTATTGCTCCTTTGCTAATGGCTGTCACTGAGGCCTAAGTGTTCTGTGAAGTGGCAAGGGTCTGCTGAGTTATGTGCAGCTGAGGTTAGTATGACTACATCCATTCCCCTGAATTACAGCGTTCCACTGACTTGATGGGTTGCAGGCTAACTGCACCCATCCCCAGTACCTATTTGTGCTACCCAAACAAGATAAGCAGTGCCCTACCTGGTGCCATCATGCCAGGCGTTTGGCAGTATTTCAATAGACGCCTTCAAAGCATACCTGGCTCTCTATTCCTTCCCATGGTTGTATTCAATCAACACTGGGTATGCTTGGGGGCCTTTGTCTTTGTTGCCCAGAGCAGCACTGATCAGGTTCCAAGACCCAGCTTTTCTCTAAGTCTTGTTTTCTGTCTTTATTCTTTAGCCTTGTGCTGTTATGGTTCACAGGAGGCCAGGACCCACTGCAGAGGTTCTGGAAACATCATCTTCCCCATTCCCTTTATCTTCTATCTCTTCCCCCCTCTCCTTACTGCATTCCTACTAATGCTTAATTAAATTCTTAAGCACCAATCCCCTTTTTGCTTTTGGTACTGGGGATCAAACTTGTGTCCTTTTGCTTGCGAGGCAGGCGGCAGAACCACTGAGCTAAATCCCCAGCCCAGCACCAATCCTCTTTTCATTTTCCCCCTTTTTATTCCCAGAGGTGGTCCATTTTAGCTCTACAACATTTTTTTGAGACAGGGTTTCACTATTCAGTTCAGGCCAGCCTTGAACTCACGGTGCTCCTCCTGACTCAGCCTCTTGAGAGCTGAGATTACAGGGGTGCGCCACCACACCTGGCTCTTCAAAATTTTTCAGTGGATTATTATAAGTTTCCCCGACCCCAATTTTTCCTTATATTCCCTTGTCCCAAACATAGAGCTTCCTTAATAATTTTCTAATGCATAAGTGTCAATTGACTTCTAAAAACTCCTCAGCACAAAATGCTTCATGGTACCCTTCCTACATCCCACCTCATATTCTAGGTTTCACCTAATCTGAACTATACATAGGCTTCCTAGAAACACTTCATCTCACATGCGATTCCTTCTGCCCGCAGAGCTTTTTCCCATTCACTATAACTATCTCTGAATCACTGTTCAAGTGTCAGTCACATTTGATTTTTCTTTCTTTTTTTGAGAGGGTCTCTCAATGTAGCTCAGGCTGGCCTTGAACTCATGGCAATCCTCCTGTCTCAGCCTCCCAAGTACTGGGATACAGGCATGCACCACCACACCCAGCTGATCTTAATTGTTTACTATCTTCACTCCTTGACTGTAAGCAGCTTACAAACAGGTTTTGTGTTTTTGATCACTCAGCACTTAGACAAATTCATTACTACTATTAATGTATCCTGCTATACATGTGCCAGCCCAGTGATAGCTGTGGGGTTATACAAGTAAGAGCAAAATTTGTTCAGACAAACAGCAAAAACCAAGAAGACAGGTATGAAAGCAGTGTGAGGTTTTCAGTTCAATTCCTATCACCACACACACACAAATCAAAACACAAAAACAAATTCTGACAGAGGGTAAAAACAGTAGCACATCCCTGTAATTCCAGCTACTTAAAGGCTGAGACAAGAGGCTTCCAAACTCAAACCCAGCCTGTGCAACTTAGGGACTTAGTGGGATCCTGCCTCAAAAAACTCTAAAAAGAGGGTGGGGGATAGGGGTGTAGTTCAGCACAAAGGCCCTTCGTTCAATCCCCAGTACCTAAATAGATAAAGAAAAAGGGGTGGGGAGAGAGCTCAGTGGCAGAGCACCTCTAGGTTTGATCCCCAGTACCAGGAGGAGAAAAAGCACAAAAACAAAGAACGTATGCAATAAAATGTGAGCACTTACAAACCGAAGGGTAATAACCGTATGTCTACAGGAACAAAGAATAATATACTCAGTTATTTGCTGAACCCCAATTTTTTTTTTTTTTGAGATAGGGTCTTGACATGTAGTCCAGGCTGGCCTCAAACTCAGTGATCCTCCTGCTTCAGCCTCCCCAGTGCTGGGATTACAGACGTGCACCACCATGCTCAGTGTGAACTCTAATTCTTTCACGTTAAAAAAATGGATAAACAGGTGAGGACAGAATCAATTATTTATCAGAAGGAACAAAAACAATATACTAAATGTCTACAATAGAAGAATTTTCAAGAACTCTTGCAAAATTCATTGAAAGCTTTAAATTCTCTCATTAAAAGAAGAAATAGGCCAGGTATGGTGGTGTACGCCTGTAATCCCAGCACTTAGAAGGCTGAGGCAGGAGGATCATCAAATGGTTAAGGCCAGCTACACAGTGAGCTCAAGGTCAACCTAGACTACATAGTGACTACTCTGTCTCAAAAGACCAAAATAATATTACTAAATAAAATAAAGGAAAAATGAACTATTTCATTTTAACTATAATATATGTGGATTGAAAACTGTAATAAAAGGAAAAGAAGAAAAACGAGAAAAAAGCATAACATAGTATGTGGTCATGCACGGGATTCATTTCCCCACGCACAATACCATTTCAGAAGCTGTTAAGGCAAGAAAAGTTGTGTTCTTTTACAGTATGTAGTGGGCAATGAAGATGGGAAATAAGACTTACAGTCCATGAGGGTACCAGCGATGCTTGGTGGTGAAGAACATCTTGCTGAGTTGTTCTATCATGGGTCCTTGCTCAAGGCATTCACGTTTTTCTTCTAATTTGGTTTTCAGCACTAGATCATGTGTTTCTTCAATATTATGGACAGGATCTGGTTGAGGGATGGGCTACAAAAGAATCAGCAACAAACAATATCAAAATATAAAAATATTTTAGCCAGGACTTGATTGAGTTGACAATAAAACAAGTCCCCTGCTCAGTAACTCACTCAGTACTTCAGGGGAGGTAAGTTATCAGAACAAGTCACACAGTTGTATGATTCTGCAGAGTCAGAAATGTTTTTCTTCTTACAATAAAGTTTTGATTTCTTTTCTAACAATAAAATTCTTACTCAAAATTATTTTTCCCCAATAATAAAGTACTTCTGTCTCTATTTTCCAAAGTATCAATGAGGCCCAGGATTTCTCTCTGGCATACAAGTTTACAGTCTGTCTTGTGGACCCTGAAGGTGAGATTCACTGGGCTGGGTGTAAAGCCCTTGACTAGCACATGTGCCAGGTCCTGGGTTTGAGCTCAGCAATGTAAAAATCAAACAAACAAAAGAATTACAGAATATAACTGCTCTTAGATTCTATAGAAACAAAAAAGTTTCATTCTGGGTGACAGAAATGCTATCAAATAATGCTTTATGGTAAATTTGAGCCCCCCCGCAAGAACTAATTAGTAAAAAATTGCATCTCCCCAAATACATACGTGATACAACATATTCCCATCAGCAACAGTGGCTCACTAAAGCCTTTAGGACTCACTGACCTGAAGGGCCAAGTTACCTACTTCAAATATAAGTAATATTAATGTGCCACGTGTCGTGGTGCACACCTGTAATCCCAGCACTCGGGAGGCTGAGGCAGGAGGGTCACCACATGTTCGAGGCCAGCCTGGGCTACAGAGTGAGCTGAAGCCCAGCCTGAACTGCATAACAGAGATGTCTACCCCAAAAAGAGACATGTGAGTAAACAGAATTAATGTGTGTAACAATAATTATAACATTCAATGTTACATAATGTCACAATGAAAAAGTCCTGTTGATAATGTAACAACTATAAGACTACTTTGCTTTACAAACAACCATACACATTATAGAACCATGAAAACCTAGCATTACAACCAGATATGAAACATTCAAATACAGATGTCTCCTTTATGTTTTTAACCCTTATTGAAAACTACAACACTTCACCTCTATATTAAATATCATAATATATCTACTTTATATTCATGAAAAAAGAGGACTTCTTAAAAAGGCAAAACTGGGTATACACTGGGTGCGGTGGCACATACCTATCCTAGCACTTGGGAGGCCAAGGCAGGAAGATGCAGTTAAATTCAGGATAAGCCTAGGCTACATGGTTAAGTTTGAGGCCAGGATTACTACAAGACCCTGACTCAAATAAAAGGCAATGCATACGCATACAGAGGTGGCACAACTGAGTAAGTACTTCAGAAATGCAAAGCAACAGAGACCAATGAGAAGTAGAAAGGGAATAAAGTGACAGTCCTATCACAGACAGAGTAATTCTACTAGGGGTAAGCAACATGAGTATGTAGTTGTTCGTGGTAGTACACACCTATAATCTAACTATTCGGGGGGCTGAGGCAAGAGGATCACCAGTTGGAGACCAGCCTAGGCAACTTAGTGAGACTGTCTCAAAGTAAAAACTAAAAAGGGCTGGGACATAGCTCAGTGGTATGTTGTTCTTGGGTTTGATTCCCTGTACCCACTCCATAAAAAAAAAAGAAAAACAAGTAATGGGATGTAGGCAATTGTTTCTCAACCTTTTGGCTAAGATCAAGTGGAATTCAGGCAAGAACACATAAGATTCATTAATAAGCCTGGGATTTAGCTCAGTGCCACTGCCACCAGCCTTGCAAGCTCAAGGTCCTGAGTTCGATCCCTGGTACCAGGGGGAAGAAAAAGTTACATTAATAAGGAAGCACTTACTTATTAGTAATGTAACACTCTCTCCTATGGTAGGAGAGAACAAGAAGTGTGTGTGTGTGCGTTTGTGCATGTGTGCGTGCATGCATGCACACATGTGTATGTGGTACTGGGATCCAGCCCAGGGCCTTGTGCACACTATGCAAGTGCTCCATACAACACTACGGCCCAGCCCAAGGAGGAAACAACGAAAAAGCTAACATACACTGTGATCTGATTCTACATGGCAGTTCCATGGTCTTGGCCAAGTAAAACTTAAATTTCCCTTTCTGTAAAATCAGTGGAGTAATATCTACCTCAGAGGGGTTTGAAGAGTAAGTAAAATGATATTTACAGTAGTATGCTTTGCTGTCCCAAGTACAGTTTAGTAAGTCGTAGGTAGCTATTAACATCCCCTCCAACCACCAGGGATCTAACTCAGGACCTTGAGCTTGTGAGACAGGCCTGCATGGCACCTCTGAGCTAAATCCCCAGCCCCTTATTAACATTTCTTTTAAACAAAAATGAGGAGGTATAGCTCAGTGGCACCACATCTACCTGGCAAGAGCAAGATCCCGAATTCGATCCCCAGTACTACACACACACAAAATAAATAATAATAAAAATTAAAACCACAAACAGAAAAAGTGATATAAATTATATTAAAGAGGAACTGCTCCTTAGATATTTAAAGTAATCTTAAAAGACCATCTCTTGATAAAGTGAAATAATAGTATCTTTATAAATTACTATTATACCCTGAAAGGTACACTAAGAAAACACGGAACTTGAGCTGTGAGTTGTCAGAACCAAAATGGAGTCACACGTCAAGCCCTAACAAATAAGAAGCAGCAGAGGAAGAGGAAGCAGAAGATGAAGTACCAGCAGTAAATACAGTGGGGAGGTTCTGAAAGACGGCTTCTTGTGCATATTTTGCCCAATAACGTGAACTGCCATTAACTGCAACCCTGCACAACACCCCTGCCATGTCACACAAATTATGTCAGGGAACATCTGCCCAACAACAGCTCCCTCACGGATCCCTGTGGCTCGTTCTGAACATGCAGCGTACTATGGGACTCCTATTCTCACTGTAGTGCTCTGCTATTTCAAACTCCACCTCTGGAGAGTCTACCCCTATTATCACTTAGGTTTTTGTACTTGTTGGTAAAAATCAAATGTTTAAAACAATACAAAAGCCAGGTGTGGTAGACACACCTATAATCTCAAAAGCACTTTTTGAGGCTGAAGAAGGAGGATCAGCAAGTTTAAAGTCAGCCCAGGCAATTTAGCAAGACCCTGTCAAGATATAAAACAAAACAGAGCTTGGGATGTAGCTTAGTGTGAAGGCCTAAATAAAATCAATCAAGAAGTTATTTTCAAGTGTAATAAATGTCCACTGTCTCTCCCTACCCCCAAGCAGGCTTGACTCTAATTTGGCACAAACTCTTTTTCTCTTACATGTTTCCAGGTGCGAAGATAAAAGATCCTGGGATTAATAGATTCTTTGAAGTCCATACCAGAGCCCCTGGCAGATTCAGAACTTTTTTTATCTCTAGTAC
This sequence comes from Fukomys damarensis, assembly GCF_012274545.1. Classification (NCBI taxonomy): domain Eukaryota; kingdom Metazoa; phylum Chordata; class Mammalia; order Rodentia; family Bathyergidae; genus Fukomys; species Fukomys damarensis. The sequence continues at coordinate 54,928,771 of NW_022900927.1, read as the reverse complement.
TCCTTGATCAAACTTCAAAGAAAGGGTAGGTAAATGTTTCAGTACAATGAAAAATAAATAAAACGGACTGTCAATTTTATTCAACACTCAGAACTGTCATCTTGAACTTCCTTTTAAGAATTTTTAAATTTGACTTTTAAAATTCCCATTAAATTAAATACTAAAAAGACATACTAACTTCTTTACATCTTTCCTTTTTCTACATCATTTATTTTTGCCCCCGGTACAGTATCTTTATTTTCTTAAATACAAAACCCTAAATTTTAGAAAAAAGTTTTAGAATTTTAGTACTTTAATAAAACACACATCTGGCAGAAGGAAGAAGAGGATCTTTTTCCTTGCAGGATGTTTAGATTCAACACTGTTGGAGAGCACGGTAGGGTAGTAAAGTCTTACCCTTCAAGGAAGAGTGGGAAGGATGGAGCAGAAATGACAGGAAAAAAAAGAGTGGATGATATGGTTTGACAACACAAGTTCCAAAGCTGGAGACTGTAAGATGAGGGAGAAATAATCTGGATATGACCTTGAAGAACTACAAAGTCCAGTGGTAAAAGAAATGGGACAGAACACAGCAATGACTGGAAAGATTGCAGGGGAAGCAGTGTCCCCAGCACAGTCAGATCTCCATCAGAGTCGGGAGTGAAGGAGACATTCTGGAAAGGTCAGGGTTATGAGAGAATCTGTCAATGACAGTAAGTTCTACAATCATAGTGAGAAACTTTTGTTGTTTTTTATTTTCCTTATTGAGTTTATTGGTACATTTTAGGTACACAGTACAGTTACATTCATCATTGGGATCTTGTACCTTTACATGATGGGTCTTGGTTCTCATTTGTTTTGTTGTTTTTTTAAGTGGGAAAGTTTTGAGAGTTGGGAAGGACAGAAGAGTCAGATGCGTGGACATAAAGCCAAATGGAGATGAGTCCAGATGTTAAAAATATGTCCTAGTGGCCTTGGGCTTCTTGGAAGAATTACTACAAGAGAGACAGAGCAGGTAGCCGGACACACAAGGTAACAGCAGGAGACAACAGAGTGAGCTGGAGGGTTGACAGCACAAAGGCCAGTGAATCAGGCCTATTTTTGTACATTTTACCCAAAGAAATGAAACAAAAGAGGCCCTGGATTAGTGCCTATGACACGTGAGCAGGACACGCAGCAGGAGGAAAGTGCTGAAGACAGAGTAAAGAGTGGGCACAGAGCTCAGTAGAAGGACACTCACTTAGCAGGTATGAGGTCCTGGGCTCGATCCCCAGCAACCCCAGAAATGAAGCAAACAAACTGAATAAAAACTAGCAAAAGGACAATAATCTATTAAAATCAACAAGCACGCTGGCCCTAGTGATTTGTAAAAATAGGTCTCACTAAATACATTATTATTTGTTTGCTCCTCAAAAAGCAAATCAGAGCGGGGCATATTGGCACACACCTGTAATCCCAGCACTCCCAAGGCTGAGGCAGGAGGATCACAAGTTCAAGGTCAGCCCTGGCTTCATGGTGAGTTTAAGGCTGGCCTGAACCACACTTATCACAAGCTTGTGTCAAAAGAAAAGAAAAGAAACCTAACCTACTATGATTATGTTTGGTACTAAGCGATATACCTTTCAATAAAATTATTGAAATACAAAAAAAAAAAAAAAAAAAAAAGAAAAAAAAAAAAAAAAAAAAAAAAAAAAAAAGGAATCAAAACAGTAAAATGAAAACACCAAACAAGAGATAAGCAAAGAAATAATTCTCTTTATATACTATAAGGAAGTATAGTATTGACATTTCTAACAGCAAATTAACAATTTTTTTCATACATACTCTTGTGTGTTCATATGGAACGTCCACAGAAGGGTGGTAGCATACTATTGTCCTGCCATCAGATGTCAAAGCAAGTTCTACTTTGCTAAAAAAGAATGTTTTAGACATAGAGTTATACTACATCCAAGGCACAGTGACTATTCTTAGAGCTAAAATTAATTCATCACAAACTGCTAAAAAGAATCTGCTAATTACTGGAATGGAAAAACCCGAAAACTAGTGAATGGAAAAACCCGAAAACTAGTGATGACAAACCTTTTAGACTCTACGTGCCCAAAAAGCAACCCAAAATTCACTTATTTATCACAAAGTGCCAACACTGCCCCATGTGTGCCGTTATCTGAGGCTCGACTGCTAGGGCTATGTGGGTTAACAACTTGCAAGCCAAAAGAGGGCCCAACACCACTGCCCAAGACCATTCCACAGAACACATTCAGCTCAACTACCACAACAGAATAACGAGTGTTTGTTTAAACTGCACAGTATTTTCTACCTGACAGAGGTAAGGCAGTACACTGGCCATGTTTTATCACTGAAAACCTGGCTCGGCATGGTGGCACTTGGCTATAATCCTTTACTCAGGAGGCTGATGCAGGAGGACAGCCAGGTAAGCTCAGCCTAGGCAACTTAGTGAGACTGTGCCTCAAAATAAACAGTGAGAAGGGATGGGGATCTAGCTCAGTGGTACAGTGCTCCTGGGTTGGAAAGGAAGGAAAAAAGACAGGGAATGAGGAGGAGAGGGAGGGAGATAGGAAGAAAAGGAAAAGGAAGGAAAGAGCAAGGGAAGGATTGATTCAACATCCTAACAACACCAATTTTTGTTTATTTGCTCATACTAATAGGGACTGAACCTAGGGCTAATCAACTGAGCTACAGCCCCAGCTACAGTCTCACTGAATTGCCTGAGGTGAGTTTAAACGTGCAGTTCTCCTGCTCAGCCTCCCAGAGAGCCAGTTTAGGCAATGACTACAATTTGTTTTTTTTGTCTTTTTGTACCAGGAATTGAACTCAGAACCTCATGCTTGACAAGCAGGTACTGTGCCACTGAGCTATATCCCTGGCTCTATGACTACAATTTTTTTTTTTTCTGGTACCGGGGATTGAACTCCAGTCCTTGAGCTTGCAACGCAGGCCACAGAACCGCTGAGCTAAATCCCCGGCCCTATGAACACAATTTTTAACTATCGATTGGTTTTTAATGAAGTTTTACATAATGCAAAACAATTACAAGACTCAATTTTTCAAGTTTAAAAAGTTACCTAGTCCAGGGGCCAGGGATTTAGCTCAGTGGCTCCACACCTGCCTCGCAAGCTGCAAGGCCCTGAGTTCAATCTCTAGCACCAAAAAGACCCCACAAAAGTTAATTAGTCCAACTGGGTGTGGTGGCACACAACTGTGATCCCAGTGCTTGGGAGGCTGGGGCAGGAGAATCACTGTGAGTTCAAAGCCAGCCTGGGCTACTTAGTGAGTTGAAGGCTAGTCTGAACTACATGGTGAGACTGTCTCAAAAAAAACCCAGCTAAGGCCAGGGCTAACCAGCTAACCATGTTAACCAGCTGGATGTAGTGGCACACGCCGATAATGCCAGCACTTGGGAGGCTGAGGCAGAAGGACTGCCATGAGTTTGAGGCTAGCCTGGGCTACATAGTGAATTCAAGACCAGCCTGAACTGCATAGCAAGACCATGTCTCAAAAATAAAACAAAATACAAAATTAAAGAAAAAAAAAAGACTTTTCATTGTAGTTTCTCCACATTAACTGCCATGGTTTTCCTAATTTTTAGCATAGTGACTGGAATAAGTAGAATTTTTCAGTATCAAACAAAAGAAAAATAACTACTTAAACTAATAGTATGAACCCTAACAGAAAACCATAAAAACTAATTATCTTGAGCTGGGTGTGGTGGCGCACACCTGTAATCCCAGCACTGGGAGGCTGAGGCAGGAGGATCACTGTGAGTTGAGACCAGCCTGAGCTACATAGTGAGTACCAGGTCAGTCTCAACTACACAGTGAGACCCTGTCTCAAAACAAACAAACAAACAAACAAAAAAAAACTAATGATCTTTTCCAAAAGGCAAAAGCATGCTTCAGGAGGAAAAGATAGCATTTCTAACAGCATGTCACTTTTATAGCAAATTAAGTATTCACTGAAACACAATGATTTTTATTTAAAATGTTCATAATCCTAAACACTGGATAGAATAAGATCACTGAAATAAATTTTAAAAACAAAATTACAGAAAGACTAACCACAAAAATAAGCAAAAGAAAATTAAATCATTTCAGATAAAATTAAAACTATTTTTTCTATTGAATTTTAATACATACCAATTATAGTCATCTGGAAGAGAAGAATACGTAGACTTACAACAAATATGAGATAAAGCTCCATCTGCAAAAACCCAAGACAATGAAATAAATTTAGTTAATTTGACTTTTTTTTTTTTTTTGAGCCAGTCTTGCTATGTAGTCCAGAACTCTCTAAATAGCCCATGCTGGCCTTGAACCTGTGGCAATCCTCCTGCCTCAGTCTCTCAAGTACTGGGATTACAGGCATGTGCCACCACACCCTGCTAGATTTAGTTAATTTGAGCATATACTCTCACATTAATTTAAAGCTAGGTTACTCATTTAACCAACATGTACTGTTTCCTATGAAATAGTTCTCCAGTAGGTACCAGGGATCAATAGCAAATAAATCTGAGTCCTGCTTTCAGAAGGGACCACAAGAAGGGACTTGCCTGGTACGGACAGGCAGCACAGGGAAGAGAGTGACACTCGCACAGGCCTGGCCAGTGCAGAGTGTCCACGGTACCCCAAGGAGCGAGGCAATGAGACAGAGTTCATAAAGGCTGAATACAATGTTCCCCCAGGGGAAACAACAAGCACAACAGACCCAAGAAAGTCCAGTGGTACCTCAGTTCATGAGCTTGATGCTTTGCACGACTCAGCTCACAAACTGAACTGGACAAGAAGTGAACCAAATTTCCCCATAAGGTCAATATTGAACCTGAACATTGAACTTGATTCGGTTCTTATCCAATTCAGCTTGTGACCAGAATTGTGGACTTAAATTTGTGAATTGAGGTAGCACATTGCAAACTTTCCAAGAAAGAATATGGGATGTACATGGGCATTCTGAGGTATATAATTTAGAAAGTGTGTTAAGTGATAAAAACATAAAGTTTTTTTCCTTTTTAACTGTATTTTCCTTTTTTTAAAAAACTTAAAGTTCAAGAGTCATAATTACTTTAAATGTTCCCCAAAGGTCCATTTCTGCTTTTTAAAATAGTATGATTTTTCAATACAAAGAAAAAAGTTTAGAAGTAGCTCGTTATAGTTAAAAGTAAATTCTAGGCCAGGCATGGTGGTGCAGGCCTGTGATCCCAGCATTTGGGGCCACGGTGTTTGTCACTACGAGCATGACGGAGCAAGAGTGGGTAATTTTCCTCTGTAGCCTCAATTAGCTCTTAGGTAACTTGATATTCTGACAATCATCCCAACCCATTCATTTCAGGGCAACAAACGTTTATTTATCCCTTGTCATGTATAAGAAGCACTAGGGACACCAAAACAGACATAATATAAAAGTAGTAAGAAATCTAGTAAGAAAAGGTAAATAATTTGCAGTTGGTTTTCCGAGCAACTTGTGTGAAACTGATTAGGCCTGGCTACTCATCAGCTGTAGGCTGGGTTCCTGTCAAAATGAATGCAAGGCTAAGTAGCAAGGGGCCTTTTCTCCCAATTCTCATCAACAAAAATACTTCGAAAGAATCAAAAGCTGACTATAATTTTGTTTTAACTCTTAGTTTATAGCTAATGTCTCTGAGCAATCTCCTGCTGTATATACTTAATTCTAAACTGACTTTATTCTGAATGTGTTAAATATTATAAGCACAGCTGGGCATGGTGGCACATACCTGTGATCCCAGCAGGACTGCTGCGAGTTTCAGGCCAGCCTGAACTACTGTCTCAAAAAAAAAGCCTAAATGATATAAGCTCAGAACCTTAGGAGTGGGGAGTGAGGGGGTGAACAGGGGCAGGAATGGAAGGGAAGGCTTGTTACAGAGAATGATCAGGTAAACTTTTCAATACTGTATTGAAAAGTATCTAGTGGCCAAAACGTTTTTCCGTACCTCAAGTGCCCCCAAATCACATATTTATTACTTTTTTGTCCTAGTTTTCAAACAGTTTTCCTCCTAACACAATAAACTTTCAATTACAAATAGTAGGAAATAAGAAACATGAACGAAGAGATCAAAACCAAGCAGAGATGCATAAAAATGTTGTTTAGCACCGCTAAATGTGAAAAAACAAATCTATTGCTCTCTTACCATGTCTACTTTAGAAACAGAACATACAAGGTGTGGTGGTGCACACCTGTCATGCAGCACGCAGAAAGCTGTGAGTTCGAGGCCAGCCTAAACTACACAGTGAGACCCTTTCTCAAAAAAAACAAACAACTATAACAAAAAAACCAAAACCAAAACCAAAAACAGAACAGTCTTTATGGAGGGAAAAGTGAAATAGTTTGCTAAGCTTTTTATATTTTACTTACTTATATGAGTTCATTGTTTGACCATCAAACATATTAACAGACTTTCATGAAAGTATGAGACAGTTCATTAGAATTACATTTTTTTTAAAATGGTTATATACATAGGGGAAAAAAATAAAGAAAATACATCAAAATATAACCAATGATTTTCTTCAGAAGATGAGACTGAATTTACCTTTTATTTGCAAATTTTAAGTACTAAAATGTAACAAATGGCCAGGTATGGTGGTGCGCTCTGGAAGGCTGAGGCAGGAGGATCACAAGTTTGAGTCTAGCCTGGGCAACTCAGCGACTTAAGAGAGAGCTTGTCTCAAAATAAAGTAAGTAAGTAAATAAATAAATAAATAAATGGAAGGAAGGAGAAAGGAAAAGGGAAGGGGATAGGGGAGGGGAAGGGAGAAGGAAGAAAGAAGGAAAGAAAGAAAGAATGGAAGAGCAGGCTGTAGATAGAGCTCAGTGCAAAGAACCAGGGTTCAATCCCACTATTTAAAAAAAAAAAAAGGCCGGGCATGGTAGTGCATGCCTGTAATCCCAGCACTCAGGAGGCTGAGGTAGGAGGATCGCTGTGAGTTTGAGACCCGCCTGGGCTACAGTGAGTTCCAGGTCAGTCTCAACTATACAGTGAGACCCTATCTCAAAAAACCAAAAGAAAAAAAAAAGTAACAGGTATAAATATACTAAGTATAAATGTTTCAAATGAAAGCTACCCTTTTCCAGTTCTTCATCTAAATTCGTAACCAGTATTTAGTCCAGATCTTTTAGTCTTGATTTATGCAATCTACAGTATTTATGATTAGATTATCTTTTAACACACAAAAAGGATTTATGATCGTTTTCTGAATGCTTTATTTCCTCTTATATTTGGTGATATTTCCATGTTGATATTTAGTTAAAATGTGGCATAATTTATCTAGTCCCCTTTTTATAGACATGTAGGTTTTTTCCTTTTTCCTTATTACAAAAACTCCTGCAAATAAAAGGCGTATGCAATGACTAAATGTTTTATTTATTTATTTATTTTTTAATGGTACTAAGCATTGAACCCAGGGCCTTGTACATACGAGACAAATGCTCTATCACTAAGCTACATCCCCAGGTTACTTTAAATATTCCATAATATCTGCAAATGTTTAAGATTCTTTTGAAACATTAAAAATAACCTCACTTACTTTGGATTGGGAATAAATGCTTCAAGATAGTTCTCTTTGCTATCATCCATTTTACTGCCACTGCCATGACGTATCAAGAAGGTTATATCAGGTTGTATGAAAAAAGATGAGGGAGAAACCACCTTTAACATCTGCTTCTAGGCACACCAATTTTCTCTCCTGCTTAAGAAATAAAGAAAAATCAGCCCTTGCTAAGACAAATTTAAGCACTAAGAGAATAAGACATAAATTACTACCTAACACTACAGTCACTTGAAGCAAGGCTTTTAAAAACTATGCATTTCACAAAATTTAACAATAAGCCAAAGAGCAACAACATCAAAAGATGAGACAAGAAATTCACAACTATGCTCATTACTATTTATCCTAAGTGCAAATTACTCAGCAGCCAGTGGGTTTTTCTATTTAATGAGTAACAGTATACATGTAATTAATTTTAGAAACAATCACACGTAGTACACAAAGCATCTTCCCTCTAAAACTACTGTCTGTGTACAATCTTCCAGCACCACACCCAAGATCTTATTGCATCACTTACAGTAGTATTGCTTCTGACTAGATGAAATAATAAACATGGCCTATCCTCGACATATAATATACTTTCACGGAGGAACACATAAATTTCACCACTTTATATGTGTATAAAATTTTCAACTTTCCCTTTTGCCAGAGGGCAGGATCAAACTTTTCATCGCAGGGAGCAAATTTCAGGGGTAAATTCCCTGACACAGAATTAAGTACCAAGGAAAAAGGTACAGGGAGCCTCAGAGGGTCTAAAGTATTAACAACAAACTCCCGGGAGCACAAAGACCTACCACTCAGGAACAGGTCCTAAAGACTTCAACCCGGAAGGGTCCCGGAAGCCACAAGGTCAGTCAGTTCAGAGACCGCATACCAGCCCTTCGGCGGCACGGGAGCATGGAAATGCCAACAGCTCCGCTCTAAAGCCAACGACTGGGGAAGACCTCAACAACTGAGGTTAAACCACTGGTCCTGCCCGGCTTCTAGGGACTCCTCCACACAAAAATAAGGAACCGGTTACCTTGACAATTACTCGCCACTAGGCCGCCATCTTGCCCACATCCGGGTCCTCCGAGGCACCTTCCCGCGCGCCCTTCCGGCGCCGCAAGGCACCCTGGGAACCGTAGTCTCCGCAAGCGAGCAGCAGGCGCAGAGAGTACGCGGGCAGGGTGCTGTCTCCCGCCTGTGGTTGCACCTGCTTGGCCTCATCACTTCCCCAAGCACACATCCTTAGAAAGCAGCAAGTTCTATTACAAGAAAAGTTTATATTAATATTCAGAGACATGCTGGATTATTCTTTGGTGGATGAATTCGGGTTTCCATGGGGCATGAGGCATTCCAGAGAAGTCCTGAGAGGTGGGAGCATGGATTCTAACGTTTGAGATGGGCTGGAGAGCCCTCCCAGCCCCTGGGTTGAGGGAGAGGAAGACACGTAAGGTGCCCTTCTGTAGACTAGACTTGACTGTGTCACGCATGAACAGGGAAGACTGAAGGCGGGCAAGTATGAAGTTTTGAGTCTGGTGGAAATGAATACTTCTATTTGGAAGTTGTTAGAGTTAAGTGGAGGTAAATAAAATGAGGCAGGAATTTAGATATACATGTTTGGATAGTAGAGGTTGGGAGAAAAATAAAGATACACAGACATATAATTTGTATGTCTATCTTTGTGGTTCTAATATTTTGAAACTTTTATTACAGAAAAAAATTCAAATATACAGAATTAGGAAGAAAGGTACTTGGGAGGCTGAGACAGGAGGATCGCAAGATGGAGGCCAGCCAGGGGAACACAGGGAGACCTGTTTCAAAAAATAAAAAGGACTAGAATGTAGCTCAGTGGTAGAGTGCCTCTGTGTTCTAGCCACAAGACCACAAAATAAATGGAATGGTATAAGGCACGTGCTCCTCATTCGGCTGCAGTATTTATCAACTGATGGCCAGTTTTATTTCATCTGTGCTTTTATCATGTACTTTTTTTCTGTATTATTTTGAAGCTTATAATTTCATCTATAAATACCTCAGTAAAAATGTTTAAAGGTAAGGATTCTTTAATATTATAACCGCAATGTACTGCGCACTTTTAAAAAATTGACAAGGATTATTTAGCATTGTTAACTGTCCAGTTAACACACAACTTCCCAAATGGCTCATAAAAATCACATTTTTGGGTTGGGAATTTAGCTAGTGGTGCTGCCACCTGCCTAGCAAGTGTGGTGTCCTGGGTTCCAGCCCTGGTACCCCCCATCACATTTTCTATTTAATTGCTTGTTTGAATCAGGATCCAAATTAAATCCATGCATTTCAAATACTTTTAGTCTTTCTGATTTATAAATTCCTCCTCCATTTCCCTTCCCCCAACACCTTTCTTGATTTATTTGTTAAACAACGTTGTTTGTTTTAAAGAGATTCCCACAATCCTGATTGTGCTGAATGCATCTTTGGGACAGACTTTAATATATTGGGGGGGATGTTGGAGACAAGGTCTTGCTGTGTAGCACAGGCTGGCCTCGAACTAGCAGTGATCCTCCTGTCTCAGCCTCCATGCCTACCTGTGTTTTTTTTTTTGTTTTGTTTTTATTTTTATTTTATTTATTTTTTTTTTCACAGCCTGCATTTTGTCCTCTTGTATTCCCATTTTTCTCTCTGCTGGAGCCTGCAGACGCCTGGCAGGAGAATATTAGTAAATCCAGCTGACTGTAGGTTTAGAGTTGGATTCTCCAGGCAGCTTTCTTAACAATGGACACAATATTTTTATCTCCATCTGCTGCCTCCTATATGTACCTTTCAACTGGTTATACTTTCAGGAGGGAAAAAAAAAGACACTGTTTAGCTGGATATGGTAGAACACGTCTGTAACCCCAGCACACTGGAGGCTAAGGGAGGAGGATCGCTGTGAGTTCAAGGCCAGCCTGGGCTACATATTGAGATCCTGTCTCAAACAGGAAGGAAGGAAGGGAGGAAAGGAGAGAGAGAGAGAGAGAGAGAGAGAGAGAGAGAGAGAGGGAGAGAGACAGAAAGCAAATAGGCAGGCAGGCAAGCAAGCAAGAAAAGATGGTGTTTATACCCTCCTCCTCCAAAAAACCTACAATCTTGAATATTGAACACTTGGGAGTCAACTTAATCTCCAATGATCTGAAATATGTAACACTTGGACCATGAGAATTTGAATAAGCAGGAAGAAAGATACAAATATGGGTCAGAGGAGTTTAAAAAAACAGGAACAGGTGTAAGTCAAGGTTGCTAATGCAACTGTTTATTTTTCCTTGACCAGATCAAATAATATGACATCGACTTCCAAGCTTTGGAGCCTTCTGTGGCCCTGTGTTTTTGACAGATGCATGAGGCTAGTGGCTTGAACTCAGATGTTGGCCAGGGCCCCCTTCACCTGTGTGTTTAATCAGGCTCCAAGGGGAGAAAGTCTAAAAAATCCCTTTTCTGGGCTATCTCTGACGCCAAATTATGTACTCAGAAGAAAAAGACAGATTTCAGGATCATTTTGAGGGAAGCTAGAAGCAAGCACAAGGCAGTTTCCTGCACATAGTGAGTGACACGTGAGAGGTGTATGTGCCATGGTGAGGACTGGCCCTGGGAGATGGGAGGCACCCTGGGGAGGCGGAAACGGAGAATGGCTGAGGCTGGGCAGGCGCAGGCGGAAGCCAAGGACCTGGAATGCTGCAGTTCTGGGTGGAGCAGGGGAAAGAGCAGTTGCTGCCTGCCTGGGCAAAGCTTCTTGCCAGTACTTGGGTCACTGTCCTCTGGAATCCTGCTTCCACTGGGAACTGGCCCAGGGAAAGGAGACAAGTGTGTTTCAAAGGATGATCTGTCCTTTACCTTTTTAGAACACTGCAGAATCAAGGAGCTCTGCCGCAGAACCAAGGCACTGAAGGGCCCCCTCCCTGGGTACAATAAAAACCCTCCTCTTACAGGAGGATCTGTAAGATCACCCACAAGGCAGTGTCCTGATGCCGCAAGAAATAATAAGGAGACTCGCAAACAAATATTTCTGCCTCAACAACTCTGGCTTATGAATTGAAAGAGGGCCTCTAATCAGGGTGACTGACACATCATTTTCAAAACAGATCGGTTTTGTCTTTGCAAAGTGTGACACACTTTGTAGAAAGCTCTGTTGTCCTGCTGACGAGAAGGCAAGGTGAAGAGTAGAGGGACGAACAGAAACATCCCTCGCATTCTGTCAGCCCTCATTTATGGGCCATGAATCTGTGTTAACCATTCTTGGGCAAGTGTTTATTTTTAGCCCCATTTCATTCCTGTGACAATTTTTTTTTTTCTTTTTTGCTATGTAGTTCAGGCTGGCCTTGAACTCACCATGTAGCCCAGCCTGGCCTGTAACTTTCCACAATCCTCCTGCCTCAGCCTCCCCAGTACTGGGATCACAGGCGTGTGCCACCATATCCAGCTCAAACTTTTCTTTTTGAAGTTAATTGGGACAGGTATTTTGTAGCAGAAAGCTAACACAGTAAATTAAAATATTTCCCTTTTATCTCTCTTATCCGTAAAGGAACTGATTGTTAGTGTTTTAGGGATCTCTATTTTATACATATTTTATGGGTATAGTAAATGCATTTATTTTTTAGCACTGAATACTGAACCCAGGGCTTCAGGCACACACTAGGCAACTTTTGGAACAATGCACTACATGCTCAGTACTTTCAGTTTCATTTTGGAACAGGGTCTCCCAGTGGTCTGTCTGGCCTGGAATTCCATGCCTCAGCCCCCTGGGTGGCCAAGATGAAAGGCTTGCCACTGGACCCAGCAAGGCGTCTTATTTTAAAAATGAAATGTTATTATGTATATTTAAGGCATACAACATGATGGTTTTATATAGATAGTAAAAAAGTTACTGTAATAAAACAAATTAACCAATCTAGCACCTCTTATACTCACATTGTGTTTTCGTAGCAAGCCCAGTGAAAACCTATTCATTTAGCATAAATTCTGTGTACAGTATGTTTTACTGCCTGCAGTGCTCATGCTGTGCATTAGATTTCTAGATCTCTATCTCCCCTACATACCTGCTACTTGATATCCTCCGGTCTATATCCCCGAACGACTGTCCTCTCAACTACCTCTGTGTTGCATGTAGTCATAGGTTTCTAAGCCAGCCTTCTCAGCTGAGAGTAAACCCTGTCTTAGTCCAGTGGCAACCCGTCCTTCTTGAATATATTCTGTTCTACAGGACTTAGATGAATCAGAGGTTTAGGTTTTGTTTTCCAGATGATTTCTGAGTGAGCTGTTCTCTTGGGAAAACATTTAGGAGAAATATGAAATACACACACACACACACACACACACACACACACACATATTTATTTTGTTTTGGCTTGGTTTTGGTTTTTTGAGACAGGGTCTCACTATATAGTTGAGACTGACCTGGAACTCACTATGTAACCCAGGCTGGTCGATGAATTTGCAGTGATCCTCCTGCCTCAGCCTCCCAAGTGCTGGGATTACAGGCATGTGCCACCATGCCCGGCCTAAGTTTGCCCCCCTCCAGCCATGTTGCTTTGTTGCTTGTGGTTAAAAGGGCCATTCATGAGGGGCAGGTGGCCCCAGTTATGCGCAAGCATTTTCTCTGGCCCCGAAGCCCTGGGACCATGGACAGGCACAAGGGGTGGGGGGAGGGCCCAAAGGCAGTGCGTCTATGTTTGGTTTTTTGAGACAAGGTCTCACTATGCAGCCCAGGCTGGTCTTGAACTTACAGTTTTTCTCCTGCCTCAACCTCCCAAATGCTGGGATTATAGGTGTGTACCACAAAGCCCAGCCTGAAAAATATTTTTATTTTATTATTTTTTAAATGCATTTTAAAATGTTACCAATCTAAGAAAATGTCACACTATCAAACTGATCTCTGCCAAACAAAGTTGTAACGTCAAGGTTTTTTGTTTGTTTGGTTTTTTTTTGTTTTTTATTTGGTACTGGGGATCGAACTCAGGTCCTTGTGCTTGCAAGGCAGGCGGTGGAACCATTGAGCTAAATTCCTGGCTATAATGTCAAGTTTTAAAACATAAGCAAAGCACGAGGCATCACAATCCCAGATTTGAAGTCATAATGACAAAACTACAATGATAAGAACATGGTATGACACAAAAAAAGACATGTGGATCGATGGGACAGAACAGAGGATATAGAAACAAACCCAGGCACATTCAGCTATTTGATCTTTGACAAAGAAAATAAAAGCATGCAGTGGAGGAATCATAGCCTCTTTAACAAATGATACAGGGAAAATCAGCTATCTACATGCAAAAGATTGAATCTGGAACTCTGTCACCACGTACTACAGTTCATCAAAATGGATTAAAGATCTAAACATTAAAACAGAAACAATCTGCTAGAAGGTAAAATAGGTACAATTCTTGAAGATATAGGTGTCATAGGCAAGAACTTTCCGGTTTTCTGAACAGAACCATCATCTCACAAGAAATGCTACCAAGAATCAACAAGTGGGTCATAATCAAATTACAATGCTTCTGTATAGCAAAGAAAACAACCAATAGAGCAAACAGACAACCTACAGAATGGGAAAAACATTTTTGCCAGCTATTCCTCAGTGTTACAGCTGTGTCTAGATGTCCCCCCAAAACCTCATGCAGTCAGGTGGGGCTTATTTGCAGGTGGCTGGATCTAGAATGTGTGATACAAATACTGATTCATGGAGCAATTCTATGATTTAGTGCACTGGGATTAAGGGTGTGAGTACCTGCACAAGGTATAAGGGATAGAAAGAGCTCTGGTCGTCCCTTCCTTGCTTTGCTGCCTTCTACCCACCATGAACTGTTTCTCCTCTGCCATGCCACCCTGCCTTTGATTGTGGACTGAAACCTACAAACTGTAAGCCAAAGAAACCTTACCTCCCCTAACTTTTGATGTTGGGCATTTTGTCTCAGCAACATGAGAAAAGTAACTAAGATGGAAATTTGGTACCAGAGAAATGGGGTTATTGCTGTGACTGGACCCAACCATGTGGTTCAGGAGCCTTTTGAACTGGCTTTCAGGAAGAGTTTGGAAAGGTTCAGAGATATCAGCTGAAAAAGTGGAGCTGGAACACCTTTAATTGGAGGTTCTGGTCAGACTTCAGAAGACCAGAATGCTGATAGAAATAATACTGGTAAAGACCAGGCTCAGGACGTTTCTGCTGGAAAGAACTGCATTGGCTATTGGACTCCAGGCAATTCATGTTATGGCCTGGCAGAAAGTTTGTCTGCATTTTGCTCATGTCCAGAGACTTTGCCTGGAACTGAGACTAAGGGCAGTGAACTAATTAATCTGGCAAAAGAAATTTCAAGGCATTCTAACGTTGAGGCTGTGGCATGGCTACTGTTGTGGGCTTTTAACCGGATTTAGTTGATAATCAACAAAGAGCAAAGAGCCAGCAGAATGATTTAAAAGGTAAGTTTAGCCAGACAGGAAATTCCAGTAAAGTTCTTTGCACAATGCAAAGATAGAGCAAAGGAGAAATTGGTACCTGAAAAGACTAGCAGAAGAAGCCAAATATTTCAGAAGAAGACAATAGGAAAGATAGCCTGAGGACATCACAAGAACCAGCAGGATTCTAGCCTTTGCAATCTCAGAGTTGCAAAAGTGAAAGACAGCTCTGAGAAGAAAGCCCCAGAGTACCATGTTCCAGAATGGTGGGAGCTTAGAGAATTTGAACCCAGGATTGGGTTTAGAGTGTTCAGCAATCTTGGCACTGAACACCTATAGCCAAGAGAGAAGGAAGCCTGGTTCCTGCTCCAGCTGGCAGCAGAGCTTGGCGTCATCCACGTGGTGCTGTTTTTAGGTGTGTACAGAATGCAAGAGTTGTGGGGTCAGGAAGGCTTCCACCCATGTCTCAGAAGAAGGCCTGGGAGGCCAGGCTGTGTGCCCCTGAGAGGGCCATGTGTGAAACTTTGAGTGTGAAGCTGAAGGTGCAGTGGAGACCACAGAAGGTTGGAAAAGCCAGGAACATGGATCATCTGAGGAAAACTGCAAGGAGGGAGCAGAGCTGGCCCCAGGGAGAAGCCATGGGAGCTACAACCACTGGCAGTGCCATAGGAGTGGAGCCACTCAAGCCTTTTGGAATTCATATCTTGCCACAGATTGCTGAGGAAGCTGGACATGAAACTACTGAATTTAACGTTTACCCTTCTGTATTTTGGTCTTGCTTTGATCCCATTTCTTTGTATCTCCCTGTTTGCAACTTTGGGAATGAAAATGCCCAACTTGTGTCATTGAAGTGTTTAATGTTATTTTAATTCGTACATAGGCTCACAGCTAAGACTTTGCATTAAATCTTAGAGGAGGCCTTGGACTTGGCACTTTTCAGCAATGCTGAAACTGTTAGGTCTTTGGCAACTTAGAGATGGGCTGAATGCCTTTTGCATAAAGGGATGTGCATGAGTCATTGCAAGCCCAGGGGCAGAATGTTATGGCTTGTGTCTAGAGATATCCCTAAAACCTTGTGCAGTCAAAGATGTGACTCTTTTGGGTGGTGGATGGATCTAGAATGTGTGATGCTGGTATTGATTCATGGTGCAATACTGTGATCAAGAGCACCAGGATTAAGGATGTGAATGTTACCTGCCCTAAGTTGCCTGGATAAGATATAAAAGATAGAAAGAGCTGTAGTTTCCCTTGCTTGCTTTGCTAGCTTCTGCCTACCATGAGCTGTTTCTCCTCTGCAATGTCTGTTGCCCATACCACCCTACCTTGCAGCCATTTGACTATGGACTGAAACCTCTATAAACTGCGAGCCAAATAAACCTTCCCTCTTAACTTGGGGCATCAGGTATTTTGTCTCAGCAATGAGAAAAGTAACTAAGATGCTCAGACAGAGGATTAATAACTAGAATATATAAATAATTCAAAAAATTAGACCACCCAAAATAAAAACCCAATTAAGTCTGGGGTGTTGGCACACACCTATATTTCCAGCACTAAAGAGGCTGAGACAGGAGGATCACCCTGAGCTTAAGGCTAGTTTGGGCTGCACAGTTCTAGGCCAGCCTGACTATGTAGCAAGACCACCTTAAAAAATATATATATATGTATATACACATATATGTATGTATGTATATATGTATACACACATATACATATAATGTATTAATATATATATATATATATATATATATCCAATAAAACAAGGACAGCTGAAGTGAATAGACCCTTCTCAGAAATACCAATGGCTAATAAATACATGAAAAAATGTTCAACATCACTAGCTCTCACAGAAATGAAAATCAAAACAACAGTGAGACACTATTTTACTCCAGAAAGAATAGCTATCATCTAGAAATCAAATAATAACAGCCAGGTATTTAGCTCAGTGGTTTCACCGCCTGCCTTGCAAGTACAACAGCCTGAGTTCAATCCCAGTACAAAACAAAACAACAAACAAATGAACAAACAAAAAAATAACAAATGCTGGCAAGGCTTGTGGGGAATCTTTTAAGATTGTTGGTGGGAATGTTAACTAGTAAAACCACTATAGAAACCAGTATGAACATTTCTCAAAAGACTAAAACTAGAGCTCCCATTGGAAGCCGCCATTGCTCCAGCACCAGGAGGGCTGCCTGGGCCCCGATGCACCATGGGAAGGGTAGCCATGCCTTCCCCTATCGGGAGCCGCTATTGCTCCAGCACCAGGAAGGTAGCCGGGCAAGCACCCCTGAACCCCCACAATGCCCCCCCACGTGCACTCTCAGACCTCCTGATTGAGCCAGTCTTTGGACCCACTCTGCAGAGGCAGAGGTGGTCATCAGGGTATTTTTCTGAGTTCCCAATTTTGAACATCTTTAAAGAAAGGGCATGGGGAACCTGTAGTAGAATGGTGTGGATTCAATCGTTCAGAAGGTTGGGGAACTCAATCTGGGCCTTGCAGCCCGAGGTCAGTCTGTGTCATGGGGTTCAGCCATCAGCTAACTGAGATCAGAGGTCTTGTGTACTAGCTCTGCCTGAGCCATTAAATGGTAAATATATACACTATATTGAAAAGTTTGTTCACTGCAGACTGGACTGCTTCTTGATTTCAATTTAATTCAAATGCTTTAAGGGTGATAGACTAGTGACTACCACAGGTGGTCAGTTTCCAAGTTGTGCTTGATCATATTGGGTTGCTGATTGTATCAGCTGGGATAAAGGATTGTGGTTGATTTGATGAGCTGTTTTCTCTGTTATGAAGATGAGAATGTCTGTGGGTCGTTAGAGACACAGAAGCTAGGGCACAACTATATCAGGAAGATTTGGGTGATAATCCAGAGATTAAACCAAGGACAGCCTGACAACAAAAATAAAAATGAATATACATATGTATATATATATGTCATTTGAATTTTTGGAAACTTTAACTGTGCTGTCGATTTTGGAAAAAGTTATCCCAATTTACTGTGTTGAGTTTGCATTGTATAGAAATTAACAGCCATATTGGTCTAGAAATGTTAGTTTTTTTCCATTTGTACAGGGGTAACACACTGTATTAAATATGTAAGGTCATATCTACGTGGGTTTGATTACAGAAACTAATGTTCTCTAAATAATGAAAAAAGAATAATATAAGACTACAAGAGAGAGAAGCAACTTAAATATGTTCAAGGACCATTTTCATATTCAGAATTAAGGATTATTTTAATTTTACATCATTGCCTTTTCTCTTTTACTTTCCTTTTTAGTTTTATTTTAGGATTCCCTATTTTTAATGTTCATACAGAGATTTCTTTCACTGAAATACATAGATATAGAAGATAAGATCACAGTCAGTGACCATGAAAAGAGAGGTCTTTTAAAAACAGTAGGGGATCATGAGGAATTGATCCAGCAACTCCTAGATGATGCAAAGAAGAGTAACATAAGACTGACAGGAATCCATGAAGTAGCAGGAGAAAATACAAATGACTTAAAAAAGCTGTTCACAGAATTAATGACAGAAAACTTCCCAAACAGAGGGGAAGAATTTGACCTTCAGATAAGTGAGGCATATAAGACCCCAACTAGCTACAATAAAAAAAATCTACACCTAGACATATAATAATCAAGATCCCAGAAACGCAACAGAAGAACAAAATACTACAAGCAGTAAGAGAAAATAAACAAATCACATGCAAAGGAAAGCCCGTCAGAATCACAGCAGACTTTTCAACACAAACTTTTAGGTCAAGGAGAGCCTGGAGTGAGGTATTTCAAGTACTAAAAGACAACAACCTCCAACCTAGACTGATGTATCCTGCAAAACTCTCTTTCAAAATGGATGGGGAAATAAGATACTTCCATGACAAAGAACACCTGAGAAACTACATGAATACCAAACCAGCACTACATGCAATTCTAAACAAGATCCTAGAAAAAGACAATGAAGGCAACAACACCATGAGGCCCAACAGAGCAAATCAAATAGGCAAGGTAAGAAACTAAAAGGAGAAGGTAAAAAAGTAAAAAGAGTCAACAAAAGGCCAATAACAGGACAATAATAAGTCAGTACATAACAGTAATAACCATCAATGTCAGGCTTTAACTCACCAATCAAGAGAAATAGACTGGCAAAATGGAATAAGAAGAAAAATCCAACAATATGTTGTATACAAGAAACACACCTAGTGCAAAAAGAAGCCCATAGACTGAAAGTGAAAGGGTGGAGAACAATTCTCCATGTGACAGGAGCCCAGAAAAAAGCAGGGGTAGCAATCTTACTTGCAGACAAAGTAAATTTCAAACCAAAGCTGATTCTAATATTATTGATGTAGGACAGTACTGTATCATACCTCTGTGAATATAAAATATGTAGTACCTGCTTTATGATACATAGTAGTGGCCGTGCTTTATCAGAGCTATTTTTAATGATGTTACTCTAGAATGTTCTTTCTCCAGATGATGATTAAGATGCTAATAAAAAAAATGGTGCCAGGTACCACAACAGCAACAGAACTTTGCTATTTTCTGGGTATTATTCTTTTCTTTGTTTTTTGTTTTTGTTTTTTTAATGGAATGTGCTGAATGTCTATAATTTTGTTCAGATGACTGCAGAACCCGGAAAAGCTGTTGCTGCTATTGACGCATAACATACTGCTATTATTGGTATTTTTATATAAATATATATATACATATAAATATTTATATGTATATATATACATATACATATGTATATATATATGTCATTTGAATTTTTGGAAACTTTAACTGTGCTGTCGATTTTGGAAAAAGTTATCCCAATTTACTGTGTTGAGTTTGCATTGTATAGAAATTAACAGCCATATTGGTCTAGAAATGTTAGTTTTTTTCCATTTGTACAGGGGTAACACACTGTATTAAATATGTAAGGTCATATCTACGTGGGTTTGATTACAGAAACTAATGTTCTCTAAATAATGAAAAAAGAATAATATAAGACTACAAGAGCAAGAAGCAACTTAAATATGTTCAAGGACCATTTTCATATTCAGAATTAAGGATTATTTTAATTTTACATCATTGCCTTTTCTCTTTTACTTTCCTTTTTAGTTTTATTTTAGGATTCCCTATTTTTAATGTTCATACAGAGATTTCTTTCACTGAAATACTGAATAGTTTCTCTGGTGTGAAAAACTATAATAGTACATAAGATCCTAATGAGATAATTAATAATGTGAAATAGGAAGTAAAGGGCTAAAGGTGTAGGGAAAGTGAGAAGGGTGGGGGAAAGGTAATAAGGGAGAGGAAAAAAATATGAGAAACTGAAAAAATGGAAATAAAGTCTTTGTAAATGGGGAAGGGAGGAGGGGGTAAAGTGTGGGCAGGGATAAGGGGAAGAAATGAGAATCAAGACCTGTCATGTAAAGGTATAAGATCCCAATAATGAATGTAACTATACTGTATACCTAGATTGTACCAATAAACTCAATAAAAAGGGGAAAAAAAGACTAAATCTAGAATTTCCATTTGATCCAGATATTCCTCTTATAGGTATCTTCCTGAAAGAGTTAAAAACATCATATTCTGGGCTGGGGATTTAGCTCAGAGGTTCCACGCCTGCCTTACAAGTTCAAGGGCCCAAATTCGATCCCTGGTACCAAAAAAAAGAAAAACAAAAAAACATCATATTCCAGTGATACATGCATACCCATGTTTATAGCAGCATAACTATTAATAACTAAATTGTGGTAGTGGCATATATGTTTATCAATAGATAAATGGACTAAGAAAATGTGGCATTTATGAACAAAGAAGTACTAGTCTGCCATTGAGTTGTTTGTAGGAATATGGAGGCACCCTGAGACCATAATGTTAAATGAAATAAAGCAGACACAGACACTTAAATATTGCATGGTTTCTCATCTATCAGAAACCCAAAATATAATAAAGAGCAAAATAAAAGATAGACAATAGTAAATAGGGAAATAGATCTTTTTCAAATACGAGGATGAAGCGATGAAAGGAGGAACAGAGGGATTGAAAAAAATTAAGATGTATTATGTACAACTCACGAGGAATATCATCATTATGTAATGCAAACATGTGCTAATAAAAAATAGAAACAAAAAAAAATTGAAAGATCTGGGTTCCTAAAGAAAACTACACCTGGCTTTATTAAATCACAAAAGTAATAGCACTTGGTAAGCGCTATGTACTGTTCTAAGTACTTTATTATGTCACTTAAACTTCACAACAGCTGCATGAAGATATGTATATTTCATAGGTGGAGCAAAAAGAGTTGAGCAAAATGTGTATTTTGAAACTCAGGCCAAGGCTCCAGAGCCTCACTCCTCTTCTGTGTGATATTCATTAACTGTTGTGATAGACAATAGTCAAGAGAACTACAGCAACTCCTGCTCATATTTTTTATTTGTTTAAAATATGTTGTCCTCAAATATTAAGATACATTAGAATTACCTCTGATGTTTAAGTACAGACTCGCAATTCTCAGCCCAGGGTTGGAGAACTCGGATCTCCAGGGAAAGGCCTTCTGGCAGTGTTTTTTGGGCTACAGATGGTCCTAAGGTAAGTGTCCGGCAAGCACACCCTGGCAGATGCTGTACAGGTGGCAGTTTGTGTTTTCCAAAATTAGCTACAACCAAACCTTCCATCACACATATTCTGGGAGCTTTAAAATCTCACCACTCCCTTTCCATGTCCTCTACCCTTGAAACTGGGTGGGCTTTGTAGCTGGTTGATCAATAATAGATTATGGCAATTGTGATGCTAATGTGGCTTCCAAATTAGGTCAAATGAAACAATTCAGTTTCTACCTTCTTTTTTTTTTTTTTTTTTGGTACTGGGGATTGAACTCCCGACCTTGCACTTGTGAGGCAGGTGGCAGAACCACTGAGCCAAATCCCCAGCCCTCAGCTTCTACTTTTGCTTGCTGGAACACTCTGGAAGTTTGCCACCATGCATGGGGAAGGCCAAAGTGCCCCAGCATAGGCCCATGTGGAGGGGAAATCACAGCCAGCACAGAACTGCCACCTTGTAGGAAGTCATCTTGCAGGTGGGTCTCCCTGCCCACTCAGGCTGCCCAGCCTGACCAAGCTTGAAGCACAGACGTCTTCCTTGCCAAGCCCTCTCCAAATTGCACACTTCTAACACTATAGTTGCTCTTTCTTCCTACCAGGGTGACCTCTCATGTGCCGTTTCTAAAATCTTCTATGCCCAACGTCACTGACTTCGCCAGTCTTTTAGTCCCTGAACAACCCTTTTCAGACTTCTGGTCATCTGAATTCTCATGATTTCCTGTCAGCCTTAGTTTTTTATTCAAAAGGTACTGGGAATACAGCCTACCCCTTCTACTTTATAATCAGTGAGGTGATCCACGTAAATCAATTAGCACTATGCCCACACAAGTTGCTCGTGATCCTTATTGGTTTTCTTGCATTCATAGTCCCAGTTTCTTTAATGCACTTTTTCCCCTTTCTTATAGCACAGTGCCACTTCAGAGATTATTTCCCATTCTTGGTAGGCGCTTTCCTACCAGATCCACTGGATTCTTACTCATCCTTCAGCCTTGAAGGTGCCTTCCCTAAGTTCTAAAGCAGTTTATGCCTTTCTGTGCTTAAATAGCACCTTAGAGGAATCTCTGTTACAGCTCTTAACACACTGGATTGTAACTGTCTACTGGACCCCGGAGGGCATGGCCAGCCTCTTCTTTCTTTGAAGTTTTCCTTTGTCACACTGCACCACCCGGCATTTCTTCATTCATCCATTCACCAGCTACTGTTTCAGATTGTGCTAGGAAACACCCGTAGTTAAGGCCCATCTCTTGGCAGATCTGCCTAGAAACAGAACGGCTCCACCTTCTTCTACACTAGCAGAAAAAGTTAACTCTCTACGCTCCATTTCAAAATGGAGGCAACTCCTCAAGACTGCCAAGAAGATGAAGTGAATTGCCTTAAAAGGAAAATGCTTGCCTACAAGGGCTCAATCATCGGGGTGAAATGCGTTCGCAGCAATCCTATCTTGAGCCCCCGCCCCGCACGTTGATCTTCCTTTAGGGCCCGCACTCTAGGGGTAATCCCTCCTTTAGGGGTACTGAGCATTCTCTCCTAACTTCGGGGTCCATGCATTCAGAAACGATTCCCTTTCAGTCCCTAAATCTCGCCATTTCCCACTCCGCCCCCCGGCTTAAAGGTGTGTCAAAGAGGCCTGATTTATGCAAAATATAAACTCTGCTTGACTGGAGAGACCCACAGCTAGAGGTCTGACTACCGAATTTCGCTGGGCTGGCGTAAATTCGCAGTAGTTGCAGCATCGGCGCCGAGCCTCTGGCGAGTGGACAAGGTGAATGAGCCGACTAATGAATGGGCTACGTCAGGGGCGTGGTATCTGTGATCCCGCCCACTAACGGGGCGTGGCCTGTATGAGAGCCCTGCAGCTCCCCGCCTCTCCTAAATCCCCGCCCCGCCGTGTACGTCACTTCCGCCACCCCGAGCTG
>NW_022900927.1:54898528-54904605 GCF_012274545.1 Fukomys damarensis | reverse complement strand
CCGCGCGTCCCGCAGCGGTGGGCACAGGTCGTCCTGAATGCCAGCTCCGAGACTTGGGGGCCCCGCGCCCCGCTGCCCTCGCTTCCGCGATCTCCTCTCCTCTCAATGCATTTCCGCTCATTATCGCTGCGAAGTGATTTCACTCCGGTTGGCAAACTCTTGCCCGAGCCGTTTCTGTTCCGAGGAAATAGTTTTTAACAGAAGGTTTCGAGAGGGCCGCAGTGATGAGGGGTGTTGTAGCATCTTTGACCTCCCGATTTCGTGCGCTTTAACTATTAAACCTTCCTTTGGCCTTATGCTCTGAGAAGTACACCTGGAGCCATGAAAATTCCTTATCTTGGTCTTATAGAAAGTCTTTACATAATATCGCCGAGTCCTCAGACTTGCTGTCTTTTTTGCAATCCACGAAAACTAAGTCTTGAATTTATTTTTTTGGTCAGGTTTTATGAAAGAAATTAATTGAACTGCATTGCTGAGGATCCCGGTTCAAGTGACTAAATTGCAGCAACATCTGGTGCGATATAGCCTGGAGAACGTGTATTTAATCTTCATTTTTCTAACATTTTTAGAGAGATGCATAAGATGTGTAGTGCTTCATGCAGTCACAAATTTAGCTGAGATTGCGGGTGGGTGGTTACTGACTGAAAGGTATTTAACCCGTTATAAGGTAGAAATTAGAAATGAAAGAACAGATAGTGATCACTAGACACTAATAATTTGAACCTTCGTTGTTTTATGTATTTCTCTCAGACTCTGTGCGAGGTTTAACTGTTGTCCTACACGTAGGAAGGTCCTTACAATGTAGCTTTAGTTATGATGCAGTCCCATGGTCACCAGTGATTGTGTTGATTGAGGGCCCAGTGGGAAAATGAGAGCTGCGCCCCAAATATTGTGTAGTTTATTATTGTTACCTGGGTTATAGACTAAGTACATAGCAAGTTGACAATGAAGATACTTCTCTAAAATACAGTGAGCTAAACAGGTATTTTTCCATTTTTGTTAGATTTGGAAGATGTTCTGCCGTAATAGGAAAGCCTTGGATGGTAAAATAAATTCTGTGAAACCTTTTTATAAATTTACAGAAGTGATTTACCACAATAAATAGAAGTCCACATAATTACCTTAGCACACAGTTAAATTTATAGTAAACATTTAATTTAACTGTTTTAAGACAGTGATTAACTTATGCTGCAATATAATTTTAATTTAGTCTTTATTTTGTTGGTGGCATCTCTAAAAAAAGTACCTTGATTTTATTAGGTAAAAGTTAAAATTTGGTGACTTTAGTTTAATGTACTTTATAGTTGTAAAGGGCTCTTTTCTCCAGTCCCTAGGAAGGATTAAAAGATTGTAAATTTTTTAGTGTCCATACTTGTAGTATGTAGGCTGTTTTATAATTAGTGAAAGTACTTTTTTTTTTTTTTGGTATTGCTGGGATTTGAACTCAGGACCTCATGTATGCCAGGCAAGTGCACTAAACTGAGCCATGTGCTTAGATGAAAATACTTGTTTTGGGGGGCAGTACTGGGAATTAGGTATTCAACAGTGAATTACATCCCCAGTCCCTCCCTCCCTCTCTTTCTGCCTGCCTGCCCTTCCTTCCTTCCTTCCTTCCTTCCTTCCTTCCTTCCTTTCTTTCTTTCAGACAGGACCTTGTTAAGTTTCCTATTTGCCAGTCTGGGCTTGAACTTTTGGTCCTTTTGTCCAGCCTCCCAGAAGAGTACCACCATGGCCAGCTTATTTTTTTAAAAATAGAATTTATTTTTAAAAGTTACTGCTCTACCAGCCACTGTACAAGGTTCTATGTGGAATATAGTGGTGGGTGGAGGGTAGCTGTACTGTCTTAAAGTAGTAGAAACATACCTTGTTTTATTGGGTTATTTATTGGTGACTGTTCAGTATCGATTATATATCAGTATTACTATTCTTGGTGAAGCCAGGGATTTAGCTCAGTGGTTCTGCTGTCTGCCTCGCAAGCACTAGGACCCAAGTTCGGTCCCCGGTACCAAAACAAAACTATTCTTGGTGAATGGAAGTATGAGATACATTGATTTGGACAAGTATTAATATGATACTCTTTATGTCATAATGGTCCTCATTTACATTTTCAGATTTCTTCAGCCATTTGACCCATGCAGAAATTTTGACCAAAAATTCTTTTCTGTGAACTAGGCAGTATGTTTTATAGTCTAGTAACCGATTCAAATGACTTTCCTAAAGGTCTTAAACTGGCAAGAGGCAGAACTTGGATCTTGACCAGTGTGACTCTCCTGTGTCTTGTTATGGTGAAATGACACGAGGTATGTATGAGTACCTTGACAATACATAGAAGGTGTCCTTTTTGAGTTCACTCATTTGCTGTCTCACTCATTCCTATGACTAATCCAGTGGCCAATTCTGAAGTATCTACTTTCAAAATTTATTGCTTGGCTTTCTTTTTTTTTTTTTTGGTACTGGGGATCGAACTTGGGTCCTTGTGCTTGCAAGGCAGGTGGTGGAACCACTGAGCTAAATCCCCGGCCCTATTGCTTAGCCTTCTGTGTTTGCCTACTGTACCTTCTTTTGGGTGGTGTGGGCATCAGAGATTGAACCTAGGGGTACGATTACTGAGCTCCATCCAGGCCCTTTTTATTTTCAGACAGTGTCTCACTAAGTGACTTAGGCTGGCCTCAGACTTACAATCCTCCTGCTTCAGCCTTCCAGCTAGCATGCTCCACGGTATTAGCCTTTTTTAAAAATGTTTTTTTAAAGACATGGTCTCACTGTGTAGCTCAGGCTGGCCTTAATTTGTGGCAGTCCTGCCTCAGCCTCTTGAGTGCTGTGTCGAGCCAGTGTTATTTTTTAAAAATACAGATGGTGCTACTTCCCTGCTAAAACCTTTGCAGAGGTTCTCTATACCACAGAACTCTCACTTGCTTCTCTGAGCTCATCGCCTGCACCCCTGTTGCTTTGTTGTGCCCTCAACAGGAAGTAGCAATGCTTACTCCTGTCACAAGGCTTCACTCTCGTTTGTTGCATTGCACACTTTGTCTTTGTAGCATTCCTTGCTCATGTGTTTCTTCAGGTCTGCCTTAACTGTTCTGTATAAACCTGCTTCTTTTATTCCTGTTTCCCTTCCTTTTATGTAACACCACACTGCTCAGAGATGAGTGACCTGGGCATTGCTTGTTATTGCCTGGAATAATTCTTGGCACGTGGTGGGCACTGAAATATTGTCTGACTAAGCCTTATCTTCAGAAAAACTGTTCTAGGAGAGTTGTTATTCTGTGTCTTAATTTAACAGGGCTGTAGGTTCTGTCTGAGCTAAATCCTCATATTGACTTGGATGCAGTGATGCATGCTTGTAAATTGCAACATTCTGGGAGGCTGAAGCAGGAGTATGACAAGTTTGGGCTCACCCTGGGCGACTTCGTGAGACTCAGGCAAAAAAGAACTGGGAATGTATCTCCTTGTGAACACCCTTAGTTTAATTCCCAGGTAATCCCTCACCTCCAAGTCTTATTCCACCCATAAGTTTATTAAAAAACAAAACATGCTGCCAGGTGTGGTGTCGCAGGCCTGTAATCCCAGCACTCAGGAAGCTGAGGCAGGAGCATCACTGTGAGTTCGAGACCAGCCTGGGCTACATAGTGAGTTCCAGGTCAGCCTCAACTACATAGTGAGAGCCTGTCTCAAAAAACACAAACAGACAAAAAACATGCCAATCTCTCGTATTGTTGAGTAGGACCTTTATAGTGGCAACATGTTGAATGATTCACAGGCATGTCCAACAGTGGCTGGTGGGCTGCTTGCCCTTTTTTAAAAAACGTAATAACAAATATAAACAATACAAGAAGTTTTGTTGTTTACCTATGTGAATTACAGTATTTGTTTTGTATGTAGCCCAAGATAATTTTTCTTCACCCAGTGCTGTTCAAGCAAGCCAAAAAGGTTGGCCATGCCTTAGGGTGCACAGAAAGCAAAGACTCCCTCAACTGTCTTTCAGCATTGCCTCCTCAGATAACCACTATTTTTTAAATTTAAATTTAAATTTATTTAATTTTTGAGACAGAGTCTTGCTGTATATATAGCCCAGGCTGACCTTGTGCTCCTCCTGCCTCAGCCTCCTGAATGCTGGGATTGCAGGTGCGCCATTGTGCCAGGCTAACCAATCTCTGTTTTTGTTGTGCATCCTTCCTGAAAGACTAGAGCAGCTCAGTGCATATATGTTAGACTTTTCCTCCTCACACAAATACTTTGAGTCTATCACCTTCTAGCCTCAATTCTGACCAACAGTATATCTTTTTCTTTTGGTTAGACTTTAATTGCTTATTGGTAACTTGTAGATTGTTTCCCAAATTGTGCTAGAATAGAAACAGTCCTGTAACATAAGGAATGAGTATGACATTTTATTTGAGTGAGTCTTGACAGTTCTGTTTTCAGTTAGAAATTTTAAACTTTGTCTTTTCTGGTCAAAACTAAGTCTCCAAGTGACTGAGTATGTAAAGGTTAAAGTCATTCAGATTTAAAGTTACCTAAAAAATCTATAAAGTGAGAGCTCCTCCCTTATCGTGTCATAAAGAAGAATCAATTATTTTGGGAACACATACATGAGATCTGTTAAATCTGTGTCAGTTTTATGTGTTACATTGATATGGTGACATTCTCTTTGAAGTTAATCATGAAAACTAGCATGCAGTCTCAGGAAATAGTAGCTAATTTACTCGAGGAGTTGATTATGTCCACCTGCTGGATTTAGAATTCCATTTCACCAGTCTTTCCCAAGATTTACTTCATATTTGGTGAGGATTTGTTTTCAGATTCTTAAATGCCTGGTTTTGCATTGAATCTTGAGTTCTCTATGTTTACTAATAACTGATTTTAAAGGAGACATATTTTTCTTAACACTCTTTAAAAGCTGCTCATTCTAGTACATGAGGTATCTTTTTAGTGAGAAATTTAGAAAACTGACCTGTTTTGTAATACGTGAAGATCTTTGATAATTTTTTTCTCATTATAAAAAGTAAGGCATGAAAAGTGTAAGATGAAGATGGATGTGTTATATTGTAATTAAAATCACCTTTGGAAACATAAGATTGTGTAGTAAAAGTTTAATCAGAAACACTGGTTCATAGTGCTTTTGGTTGCTGTTCTATTCTGACCTTCCTAGGAAAATTAAATATATATGTATTTATTATTGTCATTATTTTTAATAACTAATTTAGATTCTTGGCAAGCTTATTTGTGAATTCCCAACGTCTACATGGATTTCATGTTAACAGTCTCTGGACTGCTTTTGGTAGTGATTAAACTTTTAGGCTGTACTGATGTAATTTAATACATGATCTAATGTGTTGATTATGAAATGTGAGCATAATTGAAAGTAAATCAAAAATAGTCAGCTGAGTGTTAGCTTCTAAGCTCTGCTCTGATGAGCAGTTCCTTTAGTCCAGATCAACTCCTACATGGTAGAAATGAGTTTTGTGAAATTATCAAACCCTTTCGGAGTATCCACCATGTTAAGTGACAGGGACATCAGAAGTGTGACGCCTTCG
Organism: Fukomys damarensis; assembly: GCF_012274545.1. Classification (NCBI taxonomy): domain Eukaryota; kingdom Metazoa; phylum Chordata; class Mammalia; order Rodentia; family Bathyergidae; genus Fukomys; species Fukomys damarensis. The sequence continues at coordinate 54,899,071 of NW_022900927.1, read as the reverse complement.
CTTTGTTGAAGTTTGCAGTTTAGCTACTCTTATTAGAGTTTTATGATAGAGTTGAAGTTTTCCTTGCAGATATAGATGAAGGGAGTAGGTATTTAGGGAATTAGCTAACTTCAGCTGAAATAAGTTCTTCCCAACTGAAGCCTTTTAAAAAAATTTTCAATATAGTCACATTTAATTTGTACATTTTGTAGGATGTAGAATCAGTAGTCCAAGAGACTGAGAAATGTGGCCCTAGGGCAGTGATGGAGCTTTCTTCTGGAGCTTTCAATGATAACAAACAGCCTGCTGTGACAAGTGTATCATAGGTTCTCTACCACTGCCCTAGGGTCTGTTGTGGCAGAAACAAGATTGCAGGGTTGAAAGAATTTGTAATTGGATGGAAGCCCTCAGAATCATCTCAAAGAAGCTGGTTGTGGTGGTGCACACCTGTAATCCCAGCATTCTGGAAGCTGAGGCAGGAGGATTGCTGCGAGTTTGAGACCAGCCTGGGCTACTTAGTGAGTTCCAGAGCAGTCTGAACTACATAGTGAGAACCTGTCTCAA
>NW_022900927.1:54853484-54898340 GCF_012274545.1 Fukomys damarensis | reverse complement strand
AAAAAAAAAAAAAAAAAAAAAAAGACTCAACAGAAAGAATTATTTTTAATCTTAGGAGGAGGCTGAGGCGGGAGAATCACAAAGTTTGAGTTCAAGCCCTTCCTGGGTACATAGTGAGGTCCTGTCTCAAAAAACCCAGCCCACTGGGTTGGGGATGGAGCTCAGTAGCACTGCACCTGCCTGACAAGAGTAAGTAAGGTCCTGAGTTCAGTCCCTGGTACTGAAAAAACAACCATCATCATCAAAACAAAAACAAAAAAACCAGCCCCCCCACTCCCCCAAAGCTGCACAATATATTTGTTAAATCTTAAGTAAAGCTATTCTTTTTTTTTGGTACTGGGGATTGAACCTGGGTCCTTGTGCTTGCAAGGCAGGCGTCGGAACTACTAAATTAAATCCCTGGCCCCTAAAATCTTAAGTGAAACTATTCTAAATTGCCCTGAGAGTACTTAGGCATAGAAATTTTTATAATTCTGTATTGCCCTGTATCAGATGTACCTTCATAATTCAGATTCTACTATAATTTAACATTTATTTTCTTTTTGGTGCTGGAGATTGAATTCAGGGCCTCACACATACTAAGCATGCACTCTACCACTGAGATACACTGCCAACCCCTAAAGTACTTAGAAATGTAGGCTTCACAATCTAATGTTGTCATATTTTACTTTAAAAAAAACTTGGCTATTTCCTCTTGGCATATGCAAATTCTATATCATATCTGTCAGTCTGGTTATTTTTAGGCAAATTAATTTGTATTTTCAAAGTCTTCACAAATCTGGGGATTAAAACACATTGTAGTTGACAACACTAAAAAGAAATGTATCTATCTGTCATGAAACCTTGGATGATTTTATTTCCTACAACTTTCTGAGATTCCTTTGTAGTTTAGAGTCAGGAGAATGTCATTTTGAAAGTAACTTTTTGCCAGGTGTGGTGATGCATATCTGTAATCCCAGCCCTCGGGATGCTGAGGGAGGAGGATAGCCCAGGTTGAGTTCAAAGCCAACCTGAGCTATGTAGTGAATTCAAGGCCATACTGAACTATATGAGACCCACCCTCGCAAAAAGTAACTTTTTATGACCCTTTGAGTTTAACCATCTTAGAATGAGGCAGTTACAGAGGCTTTTAGTAAGCTCTTAATAGTCCATAGCCAAATTTCAATCTTTTGCCATTCTTAGTTTTGTTTTGTTTTGTTTTTAGTACCAGGGATTGAACTCAGGTCCTAGTGCTTGTGAGGCAGGCAGCAGAACCACTGAGCTAAATCCCCGGCCCTAAATTTCAATCGTTTAATAGCACTGTGGTTTATCTTTTTTATGATACACTCAAGATGTGTTTCAGTTAACTTAATTGGACATTTATTGAATGCAAAATGTGTATGTAGCACTAAGCCAAGTGAACAAAATAGGTGTCTATCTATTGGGAAACAGTTTTGAAATTAGAAATTATTGGGCGTGTTATGAAAGAATTGTGGGATTTACTGTAGTCTGAGGAAGAGTATCTGTGGAGGAAGTATTCTTCAACTTGAAAAGTTGGAGTTGACCAGGTCAAGAGAACCTAAAGGAGTGAGTTTTGGTTAAATAGTAGAAAGTATGAAAGCTGGAGGAAGAGACAGAATAATAGTATTCTAGAAATCCAGGTTGTGATGGATACTTTATAGTTGTTAGGGTCCTATAAATTTTTTTAACTTTTATTACTAAATTCCGAGTTGGCATGAAGAGCTATTGGACAAACAAGGCATTGTTGACTTTTAAGTTGTAAAATTGAGATTTAGTCTGCAGATTGTATTCACCATAGTGTAATGTGATGACTATTCTTTTTTTTTCTGGTACCAGGGATTGAACTCAGGACCTCGGGCTTGCCAGCCGAGTGCTGTGCCACTGAACTATACATCCCCAGCCTGACTATTCTTGCATTGAAGTTGGTTACACTGTTTTTTATTATGTAAAGTAACATCTTTTATATGTACTAGGCTCTATATAAGCATGTTATGTGTATTAAGTTCTAACAGCAATCTGATGGTGTGGATATTAGTTTTATTCTTATTTTATAGATAAAGTATCCTCAGAGAAGTAATTTGTAGAGAGCTATGATATGAACCCAGGTGTCTTGTGTCAGAACTATCTGCTGCTGGACAATATCTGACAGTGTGTGTTTTTTATAGTATTTGTTAAAACATATCCAAAGTGCTTAGCCTTATCAGAATTCTCCTTACTGTAGTTTAACTAGAGGCTTTTGCATACATATGCTATCCCATTCAGTAATACAGTTCATTAATATAGTTTGCCTTAAGGTAGAAGAATGTCCATGGTTCAGGTGACATGGTCCTTTCTTGCCCAGTGTAGTTGCTGGATTTGGGGGAATTTGTGGCTCTAGGAGAACGGAATATAGAGCAGTTATTCCTGTCTTTGCCTGCTGCTTGTTACCAGCAAAATAAATTTGTGATATCACTGGATCAGACTGACACAATTCTAATGATAGTTTTAAATAAGAATGTTTTTACTCAGTAAGCCTAAATGTAGATTGGAATAATCTTGTGCTCATCGTTATATTAAATTGAGTTTTCTGCTTTCGACTAGGGCACCTAACTTAATTGCTCCCATTTAGAGAAACTAAGGAAAAGTACTTTTCCAGTATAATCCCTGTATGCCTGCAAATAAAATTCTTGCTTTGGCTTTTAGGAAGTAAAAGTCACATATTTGGGAGATATAGTAGTGACTTACAGCTATGAAGCTTGACCTATTCCTGTGTATTTATTTGGCTGATATGGTCTACCACTAAGCTGTATCCAGAGCCCAAAGAGTTTTTTTTTTTTTTTTTTGTATGGGGATCAAACCTCTGGTCCTTGTGCTTCCAAGGCAGGTAGCAGAACCACTGAGCTAAATCCCCAGCCCTCAAAGAGCTATTTTTATTAAGTAACACTTTTTCTTTTAAATAAAGCGGTTCCACCCTGTCTATTGTTGTGGTTCAGATAAGGGTTATTTTTTTCCCCCTTGATAATGGTTAAGGCAGCACCAAGGAACAGACTTAGGACCTTACGCTTGCAAGGGAGGTGAGGCTCCACTGAGCTAAATCCCTAGCTCCATAAGGGTTAAATTAAAAGTACTAGGAGCTCTCTCTAGGTACCTGCCAGTGACTGTGATTCAAGAGATATTGGTCAGACCCTGCCTATTTCTTATTAGAATCTTCTGTTTCAGTTGGCAGGGCTGAGGATGTGTTGATGGGAGTTGTAGTAAGACATTTTCTCTGAACACTTGCTTATAATTTGAGTACTTGGTTCGTGGTTATATATCAGAATTATCTGGGGTAGCCAGACGTGGTGGTGCATGCCTGTAATCCCAGCACTTGGCTGTGAGTTCGAGACCAGCCTGGGCTACATCGAGAGTTCCAGGTCAGTCCCAACTACATAGTGAGACCTTGTCTCAAAAAAACAAAAGCAAGCAAACAATTATCCTGGGTGTTTGTAAATTTGACAGTTGCCAGCCCCCAATTTTTTTTTTTTTTTTAAAGATCTCCAGGGTCGAGGGTAAAGCTCAGTTGGCGCTGTGCCTGCCTTACCAAGTGCACAGTTCTGAGTTTGATTTCTGGTGCTGCGGAGAGGAAAAAAAAAAAAGATCTCCATATGGTTGGAGTGTGCATATTACAGACACTGATCTTGTGTATGCCTGGCTTCAATATGAAGATGGGTAGAATGTGGAGACATTTTTAGAGGTTGAGCAGTTTTTTTGTTGTTGTTTTGTTTGTTTTTTGTACCTGGGATCGAACTTTGGCCCTTGCACTTGGGAGGCAGCAGGCGGAACCACTGAGCCCAAGTATCTGGCTGGTTGAGCAGTTTGGAAGGCTAAGTAGAAAAGTCAGGCGGGGAGTAGAGAATATTCTAGGTTAGACTTATCAAACTCTGGGGAGGTTTTCAGTAGTGCTAAAACTGTACCATGAGTCAGCATGCTTGAACTATAGATATTTAGCATCAAATTTTAATTTGAAGTTTCTTCAGAACTATGTTATATACTAAAAAGATACTTTCCCCTTTACTTTATTCTGCTGTTCCAGTCTAGTTTGTAGACTAAATGTTAGTCTCACCTATCATGTATTGAAGGACTGCTTAGATGTTTCAGGAATCCAGGTATTCTATTTTATTTTATTTTGAGTCTTGCTATGTAGTTCAGGCTGACCTTGAACTCACTGTGTAGCCCAGGCAGGCCTCAAACTCATGGTGATCCTCCTGCCTCAGTCTCCGGAGTGCCGAGATTACACCCTTGAACCACAATGCCTGGCCCAGGTTTTCTTTTTTACATTTAATTCACATACCATAAAATTCATCCTTTTTAAGTTTGCAATTTAGTAGATTTTATTATATTCACAAGGGTTTGTGATCATCACCTCTATGAAGATTTTTATCACTCCCAAAAGAAAGCCTGTACCCACGGAATCACTGGACAGTCCCCATTCCCGGTGCTCTGGTCACCACTTTCTGACTGTGGCTTTACCTGTGCTTCACATTCCATGTAAATGGAGTCATACAATGTGTGGCCTTTGCTGTTAGACCGCTAACGCTTAGCATGTTTCCAGGGTTCATCTCTAATGAAGCATATTTTAAGACTTCATTTTCATGTAATTTTTTTTTTTTTTTTAGCTGAAGCTTTTCTAAATAAATACGTTTAAGAAATGATTTATGGGGGGAAGTTTTAGGAGACAGGCAGTCTGTATTGGCTCCCATAAGACCAGCTGGTAACATTTGACTCCTGCATTGTCTTAGAATGTGTAAGAAATATCCTTTAGGCCTTGTTAGCCGTTGTTATTTGTTTTTCAGTACTAAAGCAGGAGTAAATGTTTATCTTTAAACAAATAGATTTGGAAAGAAAAACGTCAGTTTGGTTGCTGGAGATGTAAGAACGTTGAGCCAACTCTGTTGCATAGTGTGCAGGAATCAGATTTGGGTTAATTCTAATCTCTGTGACTAGGAGATTATGACCATGGCCAGTTATTTTTCCCTGGGCCTTGGTTATTCCGACTGTCTATTTAAAATTAAGAGAATTCTGGGATCCATGAGGCTGTGATCTTACAGTTCTAGAAGAGGTTTTCCTTTTTGGCTTTTCAACAGACTCTTCTGCATTTCCAAAAAAATAAAAATGTACAAATAAGCAGTGGCAGTGTGCCGAAGTACAGTAAATGTGTCTTTCCGGTATAACTAATAAAAAGACCTGTATCATATTGATTATGATAATTTTTAATCTTTTAAGTGTCCGTGTTCTCATAGGTTCAGACCTTGTACCTTTTTTTCATTATGCATTCATCTGAACATACTCACTTTCCTGGCTTCAGTCCACACTGGTGATGCAAAATTTTAGTAGCAAGTTTTATAATACCTACCTAGTCATCTATTTTTTATCTCCATGTAGGTGTCTTACAGACTCTTTTTTTGGTACCAGAGAACTCAGGACCTTGCACTTGGCCAGGCAGGTGGTTCTTGCAGACATTTTGAAACCAGCTTTATTTCTGCAGTGGAATGCTTTCATTTTGCAGTCTCCCCTTAAATGTGTATCAGCACTGCTACTGTTAGTATTAGCCCAGTTGCCTGACTGTCTTTGTAGGTGGACTTCTATACTCTTCTGGAAATTTATTTATTATTGATAGATTGATTGATAGATTCGTGGATTGGCAGTAATCTTAGAACTCCTTCCTTGTTCTCGTGCTTTCGCTCACACATACATATTTTGTTTTTCACGCGGATATGTTAGTTATTTCCTTGATGTTTCCGTATGCTCTCTTGTCTGTGTAGTCTGATGCCATCTTCCAGTCACAGTGATGAATTTTCCCACCTCTGAGTTGTACCACGTCTGGCTCTCCCAAGGGAAAGAATGATGAGTAAGCTGGTTCTTTCAGTGTTGGATGAATTGCAGATTGGGCTGATGTGCTTGCTACAGGGACACTGAGTGATGCTTTAAAGGTACCCCAGGGAAGAAGCCTAAATAGTGTCAGAGGTCCTTGCAGTTTCTCTTGAGCAGCATCTCTTTACAAGCAGAGCTTATAAGAGAGCAGAGTCCCAACCTCCAGAATCACAAAGTGTATGTCAGGGTGAGAGAGATTGACTTTGATTCTGACACACTGATACTGATATTTTAGTGTGGCAGTTTTCTTGAAAGGTAGAACACTGATACGGCCAGCCCATGACTTGACAGGGAAAGGTGAAAAGCCTTTGAGATGTGGTAGTACTTGGATTGACTTCAGTCCTGTGAAGCTAGGAACTATAAGGTTGTGGATTTTGTTGTTGTTTTTAACTTAGCTCTTGTTTGATATTCAGATTTTTGAAGAGAGCATGGGGTACACTATAGAGAAAGTCCTTATTCTAAATCAGTTGAATTGTTCTACTTCATACGTAGGGCTGGCTATTCTGCAGTCCCAGGAAAGAGAGAATTTTGTTTCTGTCTTCATATGAGAATGTTAGAGGAGAATGAAGAATTAGAGAAAGAAAATGCCAAGGGGAGATGGGCAGAAGGTGCCTTTATAGTTTGCCCTCTTCTTTGTTAACTCTTGTCTTCACCAGTTGCAAAGGACTGTCAGAACAGATGAAGAAACTTTTTCAGATTTTTTGTTTTGTTTTTGTTTTGTTTTTTTGAGACAGGGTCTCACTATTGTAGTTAAGGCTGACCTGGAACTCATGTAGCCCAGGCTGGTCTCAAACTCACGGTGATCCTCCTGCCTCAGCCTCCCGTGTGCCACCACACCCAGCTGGTACTTTTTCGGTTTTAAGATGACATACCTTGCATTTATAACTTCGTCTTTTCCTGGGCATGGATATCTAGGTGTGAAGCACCGAGGTTGCTAAAGATTGAAAGTTCTAGCAAGAGGAAGTTTGAAGTAAGCCCTTTGACTCTGGATTTTAAATCCGTGTTCTGCCAAGCTGGGCGCGGTGGCGTATGCCTGTAATCCCAGCACTCGGGAGGCTGAGGCAGGAGCATCGCTGTGAGTTCAAGACCAGCCTGGGCTACATAGTGAGTTCCAGGTCAGCCTCAACTACATAGCGAGACCCTGTCTCAAAAAAAAAAAAAATCCATGTTCTGCTGTTTGAAGGGTTGCTGACAGTATTTCTGTAGAAGTCTCCAGAGATGGATCTGAATATGAAACAACATATATGAATTTATGCATCACTGTTAAAGATTAATCTATGTATTGATCCCTTTTCAGAATTCTGGCTAAATTTGTTTAGCTTTCCTATTCTTTAGCCTCTGAAATTCCAGTGCTCTGGCCAGTTATCAGATAGTTTAAGATCTTGAGATTTCATTTTGTCTGTGGTTCTAGGATTGTATGTGTTGTAATACCTAGACTTTCTGCTCAATTCTTTCAACAGTTTCTACAGAAGAATCCTAATTGCAAGTACTTCTCAAGTTTGGTGGTTTTATCAAAGATTGAGGGTTAGGATTGGTACATACAATGCAGCAAAAGGCCATGACCCACCTCCTTGGCTGTTGATGTCTTTTTTTTGTCCTATCTTTCCTGTTGTGTTGGTCCATTGCTCAAATTCTTTAAACGGGATGCTAGCTAGACAGTGTAGTTCTTGCCACCAAATCCAAACAAATACTGTTCCCATGGTGCCTGCCTCACAAGCGCAAGGATCTAAGTTCGATCACTGGTACCAAAAAAAGATAAAAGAAAAAATACTCTTCCCAAATTAAGATGCATTTGCTGGATGTGATAGAATACACCTGTAATCTCAGTACTTGGGAGGCTGAGGCAAGAGGATTGCCGGGAGTTCCAGGCAGCCTTAACTACATAGCAAGACCCTGTCTCCAAAAAAAATAAATAAATAAATTAAGATGCATTTCCTGCTCTCAGTGAACTCATGATGCAGGTAGCATTTTTCTTTTAGGTCAACTTTATTAATCTTTATTAATGTTTATATAATTTAAAACACCTAAAGAAAACAAAAAAGGGCCAGGAATTTACCTCAGTGGTGCCACCATCTGCCTCGCAAGCACAAGGTCCTGAGTTCAATTCCAGGTACCAAAAACCAACCAAACAATTGTCTTGCTAATGAGATACTTGAAATAGGGTTATTCAGATGCTGCTTTTCTTAGATTATTTTATTGTCTTGCTCTTTTGGATAATATTATGTTTTACATCTAAAATATCCAACAAAAGTCTCATGTTTCAGAAGTGGGGCCTGACTGGAGGAAGCTGTTCACTGGGGTTGTGACCTAAAAGGCTGTGCTCTTTTCCATGGTTCTCCCTTTGCTTGCTACTTCCTGACTTCCATGGGTTGAGCAACTTTCTTCCATCAGACCCTTCACTGTGCTCTTTCTGCCTCTTAGCCCAAGGTGCATAATGTAAATTTTGTCATAAGGATGAAGAAACTTGGGTGTATAATGCCCATATTTATTATTTAGTATACTTTTGTTGATAAGTTTTTATTTTTATTTTTTAATTTAATTAATTTATTTATTTTTTGGTACCGGGGATTGAACTCGGGTCCTTGTGCTTGCAGGGCAGGCCACTGAACCACTGAGCCCACTTGATAAATTTTTAATTTTATGAGTTTTATTACCCAGTTGGTACTTAACAGGAAAATATAAAAAATAAAGTAATATATTGAGTGTTCATAAAAAAGCATTGGTTTTCAACATCAACTTTTTTTGGTGTACAAGATCTAAAAAAATAACAACAAAAATAAATTCCTATATGAACTACAACGAAAATACCAGTGGCATTCTACAAAAAATAATAATCTTAACCTCAATTATCACACCTAAGGCACTCTTTACACATGATGACAGCACATGTGTTTTGCTTTCCTGGCCTTTTTGTAGGACATATTTTATATCTTGTTTGTCTTACTGTTTCGTCAGGATGTTCTTATTATATTACATAATGTTTAGTTAACAGGAACATAAAATACCGATAAAGTATTAAATTCTTAATATATATTATGTGTTTAGAATAAACATCAGCATTTTCACATCAGCTGTTTACTTGCTTACAAAACCTGAAAGATAGCATCAGAAATAAAAATCTGTATGAACTACAACATAAATACAAACAGAAGTCTACCACAGAAATAAACTTTGCTTCAACTGTCACACCCAAAGCAGTTGTCACACATGAAAACTGCATGCTCCATATCTGTATGGCTACCCTGGTAGCATGAATGCTTTGTTTTCTTGTCCTTTCTTGAAGGAAACAGTTGACTTCCTGTTGTCATAGTATGTCTTTGTGATGTTGCACCTGCCTGTTCACCTGTCAGCTCACCAGTGTGCTCTACAATTTTTTTACATAGTTCCCCAGGCGGAAACATTTCTTTTTCCTCTGTAAATGATCTCTTATGAGTTCCAGTCCCAGTCCTCTTAAGAAAATTTCTCTGTGGTATTTTGCATTTGTTATTTTCTTTGTAAAACTATCAAACTATGCCATACATGTTTGGGATTGAGTAAAACACAGTCATTATGTTTCGAGTGACATTATAGTTGCTGTATAACTCATCCACAACATCTGTTCCACCTTTGGTTTTGTTGTAGAGAGTTTCCATCTTAGGTTTCTGTTTTGTTGAGGTTTCCTTATCAATATTCCATTGTGGTGCAATGTTGACATCAGCAGTACCAGTTTCTTTGTCATATACAGGGCAATATAAATCTTTCTGAAATCCAAAGGCTTTGCTATATTTTTCTGTGTTTTGAAATTGCAACTTTTCATTTGGAATTTCTGCTTTGTTCCTGTGTAGAGTTCCTACGCTGGTCAACTTGTGCTCTGTTAGCAAATACAACAATTGGTGAACCAATTGTTGAATGTCACATTCCAATTAGTTTGGGAGATGGCAGCAACAAATCTGTTCACAACATCATTTGGCTTATTACTATATGAATAAGGACTTGGCTGAGTTCCAGGATAACTTTTGAAATTGAAAGCATAAAAGCCTTTGTATCTACAAGGGCATAAATCTTTATGCCATATTTTGAACCATTGCTTAAAAGTTTTGCATTCCTGCAATTACCATGAGAAATCCCTGCTAAATAACAGCAGACCCACGAATCCTTTCAGTTCTGATAGTGATGTGTTATGAGTAATTTTTAAATATAGCTATTACTGCATGTAGAACATTTTACTTGTATTTCAGCCTTTGTGTATTTTACATCTTGTAGAATTTTGTCTGTTACAATTTCCGACAGTGAATGGCAGTGCTGGTATTCTGTCCAATAGATTTCACCCCTGCCAAGATCATTATTTTTTCAGACCTAGTTCTAATATAAAATTGTTCCATATGTCGTGTGACTGTTTTGCAACATTTTGACTGGTCAAATATGCACTCACATCGCTGTTTCTTCACCTGAATCAAGTATGTCTGCATTCCCTATGTCTGTATTGTCGATTCTTGCCACATTTCACTGTCACAGGAACTTTGGCTCACATGGCCCGTGTCAAAATCATTGTCATCTTCATCATCCATGCATGAGTAATCTGGTGATTTACTTTTGAACTCCTCTAAAACTTGCAAATCTGGTTTTTCATAGGCCATTGTACTGAATTAGACTGCTTCTATCAGAAAAATCAAAAGAGAACTTTATTGAAAAACAAATCCTAAATGCACAGAAATTTAGCGATGAGCATTTCATGAGTAAAACTCACTTGTTGTTGCTTTGGAGCTCCTGCATAGATAGGTTTTTGCTTTCCCTAGGTGCAACTACTGTGAACCATCCTCATTCTATTATGAAAAAATACATGTTTTCATAGCAGTAGAGTGGTGTTGGTATACTTTACCCCCTGTAATGCTCAGGTAAACCTATGCAAAACTGTTAGAGTATTATGTGAGTAAAAATCCCTGTTTGAACCCCCTTTTGGTACCAGGTATTGAACTCAGGACCTTGTACTTGCAAGGCAGGTGGCAGAACCACTGAGCTAAATTAAATCCCTGGCCTTTTGACACTTTTGCACATGTGCACACGCTTTGCTGTTCATTGTACCAAGTGAATAAATACAACGATTGCTTCCTATATCCCTGAGGCACAGCCAGCTACTGTTATGCTAAAGTACAAATTTTTAGTAGCAAAGTATGGGGTTTTTGTAACCCAGTGTTATGCCCTTTGGGCTAGCCAGCCAGCCACTGATGGACAGAACCCATGAAAAACAGCTAATAAACCTCTCATTTAAATTGTGGGTGTTGAGTATGTATTTTGCCCCATTGACAGAAAAGTCACTAATAAAGATAAGTAGTAAGTACATATATTATAAAAGGGTGTACTCATTGAAAAATGCTTTCCACCTCTGTGTACCAGCTGCCTAATTTCGTATTTTAAGAAAATCACTACTTACACTATTTAAATCAGTTATTTTAAGGGTAATTTTTATTATTACTTTATATCCCATTACTCATATAATTATTTGTTTATATTTCTAGCAAGAACTAAGTCCAGTGTTGATACATTTTTTCAGAAACTCAGTATCCAGAGGAAGTAGATTAGTTTGGACCAGTATTACCTACACAAGGGGTTCCATCATAAAACATCTGCTTCCTTATGTAAATCTATACTTATTCAAGGTGTGTAGATCATTTCTTTCTCTGCTTAGTGTGGAAAGAATAAACTTCTGAAATCACAGAAGAAATATAATCTGCTGAGTTATATACTCCATCTGGGTCTCTTAAGACTATTCAGCTTTCAGACCAAATTTTAATCTGTGAAAGTGTCTAACCTTATCTAAGTTTGGTTTCTTGAGGAATATAATTTTAAATTGTTTTAAAAATCTTGAAGTAGGGCCGGGGATTTAGTTCAGTGGTTCCAGCGCCTGCTTCACAAGTGCAAGGACCCAAGTTCAATCCCTGATACAAAAAAAAAAAAAAAAAAAAAAAAAAATTTTAATATGTGAACCAGTCATATTGAGGAAAATAATGGTAGGATTTCAAAGCTGCTAGAAGGGGCAAAAAAAAAGTTTGATACAGTGTCTCCAGGCTTAGCATTTGGTAGTGTACAGCCTATAGAATAAATATAATGGCTAAGACTATTGAGTAGAAGAAGTGTGATGTGTTTTATGAAGAGATTGAAAAGTCCCTTTTCCCACATATTCCTACAATTTACAGCTAGGGTAAAGTCTTAGGCCTACTGTTTTCGGAGCTTCTTGGATTTCCGCTTCCCCAGTCAGTACAGTAATTGTCTTTCCTCTGTGGGCTTGGTCCCAGCTTTTCTCCAGATGATCTCTTCCATTCGGTGACCTGTGTGGAATGTGAGACTATGGAGGTCAGCATTGGACCTAGGCTGTTTGTGAAGACAGAGCAAAGTGGCCAGTGACTAAGGGATGGTTTTGTAGTGAACATTCATCCCTACTTTTCAACAATGTGAGGTGGCATTTAGTAAATTGCTTACATCTTGACAGCTGAATTTCAAAATGGTAAAAAAGGCTGCTTTTTATGGCTGAAATGATGTGTGGCTCAAATGGTTTTACTTATCTGCTGATGTATAGAACAAAATGCTGCTCTAAGGAATGGAGAGTCATGTGGTTTTATATGATCAAACTGTAGAACCTGAGGCCATACTTTTTTAAAATCTGCTTAGATTAACCTAATTCTAGTGTGGTTGGAAGGAGTAGAGTACAAAGAGCTTAATCTAATAGCTTTATTTTTACAATCCTCCTGCCTCAGCCTCCTGAGTGCCAGGATTACAGGTATTCACCACCATGCCTGGCCTCGGAGGACATTTTTATGAAGAATTTCATGGGTGTCTTACGAAGGAAAATCTTTAACTGTGACGCCAGTATTTGTAAATCTTTTTTAAAACTTGAAGAGATAAAAGGTGGAGATTTAGCTAGGCATGGTGTTGTGCCCTTGTAATCCTACCACTTGAGGCTGAGGCAGAAGGTTCACTGCAAGTTCAAGGTCAGCCTGGGCTACATAGTGAGACCTTGTCATCAAAAAGGAAATTTAAAGGTGAAGGGTTTTTGGAATTTTTTTACATTTTAATTTCAGCAGTACATGTTTACAATGCTGAATAACCATATTTATCATGTTGGTACATGTGCATGACATACCTTAATTATTTTTAAAAAATTTTTTCCTCCTTCCCTCTCTCCCACTCTTCATCTCTTGTCCCTTCTCTTTTGCAAAAGATCTGTTTTCTTCCTGTTATCTGTCTTTGATTTTGCTTTTTAATTTATTTATATTTTGGGTTTCTCATATAAGAGAAACCATGTGATTTTTAAATTTGTATGTCTGATTTATTGTACTTACCATTATGGTCTCAAGGTGCATCCATTTTCCTACAGACAAGTCAAATTTAACCTTCTTTATTTATGATAGAGTAACACTACATATGCTTTATCCATTCATCTGTTGATGAACATATGCTGCTTCTAAGATTTAGCTATTAACGAAGATTTCATCCTTGGTAACATAGTCTTTAAAGTAGTTCCTTTCCGTTTTTTCTTCCCTGTATCGTCTTCCTAAGAAATTGTGGCTTAAAGTTTGAGTGTGTAAACAGATACACACACACACATACATATACACAATTGTCATTTGACATTAGGACAAGCATTTTCAAGAAATCCTTATGACTCCCAGCTGCCTCTCTAGGGGCTGTAACAGGTTAGTGGGCAAGATACCAAGAAGGCAGAAGCAGAAAGGGAATACAGAATTAGCTTAGTTTTGCTTCTGTTGGCTTTTTAAGTTCTGTTGCATTTATCTTTTTTTTTTTTTTTTTTTTTTTTACAGGTTCTCACTGTGTAGTTTAGCCTGGCCTTGAACTCCCTGTGGAGCCCAGGTTGGCCTCAAACTTGGCAACAATCCTCCTCTGAGTGCTGGGATTAGAGATATGTACCTCCACGCCCAGCTTTCTGTTTCTTTTAGACTCTAGATCATGGTAGACTTGTTTAAAGGACATAGTCAAATGAGTTCTAAGTTTTCTTTGGTTTTATAGGAGTGATTATATGGTGTACTCTTTAAAAACTTAGGGATTTGGGTGAAATAATTTTTACAACAGCGATTTTTTTTTTTTTTCATTTGCAAAGGAAAGGAAGCCATCTCTACTTTATCTGAAGCAGAGGGTATCTTATGTCCACTAGGGGGTAGTGTACTCTGTAAAAATTAACATTTCCTTAACTAATCCTTACATCATTCTGCTGTTTGTTCTGAATTCCTTTTTGTTCACACAGTGTTTTTGAAGTTGATGCAGATCATTTCAAATGCAGTCTTGGTGTCTCGGCGCATGCTAGTAGTTCAGGCCGAGGAAGGGGGATCACAAGTTTCAGCCCAACCTGTGTAGTTTGGCAAGACCCTGTCACAAAATAAAAATATAAAAGGCAGGGCATGGTGCTCTGTGGTAGAGCGCCTGGAGTCTGGTCCCCAGTACCACAAAAAAGTCTTGGTTGAAGCAAGCAGTTTCACACACATTTCTGTTAACAGTATTCTAGATGCCAGAGATAAATACTGGTGATTTTTAGTTAATCTACATAATTTTGTCTGCTGTTTATAGTAAGTTAAATTAGTCTAAATGATCTGTCATTAACATAATAGGATTGTCCTGTCTCACTTCCTGGTGTTAACCACGCTAGTCCCATTTCCTGTTGAGCAGTTGAAATGAGACTATTTTGAACTGATACATATTTAAGTATAAATTACACACTGCATTTTGAAGACATGGTATAAAAATGTAAAATACATTAAGAATATATATATTTTTAAGACAGGACCTCACTCTGTAGCCTAGGCTGCCATTCCTGCCTCAGCCTCCTGAGTGCTGGGATTATAGGAATGTGTCACCAGAGCAGCTATTTTTCTTATATGTTAAAGTAATATTTTGAGTATGTTGGGTTAAGAGAAATATTATTAAAATTAATTTACCTTTAACAAATTATACCGCTTTGCTGAGAATACTGTTTAGTCTGTCTTTAGGGTTTTACTTTGTACAGTTTAATCATTAGCTTAAAGAATGTATGACTTCATATCACCTGATAGCACAAAATAGTGAACCTAAAAGTGAAAACAGTCTTTAGAAGAAGCTGATTTTGAGAGATTGTCAGATGTAGTTTACTGTGAAGTGATTCTTGGGCTTGTTCAAGTTCCAGTGGCTCTATTGATAATTAGGTCAGTTCTTTTAAAAGTATTTGTGGCATATGCTGTTGTATGTGTTCTGTAAGATATTTTTCTTTAGACCTAAGTCTTGTTGCCATTTACATCTGCATTTTATTGTTTTTAAATGTATTTCCTTTTCTACCTTTTAGTAACAGCCTTCCTGAATGGTCTATACTGTTTTCTGTTGGGGTGGTACTAAGCTCAGTTCTACCTGGGCGTTCATCTTGGATTACTTTTAAACAGTAGGATCACAGAGTGCAGTTAAACGTTATTTTGTTTTCTTTAAAGCAAACATTGTTAATAAGTCTTGAGGTTTGTTTTTGTGCTTTGTACTGTACAGTCTGAGTTGTATGTGACTGGGCTCCTTTGATCTCCTTTGCAGTTTGCACTGTGGCTTCATTTGATAACACTGAGGCTGCCCTTTGTTACCTGTACTTACACACACAGGTTCAGTGCCATTTCCATCTTCACTGAGCACTTACTGTGTGCCATCTTGTGAGATCTTGGCAACCTCGGCATACATTGTTTCTTGAGTTCTCTCATCTTTTCTTCTCTCTGGCATATCTAAATTGCCAGCATCACCGCTGTTGCACTGCAAGGCCATTTTTAAGTAAAATTAGGGTCTGTTGTGTGGTACTGCTCTGGTCAGTCGTGACAGCCCTTCTGATAACCGATAACCGAGACTGCTAGTAAACCGCTCCTCATGGCTGATGGGCCAGCAGTGTATTCTTTGTGGGGAGGCTGGACAAAGAGATGATTCACTTCCAGGTGGGGCAGTGAGACTTCCTCATGCTACTCAAAGTGTTACACAGTTTAGTTGGGTATTTCTGGATTTAATAAAGACTCTTTGGATGGTACTGGGAATTGAACCAAGAGCTTTTATACCACTGACTGAGCTACACCTCCAGATTTCTTTTTCCTTTTCCTTTTTTTGTATTTTGAGCCGGTCTTGCTAAGTTGCCTAGGCTGGGCTTGAACTTGTGATCCTTCTGCCTCAGCCTCCTAGAGTGCTGGGATTACAGACATATGCCACCATGCTGGGCTTGGAGTTTTCCATTTTTTGACCAGGTTGACCAAAAGTAGCTGAAACTGTGGAAGTGGGGACTAAGTATGTAAGGAGGGGTTGCTGTGATTATGCATGAAACCTGCGGAGGGAGCTGGCTCAGGGCAAGCTCACCCACAAATGCAACTGTGCAAACATGGAGTAATTTGAGCCATTTACCTTTTACCTTTTGCCTCAAAGGAAGTGCTGCTTTTTTGACCAAGAATGGTATAAAACTAGAAGGTATTTTACAGTTGACCATGTATTAGTAGTAGTAAGAAGGATTTTATTTCCTACCTGATTTTTCATTCTTAGGGAAAAAAGTTGGTATCAGGGCTGGGGATTTAGCTCATTGGCACTGCGCCTGCCTCTCAAGGACAAGGTCCTGAGTTCGATCCCAGGTACCAAAAAAAAAAGTTGATATCAGTTTGTTTCTGCTGGTGTCTGGGACTCTCCTTTTAGTTTGGATTTTATTATGTGTTCCTCCCAGAATGTATGCTGTGGATTCGTTTGGGAATTCAACAGTGTTTAGTCAAATAATTATCTGTTCATTGTGTCAAATTAATTAGAACCTAGCGCATATAAAAAATTAGTTCAAAATGCCCCCCCCCCGAAGCTTATTCTCAGAGGTGTTCCTGTGAAATCTTAAGGGTGATGAGAGCGTGTGGGGTGCTTAGTGGGTGCACTGTTTGGAAGGAGTGTTTGGCTCTGAGGGTAAACTGAAGAGAGAGAGGGGCCATGGTATCATCTCTGCTGGGTGTATACAGAGCAGTTTTCAAGCTATTTTGGGATCTGATCTTGGAGGCCTTTCTCATAGCTTTTTATAGCTTTAAATAGAGCTGCTACTGCTTTGCATAACCTGGGAATGGCAGTTTGAGATTGTTGGCCTTCTTTATCCTGTCTCCCTTTTTATGGAAACCTGGGGTTAAAAAGGATGGAGGTAAGGAGGGGTCAGAATTCAATACATTTTGCCATCCAGTTTTCCCTCTCATTCCTCTATTCCTTATTTTAAAAACTATGTTGTTCCTGGTCATATGCAGGCTTAGGCTTCCCAAGGTGGAAGACTTTATTGCCTTTTGGGCTTTAAGTTGGTGTAAATTAAATACTCTCTCATCCATTGTTTCACACCTAAAAGCTTAGATGTGATCCTTTTGGGAACTTTCTACCTACACGTGCCTGTTCAGTGTAGAAATGTGTTACCTGATATATGTCACACTCACTGCTGTCAGCTTGTGTATATACATAGTAACATTTTTCTGAAATAAATACAAGTAGATCTTAGGTTGTTTCTTCCACACCTAAATGGATCCTTTTGTTTTCCTACTGTGATATGCAAATTCTGCTTTCAAAGTATGGTCTCCTTTAGTGATATTAAAGATGGAATTCTTTTTGTTGTCATTTTAGTTGTCATTGTAGTGCCAGGGATCAGATCCAGGGTGCTCTGCCACTGAACTATGTTCCCAGCCCCTCCTGTTTTCTCTTCTTGAAATCATGTCTTGCTAAGTTGCCCAAGCAGGACTTTGACTTGTGAACATCAGCCTCCCAACCACAAAGCCACTTTTACAACCACAAAGCCACTGTGCCTGGCTCAAAGATGAAATTCTAATAGTTTACTCCATACTTGTTTATTCATAATTCAACAGGTACTTATTGAACATCTGTGATAGTGCCAGGCATTGTTCCAACAGCTGAGGATATAGCTGAATAAAATCAAACTTAAACCCCTCTTATGGAGCTCCATTCAGAGCCAAATCAGTGAGGTGATCTGTTCATGGTGCTGTGGAGATAAAGTGGAGAGTTGGGGTAGGAGCCGGCAGCGTGGAATGGTGTGCAATTTCAGTGTCAGCTACTTCACTAGAACCCATGGGTTTTTTTTGTTGTGGTTTTTTGTTTTTTTTTTTTGAAATGTCTCATCTAGCAATGTAGTTCAGGCTGGCCTTGAACTCACTATGCAACCCAGGCTGGGCTTGAAATTTGGCATCCTCCTGCCTCAGCCTCTTGAGTGCTGGGATTACAGGGGTGTGGCTATACCACACCTAATTCTTTTGAGTTTCTTTACCCTGACTTTATTATCAGTATATTTTAGTGAACCATCAGTATTCTTTTGCAGTTGAACTCAGCGAACCTCATTTATTTGAAGGTCTTTGGATTTTATAAATAAAAACTCACCAGGTGATTGGTGAGGTTCTGTTCTAATTCTAAGAGATGAACTTTAATTTTGCTGTCTAGTGAAGTGGCATTTGTTTCACAGTTGTTTTGTTTTTGTATTATAGGAAACTCAGCGTTTGCTGGCAGAACCAGTTCCTGGCATTAAAGCAGAACCAGATGAGAGCAACGCCCGTTATTTTCATGTGGTCATTGCTGGCCCCCAGGATTCCCCCTTTGAGGGAGGGACTTTTAAACTTGAACTATTTCTTCCAGAAGAATACCCAATGGCAGCACCTAAAGTACGTTTCATGACCAAAATTTATCATCCTAATGTAGACAAGTTGGGAAGAATATGTTTAGATATTTTGAAAGGTAAGTGTCACGTTGTCATCATTTGCTATTACTCTGATTTCTCCTCCTCCTCTGAGCATCCCATATTGGAGTGTAAACTTTGTAATCTTACCTTGTACGAAGACCACGAAGGTCTGTGGGAGGGAAATGCAGCAGGTCTGGGCCTGTGTTTTGGTGCTCTGTCATGTCATCTACTGGGCCTGTTGCCTTCATAGATAAGTGGTCCCCAGCACTGCAGATCCGCACAGTTCTGCTCTCGATCCAGGCTTTGTTAAGTGCTCCTAATCCAGATGATCCGTTAGCGAACGATGTAGCGGAGCAGTGGAAGACCAATGAAGCCCAAGCCATAGAAACAGGTATTGCAATTCATTCTCCCTTACAACGTCCACGTTTAAAGCACATTGTAGCATCATTAAAATCTTTTTTAAGCTTTTTGCAAGGAAAAGGAAAATAATTGAAGCAGATGTTTTTGGTATGCAAATATGGTGATTCCTCAGTTCATGAACGCTCTAGTGGGTTTGGCAAAAAAGTGTTTCGTTTGCAAACTCTTCATCAGGTGACAAACACGACTGAGGCCATCTTTTCCACAGACGTAAATGTGACCATCTTTTCCAAAGTTGTAGAACAAATTAAGCTCATTAACTGAGGTACCACTGTATCTCTTAAAAGATGAATATCTTTATGCCCTGCTTGAAACCCCACATTAAAAACAGTCTAATTGGGAGATCTTAGACTGAATTTAACTACATTGGACTCAACAAATAAGGAATGTCTACCATTCATCTAGCTATATGTAGACATTGGGAAACTTTTAAACTCTTCTGAGCTCTTCAGAAGATGAAACATACAGGGCTGGGGATTTAGCTCAGTGGTTCCGCCGCCTGCCTCGCAAGTACAAAGACCTGAGTTCCATCCCTGGTACCAAAAAAAAGAAGATGAAACCATACAGCAGTGTGTCACTAAAGAATATAGAATCAGGCCCGGCCTGGGAGTGCACACCTGTCATCCCAGCACTTAGGAGTCTGAGGCAGGAGGACTGGCTGTGAGTTCAAGGCCAGCCTGGGCTCCATAGTGAATTCAAAGTGATGGACTACATAACAAAACCCTGTCCCCCGGCCCAAAGTATAGAATCAGTAAGCTTCATTCTGCTACAGTTAAAATGAGTAGAGAGCATTAACTGTCCAGAAATGAAGGATAATTCTCATCTGCTTGAATTTGTAGATCATTTGAGTTTCATTGTACTGTCCCACTAATTCAGCATTAAGAAAGTCTTTCAACCTTTGATGGTTTACGGACAATGGCATGAATTTAAGAGATTGCACCATGTCATAGTGCAATTACCTTTATTGTATTTGTTTGCTGTTCATAGATGCTGGCAAGTAACCTATTGAGCTTGGTACAATAATAATTGCATGTTTGTTTTGTCTACAGCTAGAGCATGGACTAGGCTATACGCCATGAATAACATTTAGGTCGATCCGACCGTCAAGTTTGTGTCACTTCTCCTGTTCTGCCAAGACGTCTCCCTTTTTCGTTTGCATTTAATGGACACAGTCTTAGAAACATGACAGAATAAAAGCCCAGACATTTTCAGTCCTTGGTGATTAAATGCACATTAGAAAATCCGTGTCTTGTCCTGAGTCACTGTTGTAAAGCATGAGCAGAGGCTAGAAGTATCACCTGGATTGTTGTGAAACATTTAAAAGCAGTGGCCCTCTGCTTTTATGCATTTTCCCCATCATGGTTTAAGTATAAAGCACTGTGAATGAAGGTAGTTGTCAGGGTTAGCTGCAGGGTATAGGTGTTCTTTATTTTATTTTCTGAGGGGAAAAGAAGTATCAAAAAATTATGGGCTCCTTTTCCCCCCTTTTATGGTAATCTAATTGCATTGTTTAAAAAGCAGCTAACCAGTTCTCTAGAATATGCTCTCTAGCCAAGTCTAACTTTATTTAGACGCTATAGATGGACAAGCTGATTGTTTGAACCAAAATGGGAACATTAACAAACATCACCGCCCTCACTAATAACATCGTGACCTTGCTGTCAAGTGTAGATTCCCCCCCTTCAAAAAAAGCTTGTGACCATTTTGTATGGCTTGTCTGGAAACTTCTGTAAATCTTATGTTTTAGTAAAATATTTTTTGTTATTCTACTTTGCCTTTGTACAGTTTATTTTACTGTGTTTATTTCATTTTCCCAATGTGACAATCGTATTTAAAAATTAAAACTGATGGAACATTCTGTTTTGGTCTTCACCATCAGACAAATAGAATGGCAACAGATGGATTTGCCAATTTCTTTTCACAGGTGCAGATTTGTGTTGATATTATTACTGAATGGAGTATTTATAAATAGGCCCTGAGCATGCATAAAGCATCAATATCTGACCTTTTTTTAACCATTTAGAAATTTGAAATAAATATTTTGTGTCATATGGTTTAGGTGATTATCGGTGTCTTGCCACAGTGTTTGAAAATCACTGTACAGGAGAGTTGCAGCAAAGAAAGCAGTTGTGACTGACATCTAGGACTTTCACATATTTTGCGCCACTTTCTTATTTTCTGTTTGTCTCCAATTTGGGTTATGACCTTTTTTCTTGGTTCTTGTCTGAAAGCTTCATGTATTAACCATTGGTGTGTGATTAGGAATTACCAATCTGATGATCATTTGGGGTGTGTGGAGATATTTGTCAAGTTTTCCTTACAGAACTAAGAGGAAATCTCAAGCAGCTTGCATAAGTGTCATCAGAAAGATTTCTTCCTGCAAGAGCATCAGACTTTGTGTTAATGAGTCTTGCATCCATCCTTTCTAGTATGCTGTGGGAACTTTTAATTTGGTTTTAGTACATTTTCATTGGTAAAAGTTTCTTCCCTTTCCCACCTCCACATCTAACTCCCAATTTTTGTTATTTTTAAGTCTTATGTAGCCAGTCATAAATATGTAAATGTTAACCTGTGGGTTGGAATCCTTGATTCTTGGCAGTTTAAGGTAATGGATATTGTAGCCCGTCTGGATTTTCTTTACTCATTCTCCTCTAACTTCTGGAGTTTCTTCAGAATGTGGTGTATTTTATTGTGCTTCTATGTAAGATGAAGAATTATCTATTAAAATTACATTTTCAACACACGCAAGTTTCTGGTGACTGGTAACTGGTATCCTTCCAAATATAAATATATTGCTTAGTAACAAATGTTAACTTCAGAATAAAATTGTTGATAAGTAATAACCATATATTTACAGCAGTTGTCAGCAATTCTTTGGCACGGGGCATCTTTGACTACAGCTAAGGAAATAATCTCATTCTAAAGAATGAGCACAGGACTTCAAGTAATTAAGTCCGTAGAGATCAGTGTTGTGTACTGCTCACGGTGATAGCTAATATCACAGTGACTTCTGAAGTTCTGTATTTAAATCTGTTGTACCTCTTAAATCTGTCTAAAGTAGGATTCTGCTATTGTGAGCCTGCAAGTTACAGAAGTACAGAAATGGAATAAGTCACTGTTTTTTCATGACATTCTCATTTTACGGCATCCGCAGTTTCCCTTGTGTAGCTTTGGTAAGAGCCTGCTGTTGTGAGGAGATCTGCCTTCCGAACAAGTGGGGTGAGGCAGGAGCTCTGTGTGGCTGAGGGGCTTCGTGAGATCTGGGAGAGGCCAAGGCCAGTGCTGAAGACTGACAGTGACATCTGACTTATGGGCCTTCTTTCCTTGGCCTACACTGAGCGGTTGGTTAAACATTCTCATTGTGATGCCAGCATTTTTTAACCTCCAGAGAGTGCCATGAAAAGCCAGAGATTTCTTTTGAATGGCCTGGTGCCTGGCAGGTCAGTTACCCTAGGAAGATTCTCACCTGTCACTGTCCTCTCTACCCAGCTCTTCTCTGGTTGGCTGGAGTCCCTTCCAGCTTGTCAGCTCCTTTCTGTAGTCCTACTCCATGTAAACTAAAGGGAACAATTTATTTGACAAAAATCAAGCGATCCCATAGTCTAACTCCATTTGTTCCAAAATCATGTATGAGCACCTAAAAGTTCAAGAAGTGAACCTATTTTTCCCATAAGAAATAATGGGAAATAAAATAATTGGCTTCATAGGCCCAGGAATTACACTTATAAATTTAGTTTTCTGGGGCTTTAACAAATTTCACAGTGATTTCTTAGTTCTCTGGTAGTCCCATAGTTTTCCTTTTAGCTTTACTGGTGGTATCACTTTCTTTGGAGCCATGGTTATCATTTTTTATGCAAATAAAGTGCAACACACAAAGCACAGTGACACGTTTTAAGGTACTGACACAAGCACCGTATGTTGTCTGGGCAAGAGCGGCACATGACTCAGATCTTGGCCTGTACAGGCTTTTTCATGTCCGAATTTTGGTTTGACTATCAAGCAAAGTTATGAGCACCAAGTAGATTTTTTTTAAAAAACCATACTCTTCAAGTAGTGGAAAATTGGAAGGTGGAGGTGTTAGGCAACTGAGGTGTCATGTGGTTAGTACTTGCCTACCCCTGGTTGAGGGGGTGAGGGCAGAGGTGGCATGGGGCTGACCCTCGAGGACCTTACAGTTGAGGGAGGGGACACAGACTGTTGCAGCTTTGTCATGGAGAAGGGAACTAAGTACAAGACTACTCCTTGGGACCCATACGTATATCTCAGGTAGGGAGAGCAGCAAGTAGAGAGCCTTGGGCGAGGAGAATGAACCTGAGCTCTTGAAAATGTGTGCTGCACATTTGGGATCGATTTGAGTTTTGTTGTCTACTTTGCTGTCATTTGTTTTCACTCCGACAGTTCTCCTTGGTCCTCAGAGTCTACCTAGTATGACCTTAGACCCAGTGTATATAGGACTTCAACCTTACTCTAGACCAGCAGTGTACTTTCAAAATAAATTTCAGAAGTGTTTAAGATTAAATACATATCAGTATATAAGAGCTACAGGTGCTGTGCTTTAGCACTTTTTAAAAGGGAAGAGGGAAGATCTGGTGTCTTATCCACTATAAACAGCCAAGTAGAACCAAACGGAGTTACAGGAACACTAGGAATTGGCTATATTCTTCCATTTGATGGTTTAGGAATGTATTCTGGCTACTCTAGCCACGGCAGTTTTTGTGACTGTAATCCTAAAGGTTTAGAAATATTTTACCTAGAAAAGTTGTCCAGAAAATAAATAAAGAGCACACAATTCACCCGTCTGCCTAAGAACAATGTAATATTTCTTTGAATAATGTATTTTGGGGGCTGGAAACATCATTTAATTTAGCTGTTTAGCATGCTGCCTATCTTATGGAGTTATATCAGGGTTTATATTTTAAATGACAGTACAAAGCAAAACATGAATGTAATTTGAAAAATAAAAATCTGTAATACACCAATTGGACTGGTGATATGTGTCTGTTTCCTTAACTAGATGCTTCTGCATTATTTTCCGTTTTATCTTTGAAGCTAGGAAACGATTTTTAAGAGTTGGCTTTGCTATAGCTTTATAATTGGGTAAATTCACCTTGGCTGCAAATCTGACTGAAATGTCCTCCCAATATGAAGAGATCCGGGTTTTCCTGCTTCTGTCCAATTTTGTCTTTGCTACATTTGTGCTGGTCTTTTTTTATATACCAGGAATCAAACTCAGGGCCAGGAGTTTACCAGGCAGGTGCTGCGCTGCATCCCTGGCCCTGGTCTCATTCTCTGTGTGCATATTGGTGCAGCGTTTTCAATGGTGTGATGCAAGGTGAGCCTCTCTGTACTGGCCATGTAACTTGTTTCTGATGAATTGTAGAAGCAGTAGTAACCTTACTGTTGTATAAGAGCATCAGCTTAAATCTCATTTTGTTTGTTTTTGAGACCGGGTCTCACTAAGTCGAGACTGACCGGGAACTCACTGTATAGCTCAAGGCTGGTCTTGAACTCACAGTGATCCTCCTGCCTCAGCCTCCCAAGTGCTGGGATTATAGGTGTGCGCCACCACGCCCTGCCTAAATTCATTGTTTTATAAAACTAATTTTTATGGCCCGGTGCTGCTCTGGATGGAAAAGTAATTTCCTTCAGCCATTTGTACATGGTACAGAAAATGTTTTAGAAACTAGAAAAGTTAGAATAACTTCCTCTGCCTATCACCTATCTGGGATCACCAGCACATTTCCATAGCACATACCCCTGGTCCATCTTGACTTTGGGAACAGTTAGGTTAGTCACAGCTATTAAATTTCATTATAACCTTGTAACATTACAGAGGTTGATGTTCAAGAATAGACTACTCAAGACTTGGACCTGGCAAAAAAGTAGGCTGGTTGTACCCAGGTCCTCACGCTTTGTGTGTGGTACCAGAGTGGGCTCAACCAAGCCCCTAGCCCTACCAGATCGGGTCTGGGCAGGGAGCAGTAGCACTGTGCTATGAAGGTAGAGTCAAACTTTGTCACTTTGCCCCCTCGTAAAACTTCTGTCCTGTGAGCCACAGTTCTGTACCAGCTGCTCATTCTGCCATTGTAGTTAAGCAGCTGCCAGGCACTGTGTGGGCAAATGGGCATGCTCTGTTCCAATACAATTTTTACTTACTGATTTTTAAAAAATACCTAAGATAGAAAAAATTTCTACTCTTGTGGATACAAAAATAGTTGGTAGACTGTATTTCCCACCCTGACAGTAATCACTTACTGAGGTTTAAGGATTAAAGGTCTGGTTTTCTTTTTCCTCCTCAATACTAATGTATTCTGAGGAAATTACAGTGCAAAACAGTTAACAGGCCGAGTTTTTTATGTTTAGAGTATTAGACCCTTACATCGATAAGGTCTCAAATGATTCAAGAAACTTACGTAGACTTACAGAAAATGATCTGTATACGCTTTTTTAAAAAAAGTACTTGTTCTCGATCCCTGGTACCAAGAATAAATAAAAAGTGCTTGTTCCAGTGTAGGCAAGTTGTGCACAAAATATAATGCTGGGGCCAGGCATGGTGACGCACACCTGTAATCCAATCCCAGCACTCAGGAGGCTGAGGCAGGAGGTTCACTGAGTAGAGACCAGCCTTGAGCTATACAGTGAGTTCCAGGTCAGTCTCAACTACATTGACCCTGTCTAAAACACGATGCTGGGTATAGCTTCACCTTCTTCAGGCATTATTGGAAGAAACTGCTAAATTCTCTAACGTACGTTTAGGTTGTGCAACTTGTCCAAATATTTGTTAACTAGATTCCCAGAACTGGAAATGTTGGAGGGGTGGTGCAATACACATCTTAACATGTTCCCTCCGCTGGCTCGAATCCCCAGATGAACCACCAGTGGTTCAGACCACCCAGCAGGAAGATGTACAAATCGTGGACTTAAGTGTTGGCGGCCGCTACTCAGTTCTCCATAAGGCTCTTCTAAGTTTACATACCCAAATTCTTAATGGAAGATACCACTTCATTGTGGGGTATAATATCTCACTATATGGATATATTGCAAGGTAGCCATTACCCCACTGCTGCCGGGCACTTAATGGCTCCCCATCCCAGTGCCTCATCCTGGTACGAGTTGGTCCACATTCCTATAGGTGTTGAAGTCCTTGCATAATAGTCAAAAGGCATTGAAGGCTGATAGTAGGACGATGGGCAAATGTTGCTGAAGAAGTGTTTTGACTGAGGAATAAGCTGAGTAAATACTGAGAACCCTTAAGCAATGCATTCACTGAGCTGTTTGACAAGCGACCGGAAAGGGATGTAGAAAGGGTGGATTTCCACTTCTCTAAAGATGTTTGTCAGATGTTACAAAATGCAAAAGAATGGCTTAACTTCTAGGACTGCACTTGGTTGATGAAAGAATTGAAGACTGGTTCCTGGCCCGAAGACACAGAGCACCTTTGACTATTTGGGTCTTAGCTCTAAAGATCTTGCTAAGCAAGGCTTTGAGGGTCCTCACTTTTAACTGCTACATTCAGCCAATGGCATAGTGAGTATATTAAAAAGGGAGACAAAGGCGCAGTCGTTGCTGTACAGCTCCTGTTAAATGTTGCTAAAACACTTGATGGGCGGTCTTCTATCTTCGTTAGCGATTTTTACAGTACACAGTAGGGGACTGGTGGTACGTGTAATACCTCAGTTCCTTTTTTCACCCTGTGTCCCTCCTCTCCATCTCTTTGATCTTCTAGTCAATCCTACTTATTTGTTTTGTTTGAGACACGGTCTCACTATGTAGTTGAGACTGACCTGGAACTCACTATGTAGCCCAGGCTGGTCTCGAACTCACAGCGATCCTCCTGCCTCAGTCTCCCGAGTGCTGGGATTGCAGGTGTGCGCCATCACGCCCGGCAGTCAACCCTATTTTTAAATAAAAGATTTCATTGTTTTTAAGATAAGCCTATATAAAATGATAGGACCTTAAGATATTTTAATCACTTCTCAGGTAGTCACTGATCTCTGCCCTATATATAGGAATGTGCCTCCTTGAGGACAGAAACTTATTCTGTGCTGTTCCACCAGTGCTATAAGCAAGAGTGATGTGTGGTATCCTGCAGCTACGGAAAACACTCGAGAAATTTTTATGAAAAGTCGGAAATAATCTTAGAATCAACTGCACAGTGGCACTGCCTATAACCCACTCATTAGAAGTTATGCTTTACAGTTTAGACAGGCTTGACTTTGTCTACAAAATTGTGTGGAGACCTGTGGAGAATTACTGTGATGTGGAAAATGTTTCGCACAGTATGCCTTCCTCTTCACAAGAACAGTCCTTAAACTTTAACCCTAAAATGATTCGAGCCTTGTGATAACACCCAAAGCTTTAAACCCAGTAATCCAGCACTAGTGAGGACCCCTAAGTGAAAAGTGCACCAACCCTTCCTGGGGGAAGGGTGTCGATCCACAGTTGAGCAGCAATGCATTCAAAGTCAAAAGGAAGTGCCTTGCCCTAAGCTTAATACGAAAGCTGATTGTGTATAAGTCTGTCTAAAAAGAAAACCAGAAGATCAGGTTTCCATTTTTATTTGTTTCCAAATATAAAAAAGTCAAGATTCTTACACCAATTATATCTCAAATGAGACCATGCAAAGCAACTCATTGTGTACAACAATCATTCCTCCCCTGCAGTTTTTCTGCTTTATACAATGGTATGACAGAAAACTGGATGTCCTGTGCTTGGCTGGAAAATGACATCTCTTTACAATAACATGCAGGGCAGTTCCTGCTTCATGTGCAAATCAGTTCACAGTAACTGCTTACTTTCTGTTTATACAGGGCAGGGGGCACATGGAACTGAAACTTAGCTGCCCAATTTTACTCAGCTACCCCACAAATAAGCACAAAGGACAGTACCAACACACTGAACTTGGGAGAGTTGAGATATCAGACGTTATCTTGAAGATTCAACTATTTAGGCCTGAAAGTGTTGCTGCACTTAGGACTTTCCCCTCTAACTGTGCTAGAGACCGGGTTCCAGGAGAACCCCTCGTGTGAAAACTATATTGTTGTATACAAATTTTTGCTAATTGCATAGCCTAACGGGTTTGCTAAATAAATGGCACTAAAGAAAATCCTGACCCAAGTGGCACTACTTAGTTCAAATGTTCTGACCAAAGAAAATTACAGTATTTATAGTCTAATTTAAGAGATGGCTGACAAACTGTACATTTTTACATGTCAAATACATAGTCCGAGTTTATAAAATAAGTTCATGCATTATTACCTCTAAGAATATCATGTACAAGAGAAATCCCCCTAAGTTCCTGTGACAGCCATTCGAAGTGGAAGCAGCGTTATATACAAAAACAATCCAGTTTCTCTTTTAAGTATCTAAAGAAAATTTCAGTCCACTGGTGACTGGCAGAAAGTGTTGATTTGTGGGGTTTAAAATGTTTCCTTTAAAAAAAAAAAAAAACCACCCAGAATACATAACCTCTGTACAAAGAAAAATATAAAAATTCTGGATGCCCATGTCCGATCATACTGCATAATTTAGAATGGAACGTCACTGGTTGAAAATGTCTCATTCCTTTGACAGCATTAACTAGCATTTATACTTAATTTCAGCTGCATTTATGACACAAGATCTCATTTTCAAAATGGCACCAATTTTCCTTAAGTGTAAGGACTATTTTTAGCAGCAATTGTATCTCTCTAAAGGTTACAATTTTATAGAGCAAATGTTTTAACTTCTACTTTGTACTCACCAGTTGTAATATCTACAAAAGACTGTCCACAGAGAAAAATTCTTTCACTCTCCCAACCCCACATCTTAAAGGTTTTTCCTCCTCCCTCACCTCTGACCTCATCTGGGAAGTGTGGGGGTTTCAGACAGGGTGTGCACCTGCACACTTTAGATGGGATGCCTGATTCCGAGTATGAGGACACATGCAAGACAAGATCATTCCCAATACGTTCGAGTGCCCCAAAGGCTTTGACAAAGAGCACTGACAGCCTAGGAAGATGAGACACTCAAGGTTCCCTAACTCCCTAAGCCTGCAATAGCTGAAAGGCAAGAAGGGCCATCAGCCTCCACTGGGATGCGGCCATCACTGACCGGCACTGAAGGTTTGTTTGATGCCCATCCTGTGGCTTTTGGTAAACAAGTTTAACTGAAGAAGAAACGGCACTAAATTAAACTATGTTTTAGGAGCAATTTACACCGAGGGAAATACGGTTCTAACGTACTGTGTAAGGAGAGATTATAGATAAAAAGAATTGGCAACTGAGCATGCTAAATAAATTTCATGAAATACGAGTTTCATGACAAGGTACTACATGCATTTTGCTAACAGTATTTCACTAAAAATTAACTCTATAGAGTTATATCATATTTTTAAACTACTCTTGACTTTTAGGGGAAATAACCATATCTGGTTGATGGTGACATAATACATGAAGATTCAGAAAATGAGCCAATAAATTCCTAAAACAAATTAAAAGTGCTTTGTCGAAACAGAAAGACCATAATGAAACAGTCTGAGTGAATCTGCAATTTATGAATTAAAATCATGATCCCATAAAATAAATTCTGGGATAGATGAATTTTAATACCAAAAGTATTTTTAATTCCAACCAGATTTGCTGAATAAATTAATGCTACAAATAAACAATTTAAGAGGAATATACCCCATTAAATAATTTGATCTCTGCCAAAATAAGCAACACTGCTTAAATAGACAAGAAAAACTGAAAATGCTGTGAAAAATGACAACCAAAATAACACTGAGAAAGGGGCACAGTTAAGGCATCTAAAAAAAATTCCACATGGCTTTGGCTTATTAAAATATCTTACACTACTTTTTTAAAAGATCTGAAAGCATCTGAAAAACATGCAAATTGTTTGAAATCCCTGCGTGGCAAGTTCAGATTGCGAGCATCATTCAGATGTTTGCCAAGGACAGTGGGGACGCCTCTCCCGGACGGACAGGGAGCTGGGCGCAGTGGGCGGCCCTCCCGTTTCGGCCTATCTCACACTGGAAGGCAGCCCCGGGCTCTGTGCTGGGGTGACGAACAAGGCGCTGTTTTCGGGAAGGGAGGGGACCGTGGGATTTCCATTGGTTGGGGAACAACCCAGCTTTAATTTTTCCAGATACTCTGCATGTACAGGCTTATGACACTGGAGAACTTTGATTGCGTCTTCTACTTTGAACCACTCTCTCTTCCTTCCTAGAGAATAGCAGGACAGTGGTTACTATTAAAGGCAATTTAAACCAGCAAATGACATCTATTGCTACTTCCCCCAATGTACTATTTGGTTCTCTTAGAGATAGCTTAAACAAGCAAAAGTTCTAAAAACTGGATGCAACAGTGACTTCGTAAGAGAATTCAGATAGCGAAAAGGACTTACCTATATTCACAGAATCTTCCCAATCTTCTAGTATTTCAGTGACTGTTAGAACATAAACATACGTTCTATGCTTTCGATCTTGGTTCTGCTTGAATATAGAAAGAAGAAGAGCATTTTAATCTACAGGCACTACCACAGATGTAGTACACCAGGTCACCAAGGCAGGTGCTGCAACCCCACCACCAACAGTCAAATTAGCTCCCAATAATAAACTTAGAAAAGTGTGATTTATGTATATTTGGTTTTATTCATAAAGAAAATCGTACTGTCTGAATGGGATCCTGTAGTAAGAACTGTATTCCTGTAAACTTTTGCCCGAGGTTCTTTTCCCTGTAGCTTTTTCTGGACAATCTTTCAATGTGTGAAAAGCTGCTTCCACTGGGCCCTGAACACCCCGGTTTTGTTAGAGCACCTGTGTGTTTTCACGGTGCACACGCAGCACAGGTGACTGTCCTAGACCCGGCCTCTGCTTGGCCTTTTTACTAGATCCCTCACATGGCTTTCTCCTTCTCATGAGTTAGTCAGTGAGAGATGAAGACCAGAGTGCCGATACTTTGTTTAAAAACGAAGCATGCACACCCTGGGCTGTGAATGCCACACAGCATCAGGGTTTTCCTTTTTCGTGTTGAAATGGTCTCACGGTGGAGCTGAGTCCTCCCTAAACCCCCAGTCTTCCTGCCTCAGCTTCTCAACTGCTGGAATTACAGGTGTGGAACACAAGCTGGCCTTCAGATGAAGAGGCCACCTTTACCCCGATTAAATTTAGTCATCTGCTGTAGTCGAGGGCCGAAATAACTGCCTTGAGTTTTTTCTTCCAAAATAACTTGAGTAATGTACTCAAACTGTATTATGGTTTTGGGAAGGAGTAGGAAAATCAATAAAATAAAGGCACCTGTTGTGTACATTTTTTTCTCGAGTCGGTTTTCTTATTTCCATGTCCAGCAAATCAATGTGTTTACTGTAGTGCACTCACAAATTCATTACCATCACTGAGTAAAGGAGCAGGATGATTCTAATTTTTACTTAATTTTCTGAGGGGATAAGTATATAGATTGACATTTGTGTTAAATAGTGTTTTTGAGCTGGGTGCGGTGGTACATGGCTATCATCCCAGGACTTGGGAGGCTGAGGCAGAAGGATCTCTAGGAGTTTGAGGCCTGTCTGAGTTCAAGGCCATAGTGAGATTTTGTCTCAATCCTGCCCCCTCCACAAAACAGTATTTGTGAAATAGTCACCTCTAATATCAGAAGCCTTACGAGTTTTCCTCAAAGACCTTGTCACCACAGTGACAGATGTGTCATCTGAATCGGCAGTTCTCAGTTTAACCAGCAGATGGTGCTACGGAACTGGGTAAAACAAGTGCTGACTTCTGGGAAGTGACTACGCCTCCGAAGCTTGACTGCTGTAGGGTACTGTATCCGTGAGTCATTAATTCTGCCAAGAGCTGTACAACTGGGGTTTTTAAAAATTTGTGTGCTCCTACCATTATCTTGAAAAAGTAATTATAGTCCCCATGTTCTGGCATAGTCTGTTTGCCGGTCTGAATTATTTGAGAATTCTGAAGTCTTGGAACCTGACCTCTTCTTGTCTGCCTTCCATGGAGCACCTAACACTTTCAAATTCCCTCTCTGAAAATTCCATTTTGCTGTGAGTAATAAACAGATCGTATTATATTGAAGAGCTGAAGTCAAATGTGGATGTCCCCCCAAACTGCAGTAGAACCTCACAGGCAGATCATAATATTACAAACATTATATAAATCTACAGCACCCAGACGCTCGGGTGGCAGGCACGTGCCGCCCTGCCTTGGCTGAACCCGTGCGTCTTCCTGCAGTCCCCGGACCGTCGTTATGTCGTCCGGTGTTACGTGTTGACGGTGGTGGGGTGCATCGGGAGAACCCACAGGCGGCCCGGTCGTCAGGCGGCTCCTCTGCCGTGTGCACAGAGACTTTCTGTGCTGCTCCACTGCAGGTCAGGAGGGCGGCCGCACCGCAGTGCCGTGTGACACTCATGGGGTACACAGGGCTCGGCGGCTTTCACTTACCTGTCTTGACCCTGTGACTGCCTTGCCTACGGGCAGTTTTGTTTAAATTCTATCAACCCAAGGGGGTTGACTGTAACTCACCTCAAATATTCCCAGGAGCCTGCCCAATTTTCCTCTGACTCCTGCCTGTTAAAAAAGATAAAACGCAAAATATTTATCTTTGCATGATAAAGACACTTTTACAACTTATATTCTGGCTCTTTCAGTTTTTTAATCTGAACACAACAGACCTTCCTAAACCAGGTCCCTACCTTCCAGCTTTTGTGAAGACTTGGCTGTGGCTGTGGTTAGCAAGAGCTAACGAAATTAGACCACCAACTTGGGTCAGACTTCATGAACCAAAGGCTTTCCTTCAGGAACAAACTGTTCTGTTCCTAATCGAAAGCCTTGCTTTGCTCCTGTTCCTGTGGCCCAGATGTAAATTCTGTGGGATGCCCTTCTGCAGTCCTCCCCATTCTCTGGTACCTGCTGTGGCTCCCACACGCCCCTCCAATCTGCATCTGAACGACTCCCTGCCTGGGGCTCTTTCTGAGGTGTGCAGCACAGCCCTGTGAGCAAGCACAAGGTTCCCTCGACCGCTGCTCACTTGTATTGTTGCCTGGTAGTGAAAGTGAATCCTGCTGTCAAGGGAAAGAAAACTAGCAGATCGGCGGTGTGACTCAGTGCAGGAGGATGTGCTACCTTTACTGAACTTTACGATAAAGGGTAAAATAAAAGCAGTCTGCATCTCACTTGTTTGAGAAATTATAGCACAGGGTCGTTGTCTGTGCAACCCTGTCCACAGCAAGGCCATCATGGAACAGTAAGTCTGACCACAGGAAGTTAGGTTCTACTACAATGGGGGACATCCACATGATTTTAGCTCTTCATATTTTACCAGGTTAAAAACAAATCTGTTTAGAGCCAGGCGTGGTGGTGCACGCCTGTAATCCCAGGACTCAGAAGACTGAGGCAGGAGGATCGCTGTGAGTTCAAGACCAGCCTGGGCTACATAGTGAGTTCGAGGTCAGTCTCAACTGCATAGTGAGACCCTGTCTCAAAAAACAAACCAAAACAACAAATCTGTTTAGCAAGATGCTATCTGCGGTCACATACCTAAAATGCTGGGCTGGACCGCAAACGCAAAAGCACTGCTGTGACCTGCCGGTTCTCTTGCCCTCCCCTTGGTACAGTATCACACAGCAAAATCCCTCACCTCCTCATAAACTTCCCTCACGGCTGCACCTCCTGGCTCCTCCTCAGGCTCCATTCCTCCTCCGGGCACGATCCACTGGTCTGGGTACCGACTGCTACTCACCAGCAGCACCTGCAAGACCCACACACCCGTCTTCTCAGCCTCAGAAGCACTACATTCTCAAGTCCCGCAGGGCTAGAGCTCATGCAAGCTTTACTCCTTCCTTGGTTTCATTAAAACCACTAGGGGTACATATTATATCACAAAGAAGCACCTGGGAAACAATACAAGGGCTAAAAGCAGCTGGGTGTGGCAGCACAGCCCGTAACCCCAGCCTCGGGAGGCTCAGGCAGGATGACAGTCCAGAGTTCGAGGCCAGCCTGGAATACACAGCGAGCCCGTCTCCAGACAAAAGGCTAAAATCAGAATTCCACATTAACATGGCCACACCACTAAATCAATCTGTGAATAATGAAATCATTTAAAGTACCAGACTCAATTAATACAACTTTCTAATTCTTAGATATTAACAAAGGCTAAAAGCAAAGTTTTTTGTTTTTTGTTTTTTTTTAGCACTAGGGTTGAGGGCACTGAGTTGTGGTCGGATCAGTTATAAATTTAAAGCATGTAGTTATCCTGTTCTCTCACCCCGAAGATGTAAGAGTACTTGAAAGACAGAGACGCTGTGAAAGGAATAGGGAAAATGCACGTGAAGCCAGTGCTTGGTCCAGCTTTACGCTAACAATGAGGTGGGAAGTGATGCCTATATAAACGAGCAGAGCTGCTTCATTGATAAGACAGGTGTAACTCAAAAGGAACAATGAAGGGGTGGGCACAGGGCGCCCACACCTGCTTCGGTACAGTCTATGAGCCACAGAGGTAGGTTTCAGACTTCTCAATTATTTAACATTCAAGTTTCAGCAACCACAGATAAAACTGTCAGAATCCAGTCAGGCGCATTCACTTTCACATAGGGTCTGGCTGCTTTTGTGCTGCCAGATAGCGTGGCCTAAAATCCTTATCCAATCATTTACAGTACTCCATCTCCCCAGCTCCCGCCCTCCAGGGTGGACAGCCAGGTGAGCTAATGGCAGCTCAGCCTTCCTAACAGGAAAGTTGACTGACAGCAGTTCGGGAGCCCCCTACCCGACAGGAGGCTGAGCCGGGGACATGACGCATGACATAAGCGGCACACAGGGCCGGGGTGTAACTTGTGGCAAGGCACCTGCCTGGCATGTGCAAGGTCCTGAGTTCGATGCGCAGTACCAAGAAAAAAGCAGCACATGTTTTGTAGGAACACACCCGTACCTCAGATCAGAGGCTGAGTTCTGCTCAGGGGCCGGCCTGGGCCTGGACAGGATTCTTGCTTCAAAACCAAACAACTGCAGCACCCCTTCAAGCACATGACAGTGGCAAGTCGAGTCGACACCGTAAATTAACAAGAGCTGAAAAGCCACTCACTGAAATAGTGAGGCTGTCTTTGGGGACATCAGAAAGTCCAAAGAGAACACTGGTAAAGTGAAATGTAGATTTAAGCCTTAACACAAGGTCTAAGCATTGGCACACAGGGTGTCACATGTTCCCACTGGCTTGCACCACAGGTGGCACATACATGACCTGTGCTGCCCGCCAAGACAGTCACTCATGCACCACCGGTGGCTCACAGCCGTCTGGCAGGAAGACATACAAATTATGGCCTCATCATCAGTGTGTTCAAGTATCAAAATCAGAAACAGACGTGCCAGAGTTAAGCAAATCTAGCAAGTATCAGAAGATGTGGGTAACGGATTTCATTCCTTGGTGCTTATCAGCGCATGATTTCCTTGCCACGCGTGTCGGGCCTGGGGCCTGCGGTTGGGCCTGCTTATGAGAAACCCCTACTCTTGTGGGCCGTCACCAGTGCTCCACTCTCAACCTACTGACTTGGATGCACTTCCCAAGAATTAGCCTTGCTCTCAAATGCTACTTGTTCTTGGTTTATAGTTACTCAGAACTAATGACATGAAGGCAGAAGGAGATTAAAGAGTGCAAAGATTATTAAGGGTGGGCTAAGAAACTAAGTATGTGTGACACTACTGTAAAAGTCTGAAAAAAGGTAGCAGTCCAATAAAAGGGTGCCAGGGTCCCTACGCTCAAATTCTACCTTAAACAAAGTGAAACTGTCTCAAAGCCTTTGTGTTTGTTCAAAGAAGAGGCTTGAGCTGCAGGTTTGGCGCAGAGGTAGAGAACTTGCATGCCATGACCAGCAGAGGCCCGAGTTTGGATCTCTATAGTAACCCCTCACACGAGGGTTACTGAGGATCTAGGGCAATCTGTTAAGACTGGTGACTAGGTATGGGTTAGGAGTAACATGCCGCTTCTAGCTGAGAAAGCTCTTACTCCCCCTCCATTTCTAGGTCCCCTTCCCATTTGCAAAAGATCTATCTCCTTGTTTCCTATTATCTAGCTTTCATTTTGCTCTTTATGTACACTGAGGTTTTTTGTTTGGAGACGGAGCCTTGCTAAGTAGTTCAGGACGGCCTTGTACTCGCGGCAATCTTTCTGCCTTAGCCTTCCAAGTGCTGGGGAGATGGGGGTGCACCACGCCTGGCTATGCTAGGTTCTCATTAAGAGAAACCACGCAATAAAAGCCTTGTGCCTAATTTATTTCACTTGACATTATGGTCCCAAGGTGCACAGCTGGGTAAAATTTGTACCACCCAAGCACTTCCTTCACTACCCTCACAGCACAGCACCAGTGTGACGTGTGGCTAGCCACGGAAACATGGATATTTAGTAAAGGAATTTCAAAGCCCAATATTCAAAATGTTTGAGTCCTGAAAAATAAAATTCAAACTGTTACATATACAGGACAATGACTATTATGTTCCTAGTTAGCCACGAGTCTTTAAGAGCTCTATTACATAAGGTTAATGTTGGAAAACACATTAGTTTGTCTGCTTTTCTAAACCTTTAAGCTTCAAAATTTTCTGGGGGGGCGGTGATACTGGAAACTAAACCCAAAGCTTTCACACTAAGCTACTTCAGGCTTTTATTGCTTTTTATTTTGAGACAGGTACCCCCCCCCTCAGTCTCCAAATTGCCCAACTGGGCTCAAAACATGCAATCCTCCTGCCTCGCCCTCCCAGTGCTGGAGGACCACAGGGAACTTTTTTTTTTTTTTTGAGACAGGGTCTCACTATGTAGCCCAGGCTGGTCCCAAACTCAGAGATCCTCCTGCCTCAGCCTCCAGAGTGCTGGGATCATGGGGGTGCACCACCATGCCTGGCTGACCACAGCTAGCTTTAAGCTTCAGATTTTAAGACTCATCTTTTATCTACAGGACATCAATGTGTGATTAAGTTTTCAAAAGCCAAACACACAGGTCCCCTGAACAGCCCTATCACCTTTTCATAAATTATTCAGAAAGCCTCTGAAATAGATCTATACAAACTGGGCGTGGTGGCTGCGCCTTTAATCCTGCACTCAGAGGCTGTGGTAGGAGGATCAGGAGTTCGAAGCTGGCCTGGGCTACATAGTGATGTTCAAATCCACCTATTAATTTAAATGAGTAACTGTTTTGTACAGTCTAGGAAAGATCTGTGTTTAGCTTAAGAAAGCAGATGTGGGCCAGGGATTTAGCTCAGTAGCACAGAGCCTGCCTCTTAAGCACAAGGTTCTGAGTTGGATCCCTGGCAACAAGAACAACAAAAAAAAAGCAGATGTGCTGACACTGATCTTTTAGTGATGGTAGAGTGAGTCGAAGCCCAGCATTTTCCTTCCTTCCTTTACTCACGGACTGACACGGCCCTGCCGACGCACGACTCCGACGTGACAAGAATCCCAGCTTGGCCTGAACGAGCCTTGCTCCTTTTGGATTTTTCATGCTTTTGAGGCTGTAGAGTTGCACTGTCCAACATGCTGAAGATTGGATAAAATTAAAAACTGAGTTTTTCAGCCCTCTGGTCACGTCTAGGGCTTACTATATCGGATCCTACAATCTGTGGCCCCGTGAAGGCACGTCCCTTTGTGGTCTGGCCTAGTGACTTGTCCTGACATTTCAAAAAACGACTGCACTTGATCAAAACATTAAATGTTTTTTCCAAAAAATGATCCATTTAAAAATGACCAAACTATTAACTTAAAAAGAGCTCTGATACAGATGTAGTGGCAAGGACTTGAAAACCAGAGTGTTGTATTAAAGTTCTTGCCTGCTTAACTTGAATATTCCACTAGAGTTCAAATGAGAGCAAGGCCACGTTTGGGGGCAGGAGGGAAGCGGGCATTAGGAGCAAGAACAGAGATAAACTCAGCGAAGAGAATGAACAGGACCAGGCTACAGCCTGCAAGGATGCAAATGAACAGCACGAAGAGAGAAGAGGACAATTAACAAGACACTCTGCACTGCCCCACCCCTACCTCCAAAATAAAAAGGAGATGAGATTTTTGTTTTGCGGTACTAGGGACTGAACCCAGGGCCTTCACGCTGAGCAACAACCCCAGCCCTTTTTATTTGAGACAGGATCTCATTAAGTTGCCAAGGTTGGACTTGAATTTGCAATCCTTCTGCCTCAGCCTCCCAGTGTCCCACCTACCACATCCAGCTGAATGGACTGATTTAATCTAAGGCCAGCGAATGGGGTCAGCAATTCCACATATTCACTGGGGTTTGCCATGGGCACCAGAGAAGGCTGCAGAAGCAAAAACAAAACCACACTGAGCACTAGATAGATAACAGAAGACAAAAATAATTGGCCCAACTTCAGGAGATGTTCATATTTTAATTAGGCAGGGAGGTGAATTAAGATGAACACATAAGAATTTCTCGGCACTTAAGGACTTCCTATTTAATCCCCAAACACCCTCACACCTGCCCTATTTCAGAAAGTGGAGATTACAAATGTGAAAGCCAAGTTTATATTTATATATCATTTTATAGTTTCCAGTATTTTTCTCTTTCTAGGGAAAGGTTTCACCAAGATTAAAAGCCTTGAGCCACAGGTGTGGTGGTGCACGCCTGTAATCCCAGCATGCAGGAGGCTGAGGCAGGAGGATCCCTGTGAGTTCAGACCAGCCTGGGCTACACAGTGAGTTCCAGAGCAGTCTGAACTACACAGTGAGACCCTGTTCTCAATGCCTCCCAAAATAAATAAAAGTCTATATATAGGTAAATGGAACTATTAAATGTCTTCTATATATGTGAAAATCTAAAACCAAGTCTCAGCCGGGCATGGTGGCACACGCCTGTAATCCCAGCACTTGGGAGGCTGACGTAGGAGAATCACTGTGAGTTCCAGACCAGCATGGGCTACACAGTGAGTTCCAGGTCAGTCTCAACTACCTAGGGAGACCCTGTCTCAAAAAACAAATAAAATAAAATCAAGTCAACAGTTCGTTGTAATGGTTTTTTTAAAAAAATTACTTTGGTGCAGCCATTTACCTGCAGCAAACAATACCGGCTTTTCTGGCAGTTCCTGTATACTGATTTCAGAAAGTATATAGCTGCTCCTTTAAGCCCTTCCTATACCAAAAAAATCTAAATTTGCTCTCTCCCAAAGCATACTAAGAGGCATCTAAACATTTTTGTAAGGCCTGCGATGAACACAATAATTAATGCCCTAAACATGGTACTGCTCAAGTAACAAAGCTGAGTTATGAAGATCCATTCAGTGAGACACACTAACAACTGAAGAGCCATCCGTACATGGTCACTCACAGGTTCTTCATTCCTTTGCAGTACCCATGAAGGCAGCAGTCTGTCACATCAGCGATAAAATGAGAGATGAAAATATACACAAAGCCTTGTGTAAGCTACAGGTGAGACCAAAGCAATGATTTCTAAGAAAAAGCTTATACTCTCCTCACCCCAATCTGCAGAACCATACTGGAATCACTCAAACCTCCAGAGCCAGGGCTGTCAGAGTGGTGAAGGGTAAACCCCTTCCCAGGAGATTCCACATGAGCACTCTGCTCGGCTCTCCTGCGGCCTGACCCCGACCTCCTCGCACTGGCTCAGGACCTGACATGGTTGGCCAGCTGTTTCTCACACCCATCTTTCTAAGATGCTTTCAACAGAGTATTTAGTGTCCATAGCATAGAGAGTGACAGCAACCAACTTGGAAGCGGCCTTGAGTCTTGTGGGATGGAGGTGATGAGTGCACTAGAAAGGCTTCTAGTACTGAGTGCCTGTGTCACCAACAGGTCCTCCCAACTGGGATGTGTGAGTGCTCTGAACAGAAGCGCAGGCCAGGTCTAGGTAAGTGATGCCTTTAGAGGCCGGGCTGTTGATCCTGAGTGGCCCCAAATTGCCATGTGCCCCAGCTTTTACCTGAGAAACTGCTAACGGTCATGGCCCCACCCTGTCTGCAGTGGAGGGGAGGGAGCTCCAGTGATCTCAGCTCGGAGATCACACTGCACAAGCAGATGCAGTGTGCTCGGTACTTCCTTCTTCCCACATAATCGGGATATCGTGAATGATTAAAACTACGAGTTAACCTATTTCTACTGCAGTTAACAGTTTCAAAGGAATTTAACCAAAAGTAGGCCAGATCAGGAACATCCAGTGCACAACAGGCCCCTTCCAAAGACCGCAGGCTGCAATGGCTACACGCAATTGCTCCCCATGCTGGGAGGTAAATCAGCACTACTTTTTGGACTACAGACACACAGCAGGTCAGAAATAAGTTCCTTCTCCTAAACTGCTTCATTCAAAGTAGGTGACATGATAGGTAGATCTAAAAACACAATGGTTAACAACATTCAGGACAGGGCTGTGACTTGTCTGAACCACTGTGTGTGCATGGCAGTCTCATCGGGTGGCTCGAGCTACCGGAATGTGCCAGATCAGGCTGCCCACGGGCTTCCTCCTAGCACAGTAAAGCCCTAAGGAAAACACAAGTGCAAATTCTACAGAAGTGCCTCCCCTTGAACATAGTGGCTAGCTAGGGCCTTAAAGGCTGCCCTTTAAGTATGAAAGAGCTGTAGCCCCGCAGAGGTTGACAGTTTCCTTTGTTTAAAAAGGCTGCCTTGGAGGAGGATTTAGCTGAGGCACCATGCCTGCCTGGCAAGTGCAAGGTCCTGAGTTCGACCCCCAGTACTGAGAGAAAAAAAAGGCTGCCTTTTCTTTTCATCATATTTAATGTTGATGAAAATGTCCTCCTGAAAATAATCTCCAATGACTTGAGGAAATATGAACCCCAGACTAACTATACATATGAAAAGGGGGATGACTACTGAATCTAGGTGTAAATAAAAATGTGACTGGGTGTGGTGGCATATGCCCGTAATTCCAGCACTCTGGGAGGCT
Source organism: Fukomys damarensis (assembly GCF_012274545.1). Classification (NCBI taxonomy): domain Eukaryota; kingdom Metazoa; phylum Chordata; class Mammalia; order Rodentia; family Bathyergidae; genus Fukomys; species Fukomys damarensis. The sequence goes on along the minus strand of NW_022900927.1, from coordinate 54,857,485 downwards.
GAGGCAGGAGGGCCACATATTTCAACCCAGCCTAGGCAACCTGGTAGTACCCAATCTCAAAACAAAAAATGTTTTAAGCCGGGCGTGGTGGCTCACACCTGTAATCCCAGCACTCAGGGGCTGAGGCAGGTGGATTCCAAGTTTGGATATCTCAGCCTGCATAACTTAGTTCAGCTGGAAGGCTCTGGGTTTAATTTTAAATATTGCAAAAAAGTGAAAAGATGCTAATGAAGATCTAATTGTAGTAATATTTCTGGTTAAGATAGTTACTATTTATTAAGAGTTCTGTCTGGGCATGGTGGCACATGCTTATAATCTCAGCACTCTGGAGGCTGAGGCAGAAAGGTGGGCCGGCCTGGGATACATGCTGATAGTTCTGGTTGTACTTTAGTTCACTGGCTCTATCTCACCAATTCTTGGTTTTACTGTGATCTTGTAAAAGTCAGATTCCCCAGGAGTGAGTGAGTGAGTGAGTGAGTGTGTGTGTGTGTGTGTGTGTGTGTACGAATTTAGTATTGTAGCAGACCACCTGTATAGGATGCGCACGCAGCCGTGGAGCATAAAGCTGATTAGAGCAACACATCCAAGGCAGAGTGCATCATTTCTTAGGGCTGATCTGTCAATGCCCTCTCCTGCACTGCCTGGATTCCACCTCGGATCAAGTCATTCCTACTTCTCCTCTTGGCAGTCCATCCTATTTTGCTGCCAGATCATTCCCAAGCTTGAATGCATCTAAACCCTAAAATGTCCTTGGTTCAAAAGGAAGAGTTCCTTTCCTATGAGTCCTTGGTGTTACATGTAAGATGCTCTGGTTTTTAATTTCTTTCTTGTTCTATGCTGTCCTAAAACTAGAGCCCACTAAACCACAGCCCCAAGTCTTGCTCTATTTGGAGAGCTTGCTCCCTCTTTCCCACTCATTGAAATGCCATTCCAAACGAACATTGGATTTGAACCTCAGAGCATCTGAAAGCACTTTTTTGGGGGGTACTGGGGATCAAACTCGGGACCTTGCGCTTGTGAGGCAGCAAAATCACTTTTATCTTACTGTGCTTTTCAGTAGACATAACCTCCTCCAGTACAGAGTATGTTCCTCCATTCAGACTCATTTATGCAAGTATTTCTGGTCACCTATTTGGGGTCACTACACAAGCACGGTACCCCAGTTACTCTGGGATAATTATTTGTGGGCTTTTCTGGAAACTTAACTATCAAAAATGAGAGTGAAGCCGGGTGTGGTGGTGCACGCCTGTAATCCCAGCACTGGGGAGGCTGAGGGGAGGCAGAGGCAGGAGGATCACTGTGAGTTCTAGACCAGCCTGGGCTACATAGTGAGTTCCTTCCAGGTCAGTCTCAACTACATAGTGAGACCCTGTCTCAAAAAAAAAAAAAAAAAAAAAAAAAAAAAAAAAAAAAAAAAAAAAAAAGAATGGTTCCCCAAAGAAATAATTATCTGGAAAGGCTGGTCAAATAAACAGAAGACTCCAAAACCTTGGGCTTAACAGGCTTCTGCGACCTTGGAACAAGTTACTCCTGCTAATTTGTTTCTATACAAATACCAACGCCGGTGGGGCACACCTGTCATTCCAGCAATCAGGAGGCTGAGGCAGGAGGATCGCTGCATTCAAGACTAGCCTAGGCTGCACAGTGAGTTCCAGAGCAGTCTGAACTACATAGTGAGACCATGTCTCAACAAAACAAACAAAAAAACCAAACCCAATACACCTCACAGGGCAGAAAAAGATGGGAAAAAATATAAAGCTACCCCAAAAGAAAATAAGACTGCTGCTAGAACAACCTTCCTAGAACTACTTAGCTATTCTAAAGTTAAGGACTTACTGAAAATCCTTTCCTTCAGTACAGAAAGATCAAATTAGACAGGAGCCCAACCTAGCTATTTAGGGTCAAACATCAATTATTCTTGTATTTTAATTTACACTCATCCTCAAAATATGTATCTAAAATATCCCAAACCAGGATCGACATGCTCTTGACCCAGAAGACACATTTCTTACTCACTAGCTAAAGAGGTGGGTTTAAGCTGGTTTGTATCCTATCCTTGGAAGGCTAGAAATGTAATTTCAGAGTGGAAGCAAATCCATAGCTTTTCTGGACATCTTACTGTTTTGCTAAGAGTTTATACAGTAATTACAAAGTAGAAAGCGCCTGGACTACGCACAGCCACAGATTCTGAAGAGCTGAGCCAGATGTTAAAAGTTAGCTGTGCATTTTTCTTGAGAATTCCAGTCTTCTGCTCAGAGTATATCCTCTTACTAGCTGATAAGCTCCTTCCTTCTGAGCCTACAGGTTACAGGGTCAGTTTTACATAACGAATTTCTCTAATATAATCTCAGAGTCTTGTTTCTTCATTTAATCTGATGGCACTAGTCTCTTGTGCACTTAATAGTTACTTTACAGTACAATTTCCTGGCTTTTTAAAATGGTGCTGGGGATCAAACCCAAGGTCTCCAGGCTGCAGCAATGCTCCACCACTAAGCTAAACTCAGCCCACAGCCAGAGTGATTACCACGCACAACCCATGTGTGGGTTAAGGTTAATTCCTGAAGCTCTCGTTAGACTTTGCTTTGCCATACACATAACATGGATTATTTCAATTTCCTCCAACTCTCTTATTTTTCCCTAGAGACTTATTTGTTCACAAAGCCCGAACTTCCAAATTCACATTATGGCAAGACTTCAAAGGCAACGCTTTCAGAAAGGCTTTGAAGCTCTGCCTCACAAAAGCTCACTCATTCATCAATCGGTGATCGTCCAATCGCCATGGGCCAGGCCCAGTGCCAAGGGCTCAGCACCAGGAGTCGGGACTGACAATTCCACTTCCGAACCGTGTCCCTCGGGCACCATACCTCCTCACCTACATACGGGAATACCCCGCACTACTTCCAAGTGCTACAGGATTCAATGTAACAACTTTCCTCTGGCTGTACCTAGCACACTGTAAACTCTCAACTGAAGAGGTGACCCTTCCACGGCTCTGGTAGAATGTATTTACGGCATGTTGACTTTGTCCACTTCATAAATGTTAAAACAAAACCTTTCCCCTACGCCGGGGATTTAGCTCAGTGGTTTGGATGCCTGCCTTGCAAGTGCAAGGTCCTGAGTTCGATCCCTGGTACCAAAAACAAAAAACAAAAACAAAACAAAACCTTTCCCCTTGTCGTTTCTCTCTTCCCCGAGAAGATCCATCTCAAAGCCACTATTTCTCTGGAAACTTCATCAGGATTTAGGTTTAACCCAAACGGCCTAAGTGCTTAGTTTCTTTAAAATATAAAGGTCAAGAGAGTCTTAGAAAGGGTAATTTTCAAGTAATTTTTGCTAACATTAAGAACTGAGCCACTGAATGTGTGTTGTCTTAACTGCAGCGACCTGCAATAAGGAAGCCATTACATTCCCGTCTCCAGCTTCAGCCCGGTATCTTACTGGACACATCTGGTTATAAAGATGAATATTAACTTCTTCCCTATCATCTCACGCATGGCAATGCTAAAAGATTTATAGGCTGCCGAACGACTACTTACACCGAGCAAGTTTAAAAGTGATCCATTTGCAAAGTTAAGTCACTGAAATAAGTAAAATCCGCTCTCCAGAGGAACCCCGGGGGCCTCACCGGCAGCCCAACGCAGGGGGTAAATTAGCGCACACCAACCTCTCGCTCTCAGAACAAGGGCTGCTCCTTCCCAGACGTCCCAGGCCGAGCAGCCTCGATAAACACGCCAAGCGCTCCAGGACGGTCTGAAAATGGCAACCACTGCCCTATCTCGCCCATGAACCCTGTGGCCTCGTCCCACATCTCTGCGCGGTCAGAAAACTTTGAGGAGGTCGTTCCTTAAAATGCAACAGAATTACGCCAACCGCTCGGAAGGAGTTCGCGGGTTCGCTTGAAAGGGAAACTGCCAGCGCAAGACGGAAGAGGCCAGCGTTAGCGCGGGGGCCCCATCGCTGCTCCGCCGAGCCCGGTTCCGACCTGAAGCCGCCGGGCGCCG
>NW_022900927.1:54844476-54852424 GCF_012274545.1 Fukomys damarensis | reverse complement strand
GACCCTGCAGCGGACTAGGAGTGAGGAGCCTTGGGTATAGAACAGCGAGCAAGACCTGCGCGCTCCCTGGTGGAGCCCCGCGACTTTCCGCGGGGGCCCAGCAACGTCCTGGAGAGGGGACCTGACGACGCACATCCTCCGCTAAGTGACATCCCGGACAGGAAGTGCCGGCGGCCTGGCGCCGATTGTGCGGAGCTCGGGGGACCGCGGCGGGGACAGGGAGAGGGAGGCCTCGGGGGGCCAGTCCCTTGAGGCCTTTCTGCTTGACCCCAGTCATTACTTCCCTGGGAGGCAGATGCTGTCTCTGTATTCGCCCACATTAGCTGGAGCCTGGACCTGTCTTTGCCACTGTGTGAGCGTCCCACATTGTCTCACCCTGCAGGACATAACTCGGTGACATCTATTATCCTTTGCTTTTCCCGTGCATCCTATTCTGCCCTTTCAGGGACCAAGCAGCTTAGGTTACAGGTTGGCTTTTCAACCCCTCTCTCCCCCAGGTCCCACAGGTGCCAAGCCTTGGCCTCTAACAAAAGTAGTGAGCTTCTGCCCTGCAGGGATTTGGGGACCCTAGAGCAGAAGGTCAAATGTTAGGAGCAGATGCAAAAAAGATTTTTGTTTTTTCTTTTGAGACAGGGTCTTGCTGTGGTTCAGGCTGGCCTTGAGCTCACTATGTAGCCCAAACTGGCCTCAAACTCAGCAGTGTTCCTGCTTCAACCTCCTGTGTGCTGGGATTACAGGCTTGCACCACCACACCCACTTTAGAAAGACAAGATGTGACCTTGTCTGAGTGCCCTCACTCTGGAGGTTGAGGTAGGAGGATCACTTTTCTCCCTGCCTCAGCCTCCTGAGTAGATGGGATTATAGGCGTGGGCCTAGACTCAACAGTGACGCTTTTGTTTTTGAGATGGGGTGTTGATATGCGTAGTTCAGGCTGGATTTGAAATCACTGTGTAGCCCAGGCTGGCCCAGGCGATCCTCCTTTTGGTGATCCTCCTGCCTCAGCCTCCTGAGTGCTGGATGACAGGTAATACAATTCTTCATCAGCCATCATGAAAGCCTTCATTATGATCTTTTAAAATGAACAAAGAAGATTGTATTTCCCTCTGCTTTAAGCCCTTCAAAGATATGCCTTCAGTCCAGGCGTGGTGTGCATACCTGTCATCCCAGCACTCAGGAGGCTGAGGCAGGAGGATCACTGCAAGTTGGAGGAGAGCCTAGGCTACTTATGAGTTCATGTCCATCTTGGACTACCTAGGGAGACCCTGTGTAGAAAAAACAAAAGTGAAGATGTGCATTTTAGTCGATGCACAAGAAATATGAGTTGACTGAATATTGGCTTATCCAAATCTTGACCATCTATTAATTTAATGTTGGGGGCAAGACTCAAAATTAACCAAGGAGGAAACGCAGGATGCCTGGGACCGAAAGGAGGGGCCCAGTGCTTCAGCTTGGAGGCCGCTGGACTTGGCCCAAACATCCTGGCTTCCGCTCTTTCCCACCCTAGTGATGAACACGTTTGCTTTGTCTGTGAGACTCAGCTTTTCCCCATCTCTCTGGGTGCAATGTGGTTTCCAGCATCTTGCACAAGGCTGGCCTGCAAGTACCACAGGAAGTCTCTGAGTGTTCTGAAACTGTCATTAGAGTTCTTGCCTCCTCCTCTTCCTTTCCTTCACAGACTAGAAGAGTAATTGAAAGTTGCTCTGAGAAAGCTCTGGATTTTTTTTTTTTTTTTTGAGACAGGATTTCAGTAGCCCAGGCTGGCCTCAAAATGAAGATCCTCCTGCCTCAGCCTCTCTAATGTTGGGATCACAGGTGTGCGCCATCACACGTGGCAAGCTCTGGATTTTTAAAATCTTATTTTATTTCATTTGAGGTGTTAGGAATTGAACCAAGGGGCTTGTATATGCCTGGCAAGTGCTATAACCCTAAGCTACACTCTCCGGCCCAAGCTCTGGATTCTAACACTTGGAGGGAAGGGGTTGAATAGAAAAGGACTGCTGTGAAGGGAGGGAGGCAGGCGTATGGGGAAACAATGAGAACCAAGACCTGTCACGTGAGGGTTCAAGATCCCAATGATGAGTGCAACTGTACTGTGTACCTAGAATGTACCAGTAAACTCAATGAAAAGAAAAAATAGAAAAGAAATGCTGTAATGAATTCTCTAAACTGAAGAATGCTTTGATAATATTAGCAATGATCTATGCATCACGTCATTTATCAGGGGTTTTGCTTGGCGTTTTGCGTTTATCTGAGAGATCTCACCGAAAAGGACACTGTTTAGACCAAAGTTAGAGAGCGGAGAAAGGTGATTACCAGCCCAGGGCCTCACCTTCCTGCGTCGGCTTCTCATGGTCACCGCCGCAGGACGCGGCCCAAACTCTCCGCTTAGTCCTCTTTTACACGCATTTCGCATCCAAAGCAAGCTTAGGCGCTGTTCGGAGCGGAGGTCCTATCGGGCTCTCGCCGAGATAGACACCAGCTTGTTTTTCCTCGGCAGGGCCAGCAGGGACTGGGCTACACCGGCTGGATCACTTGGGGATCAGAGTCCAGTTTCAGATTAATCTCCGTTGAGTTCATTCACCACCGGATTGTTTTACCTGGAACTGCTTATTCACAGAGCCGTGTCATAGATGATTTCCAAATTTTCTGAACTTTCAGACGAAGGGAAATGGCTGTGTCTTGCAGGAGGTGTAACCCTCAGCACAGGCTGGCTGCCTCGTCTTGCAGGAAATCCTTTCTCTCGGTAAAACTGTGACGATGACCATGACCCCTGTGTCTTTCCAGCGACCATAAAAGCTGCTCCTTGCTGCGCATGCGCGGGCCGGCACCTGCTCCCTTGGCTGTGGCTCTGTCCTCACAGGCCAGGCGGGGAAACCAGAGGCAGCTTCTGCCTTTGCACCCCAAGTTCTTAACTCCAGCATCTCACTCCTGTGAGCTCTTCCTGCCGTTTCTGTTAGTACCGGGTGATTATTACTCTGTCTCTGCAGAGTTCAGGCACAGAAGTTTAAAAAATCCTAAAATAAAAAAGGAATTTAGGGCCTTGCGTGATGGTGCATGCCTGTAATCCCAGCCCTCGGAGGCTGAGACAGGAGGATCATCTCAAATTTGAGGCTCAAGGCCAACCTGGATCACATAGGGAGACCCTGTGTCAAGAAAACGTAGGGGAGCCGGGCGTGGTGGTGCACACCTGTAATCCCAGCACTCGGGAGGCTGAGGCAGGAGGATCACTGTGAGTTCGAGACCAGTCTGGGCTACACAGTGAGTTCCAGGTCAGTCTCAACTACATAGTGAGACCCTGTCTCAAAAAACCACCCCCGCAGAAAGGTGGGGAATCTTGTGGGGAGTTTAAAGGGGATGGCGGAGGTGAGAAATGAAGGAGGGTGTCCAGGTTACACTTTATTTATTGTAACTTTTTTTTTTTTTTTTTTTTTTTACAAATGCACAGAGGAGAATGGAATGGATGAAGCTGGAAAATTAGAATAGAAGGCCTTAAATTAAAATTTTTGGGTTAAAAATAATAAAAATGACCAATCAATCCAACTGGCATTTAAGCTTTTCTGTTTGTTTTTGAGACAGGGTCTCCCTGTGTAGTTCAAAGTGGCCTTGAACTCACCATGCAGCCCAGGGTGACCTCCAATTCTAGGGGATCCTCCCGCCCCAGCCTCCCAAGTGCTGGGATTACAGGCGGGCACTACCATGCCCAGCAGGCCTGACGATTTATAAACTTATTGGAACAAAGAAATGAGCCTGGGTATGGCCGTGCACACCTATGGGCCCAGTGGGGGGAGGCTGAGGCAGAATTACGAATTCAGGGCCAGCCTGGGCTACTCAGGGTGAGTAAAAAAAATACAGAACACTATTTCCCAGACTTACAGGCTCTTATGTTCTCAATTCCTATCTACTGCAGAGGACTCGGCTTCTCACACTCCTGCTGGCCACAGTGCCCCGTGGGCCCTGTGGTGTTTACTGGGAAGTGGGTCTTGCTTATCATGCAGGGAGGTGTCTGTCTGCCAGGCGCGATGGCGGCAGAGTTGTGACTTGGCGTTTTCACTCTCCTCTCCCGCCAGCTTTTTGGAATGGCTGCTTCATTTGGAGATGGAGATTTGCTACACAGCATTTCTTCACTTTTCATTTATAGATAAAGGCTAAAAAGAAATTGAGGAAGAAGACCTTTTGCCCAGACACGACAAGTTAGAAATCTAGGTCCATTCAGCAAAAACACAAGATTAAAGGACATTTCTAGGGCAATTGATTGGCTCTAGCTACCTGAACTCGAGTATATTTTGATATGAGAGTGATGTTTGAAAAGGAGAGTTCAGCCAGGTGTGCTGTGATCCCAGTACTTGGGAGGCTGAGGCAGGAGGATTGCTGTAAATTCGAGGCCAGCCTGAACTACATAGTGAGACCCTGTCTTAAAATAACAACAACAACAAAGACAACAAAAAGAGTCCTTATCTTTTAGAGACATGCCCTACACTAGAACTATTTGCAGCTGGAGTAAGATGGAATAATATTTCCTTCAAAATAATCTAGGTTGTTGTGGGTGAGGAAAATAGATGAGTATGAAGAAAGCCAGGTTGCCCATGAACTGATCATTGTTGAAGTTTGAAATACAGGTGTAGGTGTGTAAGGATGCATTTTATTTCATTGTAAGCCCAGGCCTATAATCCCAGCACTCCGGAGGCTGAGGCAGGAGGATTGCTGGGAGTTTGAGGACACCCAGGGCTAGTGAGTTTAAGGTCAGCCTGAACTACACAGAGAGATGCTGTCTCAAAAAAAAAGTTATTGTAATTCAAGATGAATAATATATCTAAAAGTGTACTTTGATTTATTATAATCATTTCATGTATTATTTATTTATTTTGATTTTTTTGAGACAGGGTCTCCCTATGTAGCCCAGGCTGGCCTTGAAATCATGGTGATCTTCTTGCCTCAGCCTCCCAAGTGCTGGGATTATAGCTATAAATCACCATACCTGGCAAGTGTTTTATATGTTTTTTTGCCATTAGTCTGGATATTAACCTGTACATATCGTAACTAATTTTGTAAGGATTTATAAGATAAATAAATGAATCTGATTCTGACAAAAAATGGGGAGGATGGAGAATGGAAAAAAAAACAATTAATGGGCTGGGGATTTAGCTCAGTGGTTTTGCTGCTTGCCTCAAATTATAAGGTCCTGAGTTCAACTCCCAGTACCCCCCCAAACAGAATTAAGATGTGTAACTGTATGTGACCAATTCTTCACAATGATTGTAGTCATTATGTACTGTAAACATGTACTAATAAGAATTTTAAAAATTTAGCCGGGCATGGTGGCACACGCCACTCAGCCACTTGGGAGGCTGAGGCAGGAGGATCACTGTGAGTTCCAGACCAGCCTGGGCTACATAGTGAGTTCCAGGTCAGTCTCAACTACATAGTGAGACCCTGTCTCAAAAAACCAAAGGAAAAAAAAAAGATTCAAAATGATGGGCTCCTGCTTTCTATTGTTTATTTATTTATTTATTTTGGTACTGGGGATTGAACTTGGGTCCTTGTGCTGATGAAGCAGGCAGTGGAACCACAGAGCTAAATCCCCAACCCTTCCTATTGTTTATTTACTCCTCCTTACTACATTTGTAAGTCATGTCTGGGGCTTCAACATTTTGAGGGAACAAGTGAACAAACACATGCACTATTCTTTTTTGCACACTGCTGATACTTGTAACTATATCATATAAATGAAGATTATTGTAGGGCCAAGACGTTTCACAAAATAATAATATTAAACTGGGCATTGTGGCGCATGCCTGTAATCCCAGCACTCAGGAGGCTGATCATTGTGAGTTTGAGACCAGCCTAAACTGCATAGTGAGACCCTGTCTCAAAAAACAACAAGACAAAACAAAATTAATATTCAGTTTTATAGTTTAGAGGAGAATAATTTACTTCAAAGATGAGCTGCTTAGTGGGAAGGGTTCTCGTGGAACACGAGATAACATTTCAGTCCAATACAAACAGTGTTGCTCTGCTGTGTGCAGGATAAAAAAAGAAATTAAAGAGCAGCTTTTAACTACCAAGATGCTTGCAGTCTTTTGGGGAAACATGAAACATTGCAAAGCTACATAGCAATATACTTATTTATTTATTTATTGGGTTTTTTGAGACAGGGTCTCACTATGTAGTTGAGACTGACCCGGAACTCAATGGGTAGCCCAGGCTGGTCTCGAACTCACAGGGATCCTCCTGCCTCAGCCTCCTGAGTGGTGGGATTACAGGTGTGTGCCACCATGCCCGGCAAAGCTATATAGCAATATAAAATTAACTATAGGGCTGGGGATTTAGCTCAGTGGTTCCGGCCTCGAAAGGGGTTCAATTCTTTGCATAGACGGAGGGTGAAATATGAAAAATATATATTAGATATTGCTATATAAAAGCATATAGATAGATAGATAGATAGATAGATAGACAGATATAACCCAGTACTCAAGACCTTGCACTTATGAGGCAGGCACAGTACCATTGAGCTAAATCCCCAGCCCTATATTTAACTGTATATATCATAATTTTTTTCCACTTTTTGTTTTTGTTGTTTTGTTTGTTTTTGAAGACAGTGTATTCCAGCTTGGCTTTGAACTCACTGTGTAGCCCAGGCTGGCTTCTGACTTGCAGGGATCCTCCTGCCTCGGCCTCCAGAGAGCTGGGATTACAGGCGTGCACAACTATCCCTGAGCGGATGTGAGTTTTTAAATGTTCTTACTTAACAAACCCACAGAGAAGAATTAAGATTGCATTAGCATTCTTTTTTTTTTTTGCTACTGGAGATCGAACTCGGGTCCTTGCATTTGTGAGGCAGATGGTGGAACCACTGAGCTAAATCCCTGGCCCTAGCATTCATTTTTTAAACATTTTAAAGGAATACAGATAAATTCTCAGATAAATTAACATATCTGAAAACAATAGATGAGCTTTAGAGGGCAAATAAAACTGGCAAATGCAATGTTCCTTAGATGTGGAAAACTATGGTGCTAGGCTGTAATCCCAGCACTGGGGAGGCTGAGGCAGGAGGATCGCTATGACTGAGTGTTGCTGCTTTGAGTGTCTGTTGCGGTCAAATGAGTCACATGTGCCAGAGCTTCCGACAGGGACAGCTGTGAAAGCCGCCGCCAGCCTCGTGTGATGGGAAGGCTTCTATTCACCTCTCTCTGGGATGCAGGGAATAAGATCTGGCCTGTTTCTCCCTTAGGGTTTGGGAAGATGAGCTCTGGACAACACGGGGAGTGATTGGAAAGCCTTCGGGCAAAACTCTTAGAATGCATTCAAACTTTTAAGATAATTAGAAAAAAATTAAGGTGAAAATCAAGTGGAAATAGAACACTCTAGCATTTTGTTTTCCACAGATTGCTACAACACTCCAGAGAAGCGGGATTTTGTTTGTTTTGGAGACAGGGTCTCACTATGTAGTTGAGACTGACCTGGAACTCACTGTGTAGCCCGGGCTGGCCTCGAACTCAACAGCGATCTTCCTGTCTCAGCATCCTGAGTGCTGGGATTATGGTGTGTGTAGAAAACAAGGTTTCCGGAAGAATAATTCCTATAGCCCCTTCCTTTAAGAAGGGTTCCCAGGTGCCTCCCGTGAAGTGATACCCAGTCACCGCTCCCCAGCTACTTAATCTTAAATAGCGTAGAGAAAGGTGGATGATTTGGAGAAAAGACACTCAGGGTAGAGATTGCTGTAAGCAAAAGATTGCTTCAGTATTCCTTTAAAAGTACTGACTGGGGGCTGGGGATTTGGCTCAGTGGTTCCTCTGCCTACCTCGCAAGCGCAAGGACCTGCGTTCCAAACCCAGTACCAAAAAAAGTTTTAAAAAGTGCTGACCAAAAGGAGAGAGAGAGAGAGAGAGAGAGAGAGAGGGAGAGAGAGGGAGAGAGAGAGCGAGGGAGGGAGACAGTGAGGAACAGAAAA
>NW_022900927.1:54838489-54844354 GCF_012274545.1 Fukomys damarensis | reverse complement strand
CTGTAGAGCACATTTGGGCCAAGTAAGAGTAGGGAGAAAGTGCATTCTACAGTGTGAGAGCGGCCCGCTTTGGACAAGAGAACACAGTAGCCAGAAATCTATTTCTTGAGGAAATTTCAGGGCATTTCCTGCTTTTGTCCATAATTCAGTGATACCGTGCCTGTTTTCTTGGCTAAAGAACACTAATGACTAAATGACTAAAGTACTTCCTAGCTATGGCTGGGAAGTGTCCCTTTCCTTCAAGAGTTCTCATTTGCTCATTGCTGGCATTGGGAAGTTTTTCGTTTTGTTCCCCCAGCACTGGAGATTGGGATGCTCTGCCACTGGGCTACACCCCCGGGCCTTTCTATTTAGAAACAGAGTCGCACCAAAATTGAACTTGGCTACACAGTGAGATCAAGGCCAGACTTATCTACATAGCGAGAGCCTGTCTCACACAAAAAAACACAAACAGGTTGTACATACAATGTAATCACAACCGTGTAAAAATGCTAATATAAGAATGGAAGATGGCTGTGGTGGTGCACACCTTTAATCCTAGCACTAGTGAGGCTGAGGCAGGAGGATCGCTGTGAGTTCGAGGCCAGCCTGGGGTACGTAGCCAGTTCAAGACCAGCCTGAACTACATACTGAGACCTTGTCTCAAAAAAACCACAAACAAAAAAGCAAACAAAAAACCCACTAAAAACAAAACTAAAAAATGCTAAAAATAAGGCATTAAAAAAAAATTGAAAACACTTGAAAAAACAAAACAAGAAAACATTTGGGTGTGGCAGTACAGGCCTGTAATGCCAGCTCCTGGGTGGCAGGTGTGGAAGAATCCCGGCTTCAAGGCCAACCTTGGCCTCTTTGTGAGACCACGTGTCCTAAAGAAGAAAGGGCCAGGGATTTAGCTCGGTGCTGCCGGCCCCCTCTCAAGCACAAGGACCTGAGTTTGATCCCCAGTACCACAACAAAAAGGGGGGCTAGGATTGTAGCTCAGCACTGCCTATTCTAGTACCTAAAAAAAAAAGAAAACATAGTTAATATTTTCATTGGCTGTGGATAGAGTTTTTTAAATACTTTCCTATATTTTTCAAGCTTTCTATTATAAGCATGTCCCTTTTTATTAGAACAGTCTTTATATTTTTGTTAACCAAATATTAAGTAAATCGATTTTGTGTTGGTTACTAAGAGTGAAGTACAGAGTTGGGCATGGTTGCACACACCTGTAATCCCTGCATGCAGGAGGCTGAGACAGGAGGATTACCAAGAGTTCCAGGCCACCCTAGGCTACATTTTCTGTTCAAGGCCAGCCTGAGCTGCATAGCAAGATCCCACCCACCCCCAAAGGATAAAATTTAGGAACAAAGGCATAGAGTTGCATGCCTGTAATTTCAGCCCTCAAGAGGCTGAGGCAGGAAGATTGCCTTAAGTGTGAGGCCCGATTAGACTACATAGTGAGCGAAGAAACAGCACAAGAGTAGAAACTTATAATTGAGGAAATAATCACTGAACTCTAAGGCTCTGGGAGGTGCTGGCGGGCAGTGACTGAGTTCATTCCAGGTCGCTCAATTTTCAACTGAACAGAGCTTGGCCTGTGGGCTGCACAGCAGGAAGTGACGCAGCCCCCAGTTTGGGGCTTCACTTCCTTTATCCTCACTGACAGGCGCGGGTCCCTCGGAAGCCCCCAGAGCGCCCTGCCCTCCATGCCCATGGTCTCTTCCCTTTCCACCTTCACAGACTGGAATCAGGGAGCAGGGAGGGACAGTGGGGCAGGTCAAACCTGGAGGTGCAGGAAGGGCCCCCCCGCGTCCATCTTGGCGGGCAGGCGAGTCCTTCGCACATGTTCTGAGAAACAGAACTGTTCCCTGCCGTGGACTCTCAGCTACTTCAGCTACTTCAGCCGTGAAGCCGGTGGCCCCACTGTGGGAGCAGAGTTGAGCTCCCCTTTATTTCTGAATGACTTTTTTTGGGGGGTACCAGGGGTCGAACTAGGGTCCTTGCACAGGCGGTGGCCTTGCACTGAGCTAAATCCCTGGCCCCCTCTGAGTGACTTTTAAAAGGCCCTGGAGCATGTACTGATTTCATGCTTCCTTTCTTGGCTTTTTTTTTGGGGGGTGGGAGCAATGAAAATTTCCTAATTTCACATTTTGTGAAATCGATCAAGGCCCATCCAGGAGTGACCTATAATTGCAGCACTGGAGAGGCTGAGGCAGGAGGATTGCGGTGAGTTTGAGGCCAGCAGGGACTACTTAGTGAGTTCAAGGCCATCCTGAACTACATAACGAGAGTGTGGCTCAAGAAAACAGAAAGAAAGTACAATAGATCAAGGCGCAAGCTTTTCTGGCAGAAGATTGTTCAATAACCGCGTAGTGGGTGGGGGTTGGCTTGGGAAATGGGGCAGAGCTCTTGAGACCCCTAAAACCTCTATTAGTCCCCAAGGACACTCTGTCTGGGCAGCGTTTTATCGCTTCTGGGCTTTCTGGAAGATCCACTATATGAGCAGTGTTTTCTCAGCCGTACTCAAAATGCTGGAGGAATTTAAACTGTCTCTAGGAAGTTTTGCCTTTGCTGTTTATTTTGTAACATGCAATTTGTGCAATTGTAAGACTGGCCTCTTAAGTACTATTTTCAGGGAAGAAAAATAAATATTCGCGAGCTGGGGAAGGAGGAGGAGGAGGGACGTATGGCCAGGGTTCGTCTCTGCCTGACTTGAGAATCTCCAAACAGGGCGGGGACAGGAGAGGAGAAGTCGGAGAAAGTGCGGGCCGCTCCGCAGAGCGTTCAGATAGAAAGAAGGCGAAGGAGCTGGCCTGGCTGTTCCACGGCAGGCTTCGCAGGGTGACTGTAAGGGATCCGAGCGTCAGGGTGACCTTCTGGCCGGCACAGTGCTCTCTCGTACGCTCAGGCTCCCGACTTGGGTGGGATCACAGGCCAGCAGAGCGGCCAGGGGCTTGTGGCGTCTGGCAGCCAGATCAAAGGGCGAGGGGCTGGGGGGTGGGTGTCGACGTCTTGGAGTATGAGGAGGAGGAGATCTAGTCTAGGCTGGGCGTGGTGATGCAGGCCTCTCTCCCAGCCCTCGGGAGGCTGAGGCAGGAGGATCCCTACAAATTCGAGGCCAGCCTGGGCTACACAGCAAGACCCTGTCTCAGAAAACCAAAACCAAAACAAAGCTTCTAGGATCTTGCTTGGGTACAAGGATTGATTATTGAACGTTCACTGTAGTGGGAGCTTTGCCAAAGAAATAATGGGGGGGGGGCAAGGAAAAAACGCCATCACCGTTTGGATCGGGTTGTTCTGCAGGCCCTGTTGTGACAAGCCGTCCAGGGGCCTGAGGATATGGATCCTGAGGACATCTGTCTCTTATGCTGGCCCAGAGCCTGGCCAGGTTGTCGGGTGAGCTTCTCTTAGCCTTGTTTTCCAGCAGCAGGGCTGCACCCTGAGGAAAAAGCCAGACCTCCATTCTCGCCCGCCCTACTCGGTTTCCCAGGATCGACTCGGCAGCGCGCCGCTTTGCACCCTCATAGTCGGCACAGAGTGTCCGCTGGGTCGGTCTGTGGGCCGCTGGGCATGGCTGGCACCGAGGCCCCCGGTAGCTGCTTGGCTGAGCCGAAAACACAGGGTCCCGGCCCTGCCCAGGCCCCGTTGCAAACGCCCTGACCTCCGGGAGTTTGACAGGCACATTCGCTTATTGAGAAAAGTTAGGAGAATGAAAAGTTAAAAAAGACAACGTCTCCAATCCCACCAACTCCGGATCACCTCCAAATCCTCTTCTGCACGTCCGTGTATACTGAATTTATGATAAAACTGATTACATCTTATTCATGTGGAGATTTTCTTACTTAAATTGAGGTAATAATCAATAATCTTATTTTCCTACTTTCAACCTCCACTGTTCCTTAGAATTCATTCTTTGACTTTGGGAAACACGAATTCGGTGCATCTGATACATAGCGTTTCGGGAGTTATGTTTATTTCCATACTATTCCCTTTATGTCGGTTCAATCCCCAGCATGAATAAAACTGAATTAAAGAAACGAATTAAAGTAAACTTGGTAACCTTTGTGAACAATTTCAATTTCAGTATGTATCCCTATCACTTTCTTTTTTGAGAGACAGGGTCTTGCTATGTAGCCCAGGCTGTCCTCAAACTCACAGTAATCCTCCTGCCTCAGCCTCCTGAGTGCTGGGATCTCAGGTGTGCACCACCATGCCTGGCAACATTGGTGTCAGTGAAAACACAATGTTGCCTTTTGTGCACTCACTGCTCCGTATTTATTTATTTAACTAGTTTTTGTACATGAATGTTTTGATTTCCTTTGATTCCTCTGTTTCTTTCTCTCCCTTCCTTTCTTACTATAATTCTATCAATATCATTACAGATAAATCTCTGGTCATGAGGATTAATCACCCGAAGGCTGCATTCCCAGAAGTGGAATTTCTGTTTTCAGTAATGCCCATTTTGTAGGATGTTGCTCAGTGGTGTCTGGAAAGACTGCCTTTATTTCTCTTTTTGGTGGGGGGGTTTTGAGACAGGGTCTCACTATGTTGTTGAGACTGACCTGGAACTCACTGTGTAGCCCAGGCTGGTCTCGAACTTGCAACGATCCTCCTGCCTCAGCCTCCCGAGTGCTGGGATTACAGGTGTGCACCACCAAGCCTGGCCCTTCATTTATTTCTTAATATTGCAAAGCTGGGTGTGGTGGTGCACACCTGTGATCCCAGCCCTCAGACTGAGGCAGGAGGATCTCCAACAGTTCAAGGCCAGCCTGAACTACATAGCAGACCCTATCTCAAAAGTAGAAAAATAAAAGAATTAAAAAAGTGTCAGAAAACACCATATAAGCTTGTTTTCTCATACACGACCAACAATGGGAATTGAGGAGGGAAGAGGCTTTGATCCTTGTCAACATCATAAATTTAAATTGATCTCATTTAAATCTTTTTAATTGTTCATGATGTCAGACCCTTTTTGGGTTTTTTGGAGGAAATTTTCATCATTTTATGATGGGTACGAATGGTCATTTCTTTAAAAAAAAACTTCCCATATGATCAATAAACTGGTCATGGAAAAAAATGATCTTATTAAGGATAGAAGGTTAAAAATAAAACACCGTAAAAAGCCACGAGCTGAACTTCCTGTTATTGTTATTTTTAACCCATGGCTGTATTCTGTCATTTTGATTGTTGAACAGTTTGTGCCTCTTTTAAGGCTTTTACTGTCAATTATTTTTAGAAAGGATTTGCTTCTGCTTGAGAGAAAAATAAATTCAGTTTTGGATGTGTAGGTTTTTAAAATAGAAACTTCCCAGCCTGGCATGGTGGCTCACGCCTGTAATCCCAGAACTCGGGAGGCTGAGGCAGGAGGATCGCTGTGAGTTTGAGACCAGCCTGGGCTACATAGTGAGTTCCAGGTCAGTCTCAACTGCATAGTGAGACCCTGTCTCAGAAAACAAACAAAAACAAAACTAACAAATAAAAATTAGAAACTTCTCTGGGGAGGGAGTCTTTATATTAGGGCACACCTTTGGCTTTCTAAGAGTAATTAAAGGGATGTCAGAGAAAGTCCAGAAAGCTGCTTGTTTGGACCAAGTGCTCAGCAGAGGGTTAATCAGTAATGTTTGAAAATGTCTGTCTTTTGGGTCAAATCCATGCCCAGGCTGATACCATCTCACCCACAATGAGGTCTACTTTTTTTGTTTTGTTTTGTTTTGTTTTTGTTTTTGAGACAGGGTCTCACTATGTAGGTGAGACTGACCTGGAACTCACTATGTAGCCCAGGCTGGTCTCAAACTCACAGTGATCCTCCTGCCTCAGCCTCCTGAGTGCTGGGATTATAGTTGTGCGCCACCATGCCCGCCTTTGAGGTCTACTTTTACACTT
>NW_022900927.1:54801797-54838441 GCF_012274545.1 Fukomys damarensis | reverse complement strand
ATACCACGGACTGGATAATATTTTTTTCCTCATTGATTTTATTGGTGCATTCTAGGTATACAGTACAGTTACATTCATTATTGGGATCTTGTACCTTTACATGACAGGTCTTGGTTCTCATTTTTTCCTCTTGTCCCCTCCTCCCCTCCCCATTTACAAACACTTTTTTCCATTTTCTCCTATTTTTTTCTTTTCCCTTATTACGTTTCCCCTTTCCTTCCCACTTTCCCTACACCTTTAGTCCTTTTCTTCCTATTTCACATTGTCAATTATCTCATTAGGATCTTATGTACTATTATATTTTATTCACACCAGAGAAACTATTCGGTATTTACACATGTGGGGTCCTTGTGCTTTCAAAGCAGGCGGCAGCACCACTGAGCTAAATCCCTGGCCCTACATTGACTTTTTTTTTTTTCAAGCAGAGTCTCTCTTAGTACCCCAGGCTGGCCTTAAACTCACAGCAATTATATTGCTTCAGCCTCCCAAGTACTGGGATTACAGGTGTGCTCCACCCTGCCCAGTTTTTGTTTCCGTCTTTGAGACTGGCTCTCACTATGTAGACAAAACTGCACTTGAACTTGCCAGAAATCTTCCTGCCTCAGCTTCCTGAGTACTGGGATTATAGGTGTGTGCCACTGTACCCAATTTACTTTGACATTTTTAAGAGAATGGAATGTTAGTTATGGCTCAGTTGAATTGGGGCTGGCTCAATTCCTTATTTGTAGAATTGTGGGATTGATTAAATGCATCAAAGCTCACTTCAAGACCTAAAATTCACACTGGAGTCGTAGTGCATGCTTGTAATCTCAGGCCTCTGTCAGGCGAAGTTCCCAAGTAAAAGAACACACATGGAGCAGATATTATGAGCCAAACTTTAATTTCTAGCACAGAAGTTATAATAGTTTTTTTTGGAGACAGGGTCTCATTATGTAGACTGCCCTTGAACTCACTATGTAGCTCAGGCTGGTCTCAAACTCACAGCGATTCTCCTGCCTCAGCCTCCTGAGTGCTGGGGTTACAGGTGCGCACCATCATGCCCAGCTCTATAATAGCTTTTTTATCAGCTTACTGAGACATAGTAAAACAAAACATTTTAGGTGACCTTGCAGGCTGGGTGGTGTTGTCTATGCTGATTCATTATTATGTAACAAAGCCCCGTTGTGCATCTGTGCGAAATGACAGAATTGTGTCCTCAGAAGCCCTGAGACACCCAGGCTTTGTCATACCTCACAGTGGCCCCCTACACTGAGACAGCAGGATTGCCATGAGTTCAAGGCCAGCCTGGACTACATAGTGAGTAAGGCCAGCCTGAGCCATGTAGCTTTGAGTCAGGGTCTCCCTAGATAGCTCAGGCTGGCCTTGAACTCATCATCCTCCTGCCTCAGCCTCCCAAGTGCTGGGGAAAGCTTAAACTCTTAAGATATAAAATTATTTAAAACTTTTATTATTCAATTATGTTTGCAGAACATAATTGAAATACAAATGATATAAGGGAAATAAATGTAATCTTAATATGCTAGAGATGTCAGTGATGCTGGGTTCGTGTTCTCTGAAGCCAAAGAATGAATTCAAGAGCCGGGCATGGTGGTGCGCGTCTGTAATCCCATCACTCGGGAGGCTGAGGCAGGAGGATCGCTGTGAGTTCGAGGCCAGCCTGAACTGCACCTCCAGACCCTGTTCTAGAAAACCAGGAACAGAAGAGTTGGTGGCCTGTGGGCCTTTCGAACGACGGTCGTCTGGGCTCCCTTGAGGGCCTCGCTCGGTTGTCAGACCCCAGCCGCCGCGTGCCCCCCAGGATTCCCTTGGAGAGGACACTCGTGGGTTTCCAGAGGGAGCCACTCTTCCGGGAGAGATCCTGGGCACCTGCCCCTGCCCCCCTGCCCCCCTCCCTGACCGTGTGACCCCACCGACGCTCCCGCCCCTCGTCCCTCAGCACCGGGGGGTGAGGGTTTGTCTCCCCGGCCGGCCCGGGCAGCAGGTCAGCGGCGTGCAGCGGAGGGACACGCGGAGGCTTAAAGAGCAGCCCACCTTCGCTGCAGGGCTCAGAGCGGGTGTAGACTGAGCGGCCCAGGTCTGCCGCGAGCCTGTCCCGCCTGCCCGCCCGCTCTTCCTCACCGCGGCTCTGCCGGAGCTCCGCAGGTATGGAATCTCCCCGGCAGCCTGGACGGTCGCGTTTCCCCCACTGCACAGATGAGGACCCTGGAAGCTCAGAGAGAGGGAGCCCGGAGCCCGGGACTCGCTCGGCTTCCAGGTGTGTCCGGGTTGAGCGCTCCTCCCACCAGAAAGAGGGCTGTCAGGGCGAGCGGAGCTGCAGGTCCTCAGGTCCCAAAGGGAGAACAGCTGGGCCGGGCCTTCTGAGGAAGGGGAGAAGGTCGTGAGCGAGTCTGGTCTGAATGTGGCGTGAGAGCTTCTGCAGTGGGGGTGCGCTCCTGTAATCCCAGCCCTCCGGAGGCTGAGGCAGGAGGGTCCCTGTGAGTTCGAGGCCAGCCTGAGCTACACAGTGAGAACTTGTCTCCCTCCTCCCCCAAAACTGGAGTGTCACCATTACGTATGCCTAAAATGTACCAATAAATGTTTCTCTAAAATAAAGAAATTAAAAATAATATAGCCAATGACACATTCCCAAGAACAGTGGGGTCGGTGTATTGGAGGTGAGGAAGTATATTTTTATTCTTTTACTGCAGCACATTGTTTTTAATTTAAAAAAAAATAAGAGCTTCAAATGGCACCACCAATTTGGTTAGTGTTGATATGGGGGAATAGATGAAACTCCCAAACCTGCTAGATATCCAGAACGCAAGTTCCTGGTCTCTAAAATCCAAGAATAGATTCTGGGAACCACAGAGGTTAGGAGTAGGAAGAATGTATTGAGACAAAGAGCTCCTGCTTAAAGACACAGAAGGGAGACAGGAAAATGGGTGACCACTCACTCTGCTTCTCAAAGGTGTTTTATGGGACACAGCCTCAAGGTGAGGCTTCAAGGAGGGCAAAAGTATAGTTAGCTATAGGGCCGGGATTTAGCTCCGCGGTACCGTGCCTGCTGCTTCGCAAGCGCAAGGTCCTGAGTTTGATGCCCCGCACAAAAAAGCCCCCAAACTATAGTCAACTAGAAAGACGGCAAGTACAGTCGCTTAGGTAATACTGATCCAGGGAGAAATCACAAGGTGGACAAAAGTATGATCAACCAATAAAATGACGACAAGTATCGTCGCCTAGGTGACACTGTTTAAGTGCGGATCCAATGGGGAAGCAAGTCATGTAGCAAGCGTATTAGGAACCCAGCAGGGATTTTCAGGGAGGGGTGGGTCGGGGATCCTTCCTGAAAGATCTTGGTCCCGGACCCGGGTGAGTTACAGCTACTTAGAATATCCATCCCTGCCAGGTATCCTGCGAGTGTGTGGTGGTTTCTCCCCTTTCACAGGGTTGGCTCTCAGGGACTGTGTCTAGCACGTCCTCCATGTTGGCTTCTCCAGAGCCGGCCCTGTCTAACTGCCTGCAAGATATTTAATTAGCTTACCTATTCTGTAATAGGGCGACCACTGATATTTAATCATCTTCTGCCTCAAGGGCTTGCTTCTTGTTAAAATGTCGAAACACCTGTGTATTTTACAGACTTGTCATAGTTTGGCTATTTTTGTCATTTGTTTTTGAAGTGCTAGGGATTGAATGCAGGGCCTCTGCATCGAGCTACATCCCTAATTCTTATTAATTGATTAATTAATTTATGCATTATCTATGAGGCAGGATCTTACCATGTTGCCAACGTTTTCAGGCTGGGCTTGAACTCATGATCCTCCTGCCTCGGGCCCCTAGAGTGCAGAAATAACAGGTCTGTGCCACCACGCTTCAGCTGTAGCTTGGATCTTGAATTCTTTCAGCCCTTGAAAGGGATCGTGGGACCTGGCCCCATCCGCTCCCTCTCTCTGGCTTCCCGGCTAAGAGGTGAATGGTTTTGCTCTCTCCTGCCTGATGGCCAACCCAGGTCTGAAAACAAAAGGGATCATGGGCTGAAATCTCCAAAACAGAACCAAAGTCAGTCTTAGGTGTCGATCCTGGTAAGGCAGAGCTGGGTAGCAGGACTCATCAGTCCACACTCAAAGACAGGGCTCAGACAGGGGCCTGGGGAGGAGGGGTAAAAGCCTGAAGGCACAGGAGGGAGAGGGCCCTGTTAAAAGGGCGGCAGAAGCTGGGCATGGCGTTGCACGCCTGTAATCCCAGCACTTGGGAGGCTGAGACAGGAGGATCACTGTGAGTATGAGACCAGCCTGGGCTACGTAGTGAGTTCCAGGTCAGTCTCAACTACATAGTGAGACCTTGTCTCAAAAAACCAAAAAAAACAAAAAAACAAAAAAAACAAAACCAAAACCAAAACAAAAAAAGGGAGGCAGAGACCTAGAGGCAAAGCCATTTTCAGTGTCCTAGAGAGGGAAAGGAGTAGTTTACAG
This sequence comes from Fukomys damarensis, assembly GCF_012274545.1. Taxonomy (NCBI): domain Eukaryota; kingdom Metazoa; phylum Chordata; class Mammalia; order Rodentia; family Bathyergidae; genus Fukomys; species Fukomys damarensis. The sequence continues at coordinate 54,833,993 of NW_022900927.1, read as the reverse complement.
AGCCTGGGGCCTGGAGATAAAGAGCTTGCTGCAGGGGGCTGTGTGCAGGTCATCCTGGAGGGAGGTTTAGCAAGTACAAGGTCCTGGGTTCAATCCCAGCCCCAACCTCAGAAAAAAAAAAAAAGAAAAGAAAAGAAAAAAGAAAATGAGCCTTCAGGAGGACAAAAAGGACAAACGGCCTCAAGTGACTTCACAACACCCTTCAGCAGCAACGCCCAGGGCAGTGACTGTCTCTACTTTCACCCAGGGCTCCCCCACCCCCAAGAAGTTTAGATACAGGGAAGCTTCTTCCTCAGCGGTAACAGCGCAGATTCCTGATCAGACTTTGCGTCTTCTGCTCTGCTCATAGCAACTTCCAACTCCACCTGGAATGTGCAAGAAAGAAAAGCTCGACAGAATCCCGGACGCCTTACACAAGAGCCATTACTTTACACTGAAGCATCAAATGTGTGTTGACAAAAAAGTGCTCAGGAAGCTGAAGCAGGAGGACCGCAAATCCCAGGCTAGCCCGGGCCACTTAGTAAGACCCTGTCTCAAAATCAAGCAAAAGAAGGACTGGGGACGTAGCTCAGTGCTGCCTGGGTTCAACAGCCTGTAACACACGTGTGCGCGCACGCACACACACACACACACACACACAGAAAAGACAGAGCACAAGGGTATAATATCCTATCATTTGATGTAGAAACCATCTCACATTTTGCTAGTGTTTACTGGTCATACATATTTTACTACAACCCCAAATTAAGATGAACTCTCTTTGTATCTTTCCCTTGGAATTCTCTGTGGCTCTGCTGGCCACAGACATGTGTTAGTTTTATTTCTTTCCTTGCTCTCTCTTTTTTTTTTTTTTTTTTTTTGGTCTTTTGAGTCAAATTTTGTTCAAGGCTCTTATTTTAAATATAAAAGATCACTCTTTAAAGGGAATTTTAATGTTTAATTTTTAAAGATTAATCTGGTAAATATACACCCTGGTATTTCTGGGCAATTTTACCTGTATACTAAGTACCTTGTTTTCTTATTCAAAAACAATGTATTAGTTGTAGCTGAGTTACCACGAAAAGAAGGTCATACTTTCATATTTTTAAATTTCAGAATGATCACAGTAGGATCAATGAAATATTTCTAAAGGATGTAAATACCTAATTATCTTTCTTAGTCTTGCCAATATTTTAAAGTTTCTTTTTCTTGAGACAGGGTCTCACTATGTAGTTGAGACTGACCTGGAACTCACTATGTAGCCCAGGCTGGTCTTGAACTCACAGTGATCCTCCTGCCTCAGCCTCCCGAGTGCTGGGATTACAGGCATGCACCATCACATCCGGCTAATATTTTAAAGTTTCTGACACAATGGTCCAGAGCTGCATTTGTATTAGCTTGCACTGATGGAGAAAGACACATTTTTGTTATAAAAGCATTTTAACGTCTGAGCTGAGAGGTGAGAGGCTCCAAGAAAAAAGCGTTGTAAAAATCAGAAATAGCCTGGTGGGTGAACAAAGCCTGTCAGTAGATGCAATAGCTGCATAAACGGCCTTTTTGTTTTAGAGAGTGCAGTTTATAATAAATGACAAAGATCCCACGCGCAGTTTTCATTGTCTGCTCCATTTGTTTGCTGCTATGTGACTGAACTTCCCACAAAGGGGAGTGAAAACTATTTTCAGGTATGCCATTGTATTTCCTATAGATTTTTAAATTTCTTTAGAGACCTGCTCCTGTTAAGTGTTTTCCGGTGGGTCATATTTTAGTGGCTTTTTTTTTTTTTAATGAGCATAGAAGGAGAATGACGTTTATTTTGAAACCAACCTCTGATTTGATTGGATGTTATATTTTTTAAAATAGCAAACATTGGCTCTTACTCATATTTTTCGTTTATTTCTAGCAGCTCACCAAAGCCAGCATTATTAAAATGAGGAGACGTAATTATATTTCACATTCTCTAGGGCCGTTTTCCCAAAAGCGGGAGAACACAGCTGAAGGCTCTGTCACACACGCACGAAACTTCCTCACACCCCACTGTCCCCTGCCTCGGCTGAGCCTTTGTACCAGGCTGAAATGCACTTGGGAAAAGCAGTCCATTCTCCTTTCCAAGAAGCATTCCTTGCCTGCCGCCTGCTTTTATGAATGGTGCGTGGAATCCAGGTGTGGGGTAGACGGGGAGCTATGATTCAGCTAAAGTGACATTCCAAAGATCTAGGGACAAAGAGAAACCAAAGATGTAAATCAAGGAGAACCCTTGGCCTGGAGTTGAGCTGAAAGGTAGGATGTGGGGCACGGAAGAGCGTGCCTTTCAGCTTATCGGTTGCTTTAATTTTTGTAAACCGGGGGCTACTACCTAGAATCATAGGAGACAAAAGAAAGACATAAAAAACATTTGCTGAGCAGGGATGTCTGAGTCTCATGTTAGGTTTCAGGGTCAAAAGGTAGATGTGGGGCCTGGGGATTTAGCTCAGTGGTTCTGCCGTCTGCCAAGGACCCGAGTTCGAGCCCCAGTACCAACAAAACAAAACAACAAAAGGTAGATATGGGCAGATTCGGAATCACATGAGCTCTTGGGAAGAAAAGACAAGTGCAGGTCTGTGATCCAGGATGTCGCCAATGGATGGAGGGAAAAGACACTGTATTTTCGAGGGAAATAGACTAAAAAGGGTACAGCTGGAACGTTCGTTTACTCGCTCGTTCCTCATGTGGTGACGGTTTCCGTAGTCTGAGGTTATCCATGGAACTGGGACACCGCAGTTGGCTGCCACTTGTTCTGCAGGTCCCCTGCGCATCCTTGGCGTTGTTATTTCGGTGCTGGGGATTGAGCCCAAGGCCCCATGGGTGCTAGGCCCATGCTCTACCACTGAGCTCCGCCCCCAGCCCCTGCAAAGAGTTGGGCAGATTGGAATGCAGTTGGGATCCGTAATCAATTGAACCAATGCGTGATCTCGTGATTTTGGGCTATGAAAGAAATCAGTATGTTTAGCACTCTGAACTCGAGAGCACTGTGCACAGTGTTCATAAAATAAAAGTCCAATCTCCCATTCAAACAGAAGGAGAACTGGGGAAATATATTACTAAAGATTTCAGGTTCTGTTCAGAAAGCTGGTGCTCTCAGACAAAATGCCTTTTCCTTTAAATTTCTCTCTCATCAGAGTTAACGAAGGAGCCAATGGGATGAATCATCATCCAATGCAGACGCTTGAGTTCCGGCTTCAAAAAGAGCCTTGAGGCACAGTGAAACTTGTTAAACATGTTCTTTAGTTTGGTTTGTTTTGGTTTTATTTTATTATTGTTATTATTATTATTAATATTATTATTATTATTTTGGTTTTTTGAGACAGGGTCTCACTATGTAGTTGAGACTGACCTGGAACTCACTATGTAGCCCAGGCTGGTCTCGAACTCACAGCGATCCTCCTGCCTCAGCCTCTCGAGTGCTGGGATTATAGGTGTGTTCCACCACGCCTGGACTCAATCTTTACGTTGTATAATATTTTTATTTCTTTTTTCTAAGCAAAACATGGATTGGTGCATTTTAGATATACAGAGTGATGACATTCTCATGTCTGTTATTAAGATAATTTTGCTCTAATTCTGTATTCAATAGTTTTTGTAGAGATGTGTGCATTTATACATTTAAAGGATATTAGCTTGGGAAAACTGTAGGACAGTTTCTACAAATGTCATTTTGTGTCATGTCGAGATTTTTATTTCTAAAATCTGTGTTAGTTCATTAGAAAAAAATTTTTTAGAGACAGGGGCTTTGAACTCACTATGTATCCCAGGCTGGGCTCAAACTCATGGTGATCCTCCTGCCTTAGCCTCCTGAGAGTTCGTTAGAATTTGTAGAAATATTATCAAGTCTGTGGCACAACTGACTTTTTAATGAAAGGAATAATCGAAGAATCTGTTGTATAAATTATTGTCGTTGCATTTATACAAATCTATGCAAGATCCACTTTTCACAACTGATACTCTTGTAACAGGAAGAAGGGGTGGGGTGGGGCTGGAAGCAGTGAGCAGCCTTCAGAGCAGAGGTGACACTGTATCATTCTGGGGCGAAGGGAGGACCACTTCCTCCCCACCATAAAAGAAATGCAGGCTCAGGCCAGGGCTTTAGCTTAGTGGTTGCAATGCCTGCCTTGGAAGTACAAGGTCTGGAGTTTGATCCCTAGTTCCCCAAAAAACAAAACAACAAAAAAGATTCAGGCGTCCTCTCCTGTGATGAGTACCGTGCCCATGTGAGTGTCTTCGGGCTCCGTCCATGCCCACTGGGAGTCGTGATACTCTGGTCGCCAGTACAGATGTGAGTAAGACTCCTCTGTGTCCGACCTAAAAGCATCATCTCTTCCACCAGAATTTCTACAATACTGGTGGACTCGTTTATTCACTTGCAAGGAGGGCAAAATCTCAGATCCTTCACAGCTCTTATTGGCTTGGACAGTACCATGACTCAGGGTCAAATTTCTTCTTCCTGTGTGCTTAGAAAAGATATGTCTACACCAGATGGCTAACCGATGAAAAGAATGCCAGTGATTGTTGTCTGCACGCCTGTGATACCGACACCCAGGAGGCTGAGGCAGGAGGATCACCACAAGATCCAGGCCAGCCTTGGGGATACATAGTGAGTTCAAGGCCAGCCTGAACTACACAGGGAGACCCCAAAAAGAAAAGAAAGCAATAACATCATTTGATAAATAATGTAACAATATCTTCATCACCCAATTTGCTTTTAATGTTACCTTTTTTTTTTTTTTTGGTACCAGGGATCCAACTCGGGTCCATGTGCTTGCAAGTCAGGCGGCAGCACCGCTGAGCTAAATCCCTGCCCCCCTTTCCTTTTAAAACAGAAGCTCCTGTGAATCCACGAGTCCCTACAGCCCCCGGGCACTTCTGTGTTCCCTCGCGTTCATTCCTGGCTTCTGCAGACGATTTGGCCCTAGGTGCTCAGAAATTTCACTTCCACTTCAGCAGCTTTTCCAGACTCCTCTGTCACGATTAAAGTGAGGAAGCCAAGTTTCCAGGCTGAAGAATAGGTTTTGGCTTCACGTTTATTTTCCCGCTGAGCTGCATTCGAGACTCCTTTTCCCTTCCTCGTATGCATGAGGCAAGGCCGGTGAGCTGACGTTGTGATCCTGTTATCTTTTTTGGTCACGAAACTCACACAAGCTACTGCCCAAGTTCAATGACTAATTGTTATTTAAAAAAGTTTTTTTTGAGAGTAGAATTTATTGAGGAAGATTGCTCCTGCCTAAGAGAGACAAAGGGAGACGGCAAGGTGGGTGGTCCGCCCATCCTGTTTCTCAAGGGTGTTTTAGTTATTTATTTGAAGGCCAAACATTTATTGGGACATTTTAGCAACACACCATGACCACACATCATGGGGAGTTTGCGCCAGTCCGGGATAATCCCGCCTCTTTCTTTTCCCTTCTCCCTCAAGCCCCTCCCCTCCCTACAGACAAATGCTTTCTTTCCGTTTTTTCTTTCTATTGTCACTTTTTTTCTTGTCCCTTCCTTTCCCTCTCCCTTGTTCCTCTTCCCACGTCAACATTTTCTTGCCGTTTCTCAGTATCTATCATATCTTTTAGTCTCAAAGATGTTTTATTGGGCAGAGCCACGAAGTGAGGCGGGTTCAAGGTGGGACGAAACTATAGTCAGCTAATATTAACTTTAATATTAGTCGACTAATATTAAAAGTATATGGGCTGGGCCGAGGATTTAGCTCAGTGGTTCCGCCGCCTGCCTTGCAAGCATAAGGTTCTGAGTTTGATCCCTGGTATCAAAAATAAATAAGTAAACAAAATAAAAAGTATGTGGGCTGGGGACGTACCTCAGTGGCACCGTGCCTGCCTGGCAAGTGCAACATCCTGACGGGGAGGGTGTGTGTGTGCAAGCCCTTCGGTGATGTTGATCCAATGGGAAATCACAAGGTGGCACAAAACTATGATCACCCAATAAGATTGGAACAAGTATAGTGGCCTCGGTAATACTAATTAAATGGGAAGCTGGTCAAGCAGCAGCTTACATGGAAGGAGCCAGGAATTCCCAGAAGGAATGGGCTGGGGTTCTATAGCTGATATGGTCTCGGGAGAAGGAAATTTAAAACAGAGGTTTAGAGGAAGAAGAACCCGGAAGTCCAACCCAAAATGGCGGTGTCACAACATACTTTAACGTGATCGATTCCCTAACAGTCCCCACCCAAGATGATTTATGCCTTTTAGAACATCAGTCACTGCAGCTCTTCCCAGAGGGGGAGTAAGTGAGTGTAGTTGTTCCTTTTTTTTTTGAGACAGGGTCTCACTATGTACTTGAGACTGCCCTGGAACTCACTGTGTAGCCCAGGCTGGTCTCAAACTTGCAGTAATTCTCCTGCCTCAGCCTTGAGTGCTGGGATTACAGGCATGTGCCACCATGCCCGGCTACTGTTTTCTATGATTCTTTTGCAGATGTTAAAAAGGAAACGTAAATGAAAGAAAATTGACTAAAGTATTTCTAAGGTGTTGCAACTTTATCCCAATCACTATCTGGCTGACAGTGACATAACAGCTTCAAATGTAGCAAAACGGGGAAAATTACAACAGTAAAAACCATGTGCCCCTTTCTACCCTAGGGGTCACAGCTCATCTAAGCTTGAAATCTTTTTCCTCTCCTGTTTTACCCAATAAATATCCTAAACAACCCTTTGTTCTTGTCTGTGACTAATTTTTTAAAACCCAAAGCATTAAACTATTAATTAATAAAAATGAAAATGTAGCTAAGTGTGGCAGCACACACCTGTAATCCCAGCACTCGGGAGGCTGAGGCAGAAGGAGTGCCTTGAGTTTGAGGTGAGGCATAGTGAGTTCAAGGCAAGCGTGAACTGCGTAGTGAGACTTTGTCTCAAAAAAGAGCAGAAAAAAAAAAGTAATGGTTTTGGAAAATATGGCTGCCTTAGGGATTCTCAGATGTAGTAAATAAATAACATGTTTACAATTCCCAAGAAAATTGGGAAAAATAAGGATAATATGAACATTTTATCTCAGTTACATATAAATTATTCTTATTAAATTTTTGTTGTGAATATCAAATTTTCTATGCATTATTGGTTATTATATAAAGTAATGAGTATTTTTTTTACGACAGGGTCTCACTATGTACTTGAGACTGACGTGGAACTCACTTTGTAGCCCAGGCTGGTCTCAGACTCACAGTGATCCTCCTGCCTCAGCCTCCCGAGTGCTGGGATTACAGGCGTGTGCCACCATGCCTGGCAAGGTGAGTCAGTCTCTACATTTGAATAGTAGACCCTCTCTGTGGGTTGATGGCTACCTCTTTTCCTTTTGTGGGGTTTTCAACTGAGGATACTTTGTAGACTAAGCCTATCTTCAACACCACCTGCCTGAGCATGATGTAATGGGCTGTCTCTTCTGAGCTTTCTGCCTGGCCTACCGTGGCCTAACTGCAGTCTGCTTTGTCTGTTAACCCAACTAGACTTTGCCTTGCTGAACTAGCTTGTCGCCTGTAGAATTCCTGAGAGTGAGATTCTTCATTTCATTTTAATATGCTTTATGTATCAAGATCATGTAAAAAGCTGGGATCTAATCAACAGGTGCTCTTCCTTGAAACTACAGGAACAGGGGGGCCAGGGATTTAGCTCAGTGGTTCTACTGCCTGTCTCACAAATGCAAGGTCCTGAGTTCAATCCCCAGCACCAAAAATAAATAAGTAAATAAACAACAACAAGTACAGGAACAGGTACATGGATTACAGCCTGATATAGGTAACACCAATAGCTTTTTTTTTTTAATTTTCTGGTTGGGTATGGTGGTGTATGGCTATAATCCCAGCACTCTGGAAGCAGAGGCAGGAAGATTGCCAGTGTTTGAGCCAGCCTGGGCTACGCAGTGAGCTCAAGGCCAGCCTGAACTACACCGTGAAACCCTGTCTCCAAACAAACAAACAAACAAACAACTAACTCATGAAAATGTGATCATAGCGTGTCCTAAGGGAGAAGCAAATTACCTCAGGAGACAATAGTGAATCAGCCATTCTGTAGCTCTGAGATCCTGGCTAGTTACTTTATTTTCCTGTGCATTTAATTTCTGCAAAATGGAAATTATTGCCTTTCAGGCTGTTCTGAGGATTAGCAGACATCTGCTTAGGCACTTAGGGTATTGACATAGAGGGAGTGCAGCTAATTTAGATAGGGGAGTCAGGGAAGGGTCGGCCAGTTTGATTTTCTCCCTTTAGCTATCATTCTAAGCACTGGAGATAATCTCAGATATTTCAGGTAATAGAAGGATAAGGAAGTATTTAGGCTCTCAGACAATCTAACTTAAATCTATTTACAATTTTACAACACTTACATTAAAGATAATATACTCACCCCATGCTATATAAATCTCTCAGAGTTCTCCAGCCAAAAGCAATAAATCTCAGGGTGGCAAGACCAATGACTATTCAGATAATGTGAATAGCAATATTGCCCAACTTTTCCCACTTACAAGCCACTTACAGAAAGACTCACACAGCCAGAGGGGAAAGTCTTTCAGATCTCTTCTGGGGCTGGTGGCAGTTTGGCAGGTTTTGCTCGCGTGCCTCTCTCCACTTTCTGGAGTTCTGTGCTCTGATGCACTGTTCTCGTTGTGTCTGGGCCTCCTGGCTGATTATGTTTCTGACCAGGCAGGCACTCCTGGTACCCCTGACAGTCCCTGGGCTCTTTACCTTGTGACGCTGCTCTGGGTCCTGGGACCCTGGGACTAATCCCATCCTGCCTTCTCTCAGTCACGTTAGCCCTGGTGTCCTGGTCTCCTCTCCTCCTCTGGGCTCCGGGCCCTGCGTGGTCTTGCACATCTCTTTTTCTTACCCTATGTCCCATTCTTCCTCACCTTTGATCCTCCCGCCGTGACCGCTGTGGGCCACTTCTGCGAACTCTCTCCTTGCCTGTTCCTGCAGGGGAGGACAGGGTTCTCCCACGAGGCTCTGCTCCTGTGTGGGTGGCGGCTGTTTTCTTTCCCACACTCTTCCCACCAGGGGCCCGCATTTAGGGTGAGCATCGCGTTGTGGCTTCTGGACCATTTTCCCCTATGGCTCCTGGCCACCAGCGCCAACTCTTGTCACCAGACTCCCCTCCATGTTGTCATCCTTGGCTGCTTCCTCTGTCTGCCACACGCCTTCATCATTAAGGACGGCTCCGTGCGGGTGTGGTTGCAGTGCCTGTAGTCACTACTTGGGAGACTGAGGCAGGAGGATCACTTGAGCCCAGGAGTTCAAGGCCAGCCTGGGCAAGGTAGTGAGACCCTACCTCAATCAATCAATCAATCAATCAATCAATCAATCAATCTTTTAGCTCTAGATTCTTCTCACCCATTTGGACTCTGCTCTGCTTCTTGGTGATTATTTTATCATCATAGATTATTCTTTCAGTGTCTGAGCTTGATCTATTTGGGTCCTTCTTCCCCAGTGACCTCACCCCCCATCCTACCTCATACCCCTCAGTCCCATGCCAACCCTTAGCCTTAGCCATTACTCAGGACACAGCCCGGTCAGGATGTCAGTTTCACGATGTCAGTTTCAAGGGTCCCCATCCTAGTTGCTGACTGTCTACCATTTGTTCCCTGGACCTCTCACTCTTTGCAAGACCTCAGGCAAAGCCCGGAGAGAAGGGCAGCAAGAGTCCGTGACAGGGAAGGGAGTCAGGGTGCTGAAAATGAGCCCTGAATAAAGAGGGACGGGACGGGGAGGGAGGGGTGCAGAAAGTACAGCAATGCATTCTGGGGGAGGGGGTGGGCAGCCTGAGCTCGGGAAGCTGGGAGCCCGGTGGGGAACAGGAAATAGAAGCTGAATGGAGCCTTCAGGGTCAGCAGGGGTGGACTAGAGAGACTAAAGGCAGCCTGGGGAGGAGAAAATGTTCCCAGACACACAGTAGGGGCCATGTTGAACTAAGGCGCAAATTCTAGGACCCCAGGCTTAGGCTTTGTCACTATTTTCCCAATCTGGCTGGGGCAAAGAAGAGCCAAGGAGTTGCCTTTGCAGTGGGTGTGGGGCTGGGGAGGAAGGCAGGCTGCTGCTCTGCTCTCTTCGGCCTGTGCCGGAAGCTGCCCCAGGTCTGGGGTGGAGGTGGATCAGAAAAGGTCTTCAGATTTTTCAAGGTCTAAACAGACTGGATTTTAGCACTCCTGACTTTGAGGCCAAAGTAATAGAAGAGTGGTGAGCAGTTCTTAAACCTCCCTCCCTAAGCCTTTGAAGCTGCTGTTTTTTGTTGTTGTTTTGTGTTTTGTTTTTTTGAGACAAGGTCTCACCATGTAAACCAGGCTGGGCTTTAATTTTCTGCCACTCTCCTGCCTCAGCCTCCTGCATGCTGGGATTAGAGGCGGAGCCACCATACCTGGCATTTTTTTTCTTTTCAACTTCTCATTCTTCCCTGGAATTTAGTATCTATCCTGACACCCAGAAAAGGCTAAGTCAAGGTCCCTGGGGTGTAGGTGGCTGAGTGAAGCTGCCCACCACCGGGCTCCCGCTGCCCACAAGCTGTTTTCTCCAAGGCCTCACCAGAAGGCCCATCTTCCTCTGCTCCTCCCTAGAAATCGTTGCTTTAAGGGACTCTGTCTGGTTGATGAACTTTGAACCCAAAGCCGACTGGAAACATTTTTTTCCTGGCAGCTGTCATAAGTGGGAGCTAAGTTTCCCCTACTGTCTCTGCCTGGTCTTATTTGGTACTTGTTTCCGGGGATGTAGCTTACAATTCTTACGAGTGGTTATTTTTTTAAAATCCTTTTTATTGATTCCCAACATAGCACTAAACAGGATGGGTATTTTCAAGGTATTCCAGTCAATCCAATATTTTGAAATATTTAATAAATAATTGTTTTAAAATATAAACTCATGTTAGGCAACTTTCAACAAATGTTTCCCTTCTCTTTTCTCTTTTCTTCCTTCAGGGTCTTGCTATGTAGCCCAGTCTGGCCTTGAACTCTCATCGGTCCTCCTGCCTCAGCCTCCCAAGTGCTGGGATTACAGGCGTGCGCCACCATGCCCGGCTTTTTTTTTTTGGTGATAATAGTTTAATCAAATAATTACATTCAGAACAGATTAAAATATCTGTTTCAAAGTAATAAAGTGACGTCTTTTGATTTCAACCAGTTTCTAATCCTGTATACAAAGACCTGGCTTTTGAGCATCTACGAAGACGGGACTATTTTAAGAACTCTCCTCATCCGTAAATGGGGAAGATAATAGCACTCTTCAGTTCAGAAAGGGCTTGAAGATGCCCTGTGGGCTTGGGGACTGCGGGTGAGCATTCCGAGTCCTTGTCATTATCTTTAGTAATCATCTCACCTGCCATGAAGGAGAACAGGTCACAAAACTGCAGCTCTGCTCAGGCCATCTCTCTCTCTCTCTTTTTTTTTTTTTTTTGGTACCGGGTATCAAACTCGGGTCCTTGTGCTTGTGAGGTAGGCACCGGAACCACTGAGCTAAATCCCTGGCCCTAAACTTTTTATTTTAGAATAATTTTTAAAACCAGGTGTTGTGGCTTACATCATAATCTAAGCACTTGGGAAGCTGAAGCAGGAAGATCAGCTGGAACAAGATCAACCTGGGCTACATAGTGAGGACAAAGTCTGCCTGAGCTGCATATGGAGACTGTCTCAAAAAGAAAAAACATTGCGGAAAAGGTGCAGGAGAGTACTACTCTATTTGTCACCCAAAGAAGCCAACATGGGTATACTACGACTAACCACAGACTCCATGCATATTTCTCTGATGCTCCTTTTCTGCTCCAGGATCCAATCCAGAATACCACATTAAAATTGGCAAAAGCTCCTGTCTTAGTCCAGTTTGTGTTGCTATAACAAAACACCCCAGGCTTCATAAATAAGACGCTCATTCAGCTCACAATCCTGGAGGTAGAAGGGTATGGTATTGCTGTCTAACCCCTTCTGGGGAGGCCTTCAGGGATTCAGGATGGTAGAGCCGGAAGTGGACCCTGATCACAGAGACGGGCCGGAAACCAGAGTCAGGTGAAGCACCAGGTTCCTATAGCAACCCACTCTCGCGAGACTTCCCTTGACTGGGAACCCTCATCCCCTCCGCACTCTACCCGCTCCGCGTGACCTAGGTACCTTTTACCTCTTCCTGCAGGTTCTGTTCCCCATCAGCTCTGCTGGACCCAAGCTCCCTGCTATCTCTGAAGTCCAGCGTAAGTCCTTTGGGAGGCTTCTCTTCTGTAAAATGGTCTGGTTAGGGGAAGAATAGCTCCTACACGGCCCATACAGAATGGCGCCGCCTGGCAAACCGTTCACTATGGTTTTCATTGTATCGCCGTGGTTTTTCTTCTCCCGAGCACAGGGCAGCGCGCTCCAAATTCTGTCCACAGGTTTTAAACCTCCCGTGTTATCTCACGCCTTATCCAGTTCGCTTCATGAACTTTGCTGACTGACTCTGAGGCTGATGCTTAATGCCCCAAGAGTTTAAATGTCTCTTCTAGCAAAATAAAAGATAGATGTTAGGAAACAGGGAGCTAGAGATTTTGCAGATGGGAAGGGGAGCAAGAGATAGAAGGAGGGAAGGGGAAGAGAAGTAAAAATAAGTGAGGCCTGTTATGTACACGTACCAACTCCCCAAGAGGAATGTAATCATTGTGTACCGCAGGCATGTACTAATAAAAACATTTAAAAGTATTTAAAAATAAATTCTTTTTAGCTGGGTGTGGTCGTGCCTGCGTGTAATCCCAGTACTTGGGAGGCCGAGGCAGGAGGATCACTGAAAGTTCAAGGCCATCCTGAGTTTTGAAGTGAGACCTTGTTTTTTTTTTTTTTTTTAATTGGGCTGGAGATTTAGCTGAGTGGCACAGTGCCTGCCTTGCAAGCACAAGGTCCTAAATTCAATCCCTGATACCAAAAAAAAAAAAAAAAATTTTTTTTTTTTTTTTTAATTGGGCGGGAGTTTTAGCTGAGGGGCACAGTGCCTGCCTTGCAAGCACAAGGCCCTAAATTCAATCCCTTATACCAAAAAAAAAAAAAAAAATTTTTTTTTTTTTTTTTAATTGGGCGGGAGTTTTAGCTGAGGGGCACAGTGCCTGCCTTGCAAGCACAAGGCCCTAAATTCAATCCCTTATACCAAAAAAAAAAAAAAAAATTTTTTTTTTTTTTTTTAATTGGGCGGGAGTTTTAGCTGAGGGGCACAGTGCCTGCCTTGCAAGCACAAGGCCCTAAATTCAATCCCTTATACCAAAAAAAAAAAAAAAAAAAAAAAAAAAAAAAAAAAATTCTTTTGCTTGACCAAACATGATGGCACACACTTGTAATCTTGTAATCTCAGCACTTGGGAGACTGAGGCAGGAGGATTGCCAGGAGTTTGAGGCCAACCTGGGCTAGAGAGTGAGTTCAAGACCAGCCTCGCTGAAATGTATTAGATTTTGGGAAACGAGAAAAAAAATGTTCAAATGGGAAGAGGAACAAGGGAGGGGCGAGAGAAAGGAAGGGAGGGACAAGAAAAAAGTGAAAATAGAAGGAAAATAGGAGCAAAGCTTTTGTATACGGGGAGGGGATTGTGGCTTGGGGCAGGGAGATGGGAGGAGAGGCGGAAGGAATTGTGTACAGGTGGAAATTCCCTATGATGAGTGTTATTCTGTGTGTCTACAATGTACCAATAAATGTTTTGCTATAAAAAAATAAAGCCAGCCTGAACTACACAGCAACACCCTGTCTCAACAAAACAAAACAAAACAAAATGAAACGTTTTGCTTCCCTTTTTTCTTTTATAGGAAAGTTTGGGGCTCACACACACAGAGAGGGGAGATGCGGTACAAAGGCACTGCTTTCTTCTGTGCCCTCCCTGCACTGTAGCTCGGTTTTCTTGTTCCTCGAACTCCCACCAAGGCGGTGGCCCTGGGGGCGGAGCTGCAGCTGTGGACCAGAGGATGTGATTTTGAGGAAATGCTGCATTTTCAGCGGCAGCGCCTGGCTCCCGTGATCTGTTCATTCTGACATTTCCCTTCGGAGTTGCTTAGGAACCTGAGGAAAGAGCAGACTGTGAGCGCCGGGATGGTAATAAACGCGTCGGGCCTGGGCCCAGCCATCTGGTTAAAGTAAATGAGGCTCCTAACCCATATGGGCTTTATCTGAAATAGCTTTTCTCATTTTTTCCCCTCTTCTCATTTTTATTCCTCTTTATCTGGTGCTTTAAGTTGATTTAGCTTTGCACAGAACGACCCGACCATCCATACCCTGTATTTTTTTTTTTATGTTTTGAGACACGGTCTTGCTGTGTGTAGGTCAGGCCAGCCTTGAACTTGTGTCAGTTCTCCTGCCTCAGCCTCCCGAGGACGACTGGGATTACAGGTGTGTGCCCTCACCGCGCCTGGCTGTCCCCTGTCCCCTGCACATGTGTCACTGATTCTGTCCCTGTTCAGGCATCCAACCTCAGAGTCCCTTAGAACCCATTCATGAGTTCCCTTTAAAGGATCAAGACTTTTTTTTTTCTCTTCAGTCTTGGGAATCGAATCTAGAGATTTGCACAGACCTGCAGAACTTTTGATTTTTCATTATGACACAGGATCTTGCTAAATTGCCCAGGTGGACCTTGAAGATGAGATCCTCCTGCCTCAGCCTCCCATTTCCTGGGATTACAGGCACTCACCATTGTGCCCAATTTGCTACTGATCTTAAACATTTTCTTTGGAGAATTGGCTGAGCTGAGACCGAAGCCTTAGCATTGGTGTTCTGTAGCCGCGCCTCCCACTGCCGCCCTCCACTCTTCCCACGCCTTCACGCCTCACCTTCCACTGGTCCTGCCCCTCCCAGGGCCAGCACCTCCAAGAAGAGGTCTCATCTTTCCTATTGGTCATCAGTCTGGCAGTTTCCCTCTTTGCCCACCAGACTAATATGCAGAAATCATTTTTTCTTTCTTACTCTGATTTATTATTTATTTTTGAGACAGGGTCTCACTATGTAGCCCAGGCTGGCCCAAAACTCACAGTGACCCTCCTGCCTCAGCCTCCCTTGTGCTGGCATTACAGGTGTGCGCCACGACACCCAGCCTGAAGATCTCCTTATACTAGATTCCTAGCTGTGAAATTAATAGGTGAAAGAGTCCATGTGTGCATGGGAGGCCGTGCTGGGTATCAGGTCCAGCGTTAAGTATACCACTGCCTACTCCCCCAACCTGAGATAACCCTTCAGGGTTGCTGGTGCCACTCTCTGTTCGTAGGACTCCAGATGGAGGTGACCTCTGGCCGCCCAGGACAAGCTGTCAAGCCCCCGCAGCCCACAGGCCTTGCCTGCCTCTGCCCAGTGATTCCCAGCCCCTCTGACCAGTGACAAAGGCCTTTTCTGGGCTCCCGGGTTAACCTGCACCTCGGGTTTGCTGGTCCGCTCAGGAGAGCGCTAACCCTTGGTGTCACAGCCGTCTTCCTCGAAGTCTTCTTTAACATAAGCAGACTCTGCTCTTTTGTTTATTTGGCCTTCATACTGAGCTACATCACTGGCTCTTTTCTGAGATAAGGTCAGGCCAAGTCACCCAGCATAGTTTAAACTCGTGATCCTCCTGCCTCAGCCTCTCCGGGGCAGGGACTACGGGGATTGTCAGGAAACAGTTTATTTTTCATACTTGGTGCAGTGTTAGAGGGGATTTAAATGAGTAACTCTGTCCTTCCAAGCAGCACTTGTACAAAATACCATTTGAGTTATGTCTTGGGTCCTTGGTAACACTATCATGTGCACCATTTCAGGGGTATTCATCAGGGCCCAGGATTTAGCTCAGTGGTTCTACCACCTGCCTCTCAAGGGCAAGGACCTGATTTCGATCCCTGGTACCAAAAGCAAAAACAAAAACGAAAACAAAACGAATCAAGTATATTCATCAAACATGTGCTTGGGCCTGGAAGGCTTTCTGAGTTTCATTTTTCTTTTTAGTGTTGCTGGGATTTGGGGGTATCTTGCTTTATGGTGGGGTTTATATTGTTTGTTTTGCAGTGCTGAGGCAGATAAATGATAGGCAAGCACTCTACTGTGGAGTTCCATCCCCGGCCCTGTTTGATTTTTAATTATTTTGGTTTTATTTTGAGACAGGGTCTCGCCACATAGTTCAGGCTGGCCTCCAAAGCAAGGCAGTCCTCCTGCCTCAGCCTCTGGAGCGCTGGGATCACAGGCCGGCCACAGCAGGCCTGGCACCTGGAAAACCAAAGTTTATTTATAAATGTGGGCTCCCAGGGGAGCTCGCTCATTAGGCTGCTCAGCCCTTCTGTGAATGGAGCCCTGGTAACCGCGTCTGGCTGCGGGTGGCACTTCGCAGAGCAGGAGGGCAGAGGCCTGCAGGAAGGCTGAGGTGTGCAGAGGTGGGTGCGGATTGGGCTGGCATGTGAGGCTGCCAGAAGTGTCGGCACTGCACAGCTCCCAGGCACAGGAGGACACGGAATCGGACACCCTGGAGGAGACACAAAGCAAGAGGGAAAAAATGACAACTTTGTGCCCAACGAGGTTTCTAGGCAACGGTTTAACGACTTCAGTGTCCCTAACCATCCGGTGTTGCTGACCTTTAGAAACCGGAAGCGCCTCACATTTCCACAGTGAGAGAGGGGCGCACAGCTGAGGCAGAGGAGGGCGCCTGACCCGTCCACGGATCCCCTTCCCCCCTTCCTCTCCGCTCACCTCTTCCAGACTCAGCCCAAATGGCAGTCCCCAACTCCAGAGAAGCACGGAGCAGCGCGTGAGCTCCCCAGGGCAAGGGTGTGCTTTTGTTCTCCTCTATTTGAAAGGCCTAGCATCGTGTCTGCCACGCCGTGGGGGTGTCTCACTAAATGTGGGTTGGATCCAGGGAGTCTTCACTGGAGAATGTGCACGGCTTCTTAGGGTCTAAAGTGACGTCAGGTTCTGCTGCGCCCGTCCATCTGTTCATCCGTGTTTCTCTCTGGCCGTCCATCCATCTATCCATTCCCCCACGCACCTGCTCATGTTTGTCCATCCATTCATCCAACCAGCCATCTGTCCGCCCGTCCATCTGTCCATCCATCACCCATCCCCATTCGACTACCCAACCACCTAACCGTCCGTCCATTTATCCATCTCCTCATCAAATAACCTGTATCGAATGCCTCCCATGCACCGTCACTGGGACGGACGCGGTCCTTGTCGTCACGACGATAGACGTTACTATGTAAAGGGAACGTGGTGCTTCTCTGGTGAGAGACACGGGAAGAGGAAGCGAGGACTGAGATGGAAAGTGGATGCTGGGAAATGGGAGGAAAGTGCTCAAACGGGAAGGGGAACGAGGGGGGGAAGGGAGGAAGGGACAAGAGACGAGGTGAAAATGGAAGGGAAAATGGAAACAAAGCTTTTGTACATAGGGCCGGGAGGGGGCTTGGGGGAATGGGATAAACTGAAATTAAAAAACATGGCCCTGCTTTCACAGGAGAAAAAAACAAAGGGAATGCAGGCCGGGTGTGTTGGCACATGATCATAATCCTAGGACTCTGGAGGATGAGTTAGGATTTGTGTGTGTGCGAGGCCAGCCTGGATTACATAGTGAGACCCTGTCTCAGGACAAGACAGTAAAGGGAATGCAGCATTTTTCCCCGGTGGTCCTTATCAGGACTTGAAATTCAATTCTATACTTTTTTGCTTATTACCTAGCTCTGTTGGATTATAAGCTCTAGGAGAATGAAGGCTTTATCTTATTTGCCGCTGTGTCTAGGACAGGGCCTGCTGCATTGCAGGTACTTGTTTAATATTAGTTGACTGAATAAACTAGAACCGCGTAGAATTCTGTTTGAAAGAACTAAGGATGTAGCTGGATATGGTGATGCCTGCATATAATCCTAACTCTGGGAAGCTGAGGCAGGAGGATCACAATTTCAAGTCCAGCTTGGGCAACTAGGAGACAGAACCTTTCTCAAAAAAAAAAAAAAAAAATTGTGTGCTCTGAGATGTGAACTGCAGGGTCTGGGAAGGGCAGGCAGGATGAGAAGGGAAGTACAAAAGATTAGGATAGATGTATTATATCTATATATTCAGTATCTCTATGTACCACTTCCCTAAGGTGAAGGTGGCTATCATATATTGAAAACATACACTAATAAATATTAAATTTAAAAAACCCATCAAAAAGGGCTGGGGATGTAGCTCGGTGTGAATGCTTGGGGTTCAACCACCACCATTAGAAGGTGATCAGTCCTCTGCCTAGAAAGGGGGAAGGTGAGGGCTAAAGAAAAAAAGAATATTGACTTGCGTAATTTCAGGTAAATGGGAGGCCAGGAGGTCGGTGCCTCACAGGTCAGAGAGGACAGGGACACCCTGAGCTTGCTATTTATTGGGTTCAACAGTAACTAGGGAGTATCAGAGGGCGGTGATAATCCTGTGATGAGGATCTTATGCTGATGAAGATCTTAGGTGGATGAGGAGCTCAGGTTGATGAGGTGGTGAGGTGAGCAAAATTTTCTTACAATAGTCGGTGGGGGCCGGGGACGTAGCTCAGTGGTTCCGCAGCCTGCCAAGCCAGTGCAAGGTCCTGAGTTGTTCGGTGTTCATTCTGCTGGGGACACGGACACACACACACAAAACGGGTGGGGTGGGTGTTCTCCAAGAACCAGGATGTCTTCAGCTGAAGTAATCTTGCCTTTGACAGCCGCAGTATCGCAGGGACGTTGAGGCCTCGGCATTGACCGGAGGCAAAGCGGAGTTACGATTCTGAATCCATAGCCAAGCCTGCAGGCCAGAAGATGAGGCCTCAGACAGCCCTACTCATAATTTAATTGGGAAGTGATTTTTCCCCTGAAATTATGTAGAATGGCTCCTTGATACACCAATATCTTGCAAAACCAAACCAAACCAAAACAAAAAAACCCACAGAAAACCAACGGGGGTAGGAATTTTTGGAGTCGTCCAGGAGATGCATTTGAACTACTCCCCTCCCAGCATCGCTCAAGTTTAACAGATCCCTCAGCTCTGTCTGGCTGTTGTGGTCTGGGGTCTGATGTACTTGCTCCAGGTGGAAAGGCTCAGTCAGGATGAAACGGGGGTTCTGTGATAGCCAGAAAGATGGTGAGCACTTAGCAGCCATTGTGTGACTCTCCTGGAGGTTTCAGGGAAAGGCTCTGTTGGGCACTGACCGTGTGACGATAACAGAGGACACAGCACAGAGCGCCTCGATTGCGTGAGAAAGGGGCCCTGGAGACAGGCGTCTGCCTGGCATCGGAATTCTGCTTTGTGGACACAAATAAATGATAATTAAAAACCCACACAGTGTTCTAAGCCGTCTGACCTGTCCCTGGCCCCTCGGTGTTCCACAGGGGCCAGGCTGGGGCGCCGAGAGCTCGGCCTGTCCGTCTGTCCAGGCGAGTGTACCGAGGGGCTGTTACAGGTAGCTCCTTCTAAGAGTGGCTCGCCAGTGAAATGGTACCGGTTCTGGGTTGCTCGCTTCTCCTCTGGAGTTAGATTTCAGGTTCTTCTTGTCTCAAACAAAGAACTGAATGAAATGAGCAAAAAACAATGGCAAAGTATATTTGAAAAAGCAGCGGTGAAGAGTGAGGGAGAAACTGGCTCTGCAGAGCCAGCTTGGGACTAGAAAAAGAGGAAAAAGCAAGATAGAACACCACCCTGGAGAAAGCAGGGTGGCAAGTTCTTCCTGGTGTCCGTGTCCTTTTCCAATGGCCAAATCTGTGAGGACGTCTACATACGTGTCCTGTGAGGCAGTGCTGGGGTCCCATGCCTCAGGCTGACATCAGGTCTACGCATCCGATTGAAAACCTGCCGGAGTTCTCCAGAGAAACCCCAGTGCAGGGCTTTGGGAACTGTTCTGCGTGTGTGTCCGGGCTGTGCAGTTAAAGGTCTCGCCACCTTCCCCAGTCAGCTTTGCTGTCGCGACGTCAGGATCCTGCCAGCAGGTCCTAAACCTGAAAGGACGAGGACAGAGAGACGGGAGGCACCTTTCTTCTCAAGTTCCTTGCTTGGTTGCTTTATTACAGAACCTCTTCCTTTTATACTCTCCAGCTGCATGGGAGCGAGGGCTGCACAGGAGCGAGAGTACCGCCCACACATTCCCGAGGGAAACAGTAACAACCATTATGGGTTACATCTGCTAGGCAATAGATCAGACCACCAGCTGAACTAGCCTGTTGCTATAGCGACGGCAGGTCCACACTGCTCGGGTGAATCACAGGTCAGTATGGCTGCGCTCATGTCGTGTTCCTTTACAATGCTCTCCATAATTCCCCCGTTTTTCTTATGTCAGTGAGCCCTTGCAGAGGGTGCCAGACATATGCCAAGGAGCTCCTGTCTTAGGTGGCAGGGATGTCCTTTCTCCTTACCCGTCATCAGCGAAGAGGGCTTATGTCCCTCTTGCCTGTCTTAGGTTGGTAGAAAGGATGCCCTATCCTTACCCGTCTCTGGATGCTCCACGGAGAGGGAATTATGTACAGCAGGCTTGTGCCAGATAGATGGCCACCCGGGATGCATCATCCTTTACTGAAGCTTGTACAGCCATAGCAAGTTGTTCATGACGAAACACAAAAGATTGATACATTCCTGTCATCTTGCAATACATATAACAATTACAAATACAAATAACCATCAAAACTACAATGATCACCAACACAGGAACAACCACCACAGAAAAATACTGTTCAGCGGCAGTACCAAAATGTTGGCCTGAGAAAAACGTGAATCTGCTCACCAAAGTCCCACAGACAAGCCTAAGTCCATGGAATATTTGAGTGACCAGTCCAAAAACCCTTGAGATGTCTTATTAAATCACCAGTCCCATTAAATCCTTGTTCTGGACAATAAAGTCTCCGCTTGTGCACCAAGACACATCCTGGAGTTCTCTCTCCTGCTTCAGTGTTGGGGTCCCAATCCAGTCTCCTCCGTGGAAACCCAGCTTCAAGCTGTTCAGGGATAGTGGTGGATCTATAAATGTACCTGTAACCATAAGTAGGTGGAGCAGAAGAAAAGGGAGAATACTTGGACCAAAAGGTTATCATGAACAATATGCTGGAAAATTTACATGGTCAAACAATATGAATACATTTTGTATACCAGATATGAATTCTTATGTCCTGAAATGTAGCTTTGTATCAATAGGATCTTCCTTTTTTAAACAGAAAATAACCATCAGAAACATATTACAACATTTATAATTCAGACCTTTGATAATAGCCAATTAAACATTTTTAACAACATATTTAACAAGATATATCTTTTTATAAGGCTATAAAAAATTACTTTGGTAGCTCCCATTAGTGAACAAAGATCAGAATTAATTTTCTGAGCAGCTGCTTCTTTGTTTACCAACAGGAACGTATCCAAAGATTATCCTCAACTATTTTTTAAATTTTTATTCGATTCTATAAATCCAGATTGTAGAAATCAACAATCTACTTATATTTGACGCCATTTTGATTAAGAATATACAAACATCTTTGAACATTTAGGACACACATATAACACTTAAGACAAACATATAAGAATTTTAACGAGTGCACTCAGATGGTTTTGGCCAATTGAATTATAAAAAATTTTTTGTTAGGACTAGTCAAAATTTTTGCAGATCAAAATTAACAGAGATCTCTTGTAGAATTAGGGTTAAAGGACTGAAAGCTCTTCTTGACTGTAAATGTAAACCTTTTTATATGATTTCCATACACCTTCTCTATATACTTAGGCCTTCTAGTCTTGTATATCTTTCTTTACCTCTTTTTAACAAGATGCAAAAGCATAACTCTTACTTATAGGTTTCCTAATATTTTTCTGTCTCATTTACTATTAACCTTCTATTTGTGGATGTAAGCACATAAGATGGAAAAGCAGGAAGAATTAGCTCTTAGGAGGAGCCTTCACAATCTTTATCTTTAAGGGATTAACAGAGTCTGTAATGACGTCCCACGAAGTAACACCGGAAGATTGTCTTTGGTCCTTTTCACAGCTTGCGTTAATCTGTTTGATAAAACACTCCGGGATCCACCATGGTTGATCAGCATTCTGTGGAAAAACACAAGCAAAAACCCCTTCCCCAAAGAACTGCGCAGCAGACCGCAATCCAGTCACTTGGTGTTAGCCAGGATCCAGTAACGGAGTCCAGGATAGCACAAGTGAAAGGAGCTGCAGTGCCATATTGATTCACAGCATTTTTAATTCTTTTACCAATTTAAATTCAAGAGGGTGATGTTCTCTAATCGGCCCTTGAGGTCCCTCTACCTGAATGACGGGGAATAATCTAAAGATTTCCTCCCCTTGTGTTGCGGTGTGTTTGAGAGCCTCTTGTAAAGGAGATGCTATGCCTTGAGACCCATCAGATGTTATGGGGTCTTTACCATTGGGCTCATTGGTAGGCCTGGCCTCTGAGGCATGAAGAGACGCAAGTCTGCTCAAGAGGCATGAAATCTGCTGCCTCAGCTGAAGTTCCTCACTGAGCTCCTGATTAATAGTGCGCAGCTGAGCCAGGTTTGCCTCCCTGGGGGGGGGGCGCAGAAGGCGGCGGATGCTCAAGTTTTTGTTGAAAAGCCTCAAAAT
This sequence comes from Fukomys damarensis, assembly GCF_012274545.1. Classification (NCBI taxonomy): domain Eukaryota; kingdom Metazoa; phylum Chordata; class Mammalia; order Rodentia; family Bathyergidae; genus Fukomys; species Fukomys damarensis. The sequence continues at coordinate 54,811,530 of NW_022900927.1, read as the reverse complement.
TGGGATATAGTGCTACAGAAGGTCCTCCGGAATCCGGAGGCTCGGGGGGCTCAAGTGAAAGAGGACATTCTCCAGATTCAGGGGGCTCTGAAGTCTGAGAGCGCCCCTCTCTAATTTGTTCTAACCCTTCATGCACCTCCTCTAAGGCTTCCAAGATTTCCTTTTTGGTTGGCGTCCTGAGAGCTGCGTTTAACAAAGCCCAATAAAAAGGAGCACCTTCTGGAAAACGATTAGGCTCGGCCAGAAGGGCTTCATTCAACTGGTTTCCAACTGTTTCCCATACCTTCAGCGTTTATTTCTGCCTTATCACATAGCCATGGACAAACTGTGTCCAGAATCTTAACAAAGGCCTCTAATCGTGCCCTCTCAACTGTTACTCCTTGTGCCTTCAATAGGCTCTGAATTGAATTTGCTAGATAATTTCTGGATTCTGATTGTCCCATTTTTTCTTTTTCTTTTCTTTTCTTTTTTTTTTTCTTCCCTAATGGACTTGACACTCTCTACCTTCTATCACTTTTTTCTTTTTACCTTCCTCCGGAGCACCGTCGCTGCCTTCAACCTGGGTCCGGGATTACATATCCTCATCTACTTTCAGGTCCCTGTTCGGGCGCCACTTGTCGCAAGCCGCGACGTCAGGATCCTGCCAGCAGGTCCCAAACCTGAAAGGACGAGGACAGAGAGACGGGAGGCACCTTTCTTCCCAAGTTCCTTGCTTGGTTGCTTTATTACAGAACCTCTTCCTTTTATACTCTCCAGCTGCATGGGAGCGAGGGCTGCACGGGAGAGATAGTACCGCCCACACATTCCCGAGGGAAACAGTAACAACCATTATGGGTTACATCTGCTAGGCAATAGATCAGACCACCAGCTGAACTAGCCCATTGCTATAGCGACGGCAGGTCCACACTGCTCGGGTGAATCACAGGTCAGTATGGCTGCGCTCATGTCGTGTTCCTTTACAATGCTCTCCATACTTTGCCATGCTCTTATCTCCTATGTCAGGGGACACGGGTCACGGAGAGGCCCTCCAGAGATCGGAGGAGCCGGGGGGTGGGGTGGGTGGCAACAGTGGGGCCTCTGCCACCCCAACCAGTGTTGGGGGAACTGGAGAGCTGCTCAGCTCGGACATACGCATAAACGGAATTCAGAAATTCCCCTCGAAGTGGCTAAACCATCATGGAAAGCTACAGTACAGGTTCATTTCTGGAAAAAAAATAAGACATCAGACCCTGGGGCAAATCATCAGAAGTGAGTTTGTGACTTGGGAAGAATATTGGCTTGCAGTGGGTCACGTTGTATAGTTCTGGCTTTGTGTCCTTGCTGAAATTCTCTGGGGCTCATTTTCTGTGTAAAATGGGACCAGTGAGCTGGAGCTCACAAGGCACTGGACGATGTCAGTTTCCCACTTTCCCTGTCTGAAGATATGCTCTCCAGAAAGGGCTTCTGAGGCCAGGCATGGTGGTGCATACTTGTAATCGCTGCTCTTGGGAGGGTGAGGCAGGAGGATCTCTGTGAATTTGAGACTAGCCTGGGCTACATAGTGAGACCCTGTCTCTAAAAACAAAACAAAACACAACACAAGAGTAACAAAAAAGGGCTTCTGTTTAAGAAAATAGTTTCTTTAAAAAAAAACGAGAAAAAATAGTTTCTTGTTTTTATAGTAATATTAGAATAAAATTTCCTTTTGGAAAGACAGAGTAACGGACAGGTTACTATTGCAGCTGGTTAGAGTCTCCCCCTTAGAGTGTTCAACAAAATGGGAAGCTGGAAGCTGGGCAGGACCATCCCGTGTCATCCTAGTCATTAGGGTAGAAGGCAGGAGGTGAGATTTTTGGGAATTTCTTGGTCACGAGCTGCTCTCAGCCCGGCATGGTGGAACACCTGCAATCCTGGAGCCCGCAGGCTGGGGCAGGAGGACTGTTAGGAGTTCAAGGTGAGCCTGGGCTACATAGCAAGACCTTGTCTCAAAAAAACAAAACAAAAAACGAAAGCAGACCAAAAAGCAGGATTCAGGCAGTCTTAGAGCATGGTTGTGTCATCCACACTCAACCCTAGAATGCAGATAACCTGGGTGTAGTTAGCAGTTATATCTGAGGATCCTCCCAGTGCTTTTCAGATACCAGCTGCCTCTTCTGACTTCCACTGCACCAGCCAAGCCCCATCCATCTGGGAGTGGCCACCTCAACTCTGATGAGAGCTTTCAGCTGCAGGCCTGGGGCTTGTTGGGGGCCGGGGTGGAAGTCTCAGGCCGGGCTCTAGGACCCAGTGAGTTTGAAGCAGTCCTCTCCCCTCCTTAGTCCCCAAGGTTTCTGCTCAGATTCTTCATTCCCAGGCCACCTGAGGGAGCGGAGGGTGAAGCAGAGCAGGAGGGCGGCTGAGATCCGTGATTTACCTCGCTAAGTGTGGTTAAATGCCACAGTAGGAAAGACAGGAAGCCCCCATCTGTGTGGCTTTCCCCAAAGTCAGGAAGAGGCGAAATGTTCCCCTTGGGGCACCCGGCATTTGGGAACACTCCATTCCCCGCTGGAAATCTTTCCCGCAATCGTGCCCGCCCCCTTGCTGAACGGTGTCTGTATGAGTTTGCCCCTGTTTCCTTAGGAGTGTTTCTCGTGTCCCTCCCAAGACAGCTACACCCCAAATAACAACGTTTTCCTGATTCTCACTTGGCCTGTGCTCTTGGGTCCCTGTCCAGTCCCCTCTATGGCCTGGCCGGCTTTCTACAGAACGCAGAGGGGAGTCTCTGTGGGAGAGGCAGTGGTGGGGGATGCTCAGGGCCCCAGGCAGTCTCTGAAGTGGGGACAGGACAGAGTCTCTTTGTCCACTGCTGCTGATGCATAGATCTGGAGAAAGGAGGCAGATTCTGCTCCAAAGGTTCTGGCTCTGTCTTGGGCTGGTGCCTTCTGAGGTCACCCCACGAGTCTCTGAGTCCAGTCAGGAATTTTTGGCAAGTGGGGAGCTCTTCTGAGTATGTGGTGCTGGAGCTGCGGTCCAGGAATTGTCCAGCAGCTTCCAGTGGAAGCCTCCTCTCTAAGCCATGCGCAGGTCCAAGCTGGGTGCCACTGAAGCCGGATTACTGTGACCCAGCACGGGGTTTCCTTGTCTGTGAGGTGAGGGTTTTGGACTCTGATCAGATCAGAGTTTTTTTTTTTTTTGCTTGAAAACACTTGTTTTATGAAATTTAAACCAGTGACTGTCATTATTATTCTTTTTTTTGGTGTTGTTTTTTGAGACAGGGTCTCACTATGTAGTTCAGACTGCTCTGGAACTCACTGTGTAGCCCAGGCTGGTCTCGAACTCACAGCGATCCTCCTGCCTCAGCCTCCCGAGTGCTGGGATTACAGGCGTGTGACAACACACCCGGCTCAGCGCCTGTCATTTCAAAGTGGATCCAACAGCAATAAAACATACAAGCCAAATAACAAGGACTTGGTTTTACTGGGGGGGGGGGTGAACCCAGTACCTCCCACTGAACCACCAGCCCTTCTTAAATTCTCTGAGACAGGGTCTCACTAGATTGCTAAATTGCCCAGGCTGGGCTCGAACTTGTGATCTTTCCTGTCTCAGCCTCTCAGACTGCTGAGATTACAGATGGGCACCACAAATCCCAGATGATACCCAAAAATAATTGAAAGAAGAGTCTTTTTGTTTGTTTGTTTTGTTTGTTTTTTTTTTTTTTGGTACTGGGGATTGAACTCGGACCCTTGTTGCTTGCGAGGCAGGTGCTGGAACCACTGAGCTAAATCCCCACCCTGAAAGAAGAGTCTCAAAAGCTTTGTACACCTGTGTCTATAGCAGCGTCATTCATAAAAGGTAGAAGCAATCCAGATGTTGTGGAGAAAAACCATGGTACATGCATAAGATGAAGTCTTATGCAGCCTTGGAAAAGATGGAAATTCTGACACACCTTACTTTGCAGATGAACCTTGAAAATGTTGAAGTGAAAAGAGAAAAAGTAACAAAAAGAGAAACACTCTATAACTCCACCAGTCAGAGGTACTTAGAGTGGTCAAAATCGGAGACAGAAAGTAGAATGTGTACTTGGGAGTCTGTATGCAGTGGTGGCGCATGCCCATAAGCCTAGCACTTGGGAGGTTGAGGCAGGAGGATCACTGTGAGTTTGAGAACAGCCTGGGCTCCATAGTAAGAATGCATCTTTAAAAAAAAAAAATAAAGAAGAGAAAGAAAAGAAGAAGCTCTTACATATTATGAAATGGATGACTCAGATGCATGAGAAAACTTGAGAGAAGAGGATGACCTGGACAGGCAAAAGCTCTGCTCCCAGGAAAAAGAATTCAACACAGTGCAAGGAAACCAGGAGTGAGTGTGTCTGTCCTTCAGAGCTCCGAGTTCAGTGCCGTGTGCTGTGCACTGTGTGTGACATGGGAATGTGTGTCTGGGAAAGTCAGAAGCAAACCCCAAGTACTGGCATGAGGAGCACAGATAGACCAAGGGGTTTAAAGAGATTAAAAGGCTGCTCAACAGTAGTACGGCCAACAGCAGGGAGAGGCTGCCTGTGGAGGGGAAGTGTGTGCACGCTGACCACCGGATCTGGAAACCCAAATAAAACCCATACTCAAGAAGCCCGAATAATTGTTTTCCTTTTGTGATACTGGGGATTGAACTCAGGTCCTTGCACTTGCAAGGCAGGTGGAGGAACCACTGAGCTAAATCCCCAACCCAGGAAGCCCAAATATTAAAACAAAACCAAGCAAAAACAAAACACACACACATTGAAAAATGGACAAAGAATGTGACAAACTTTGTTTTGAGACAGGGTCTCACTGTGTAGCCTCAGCCTCCCTGGTGCTGTCCATCACCACACCCTGCTCCTGAACAAACATTTTTAGAAGTAGACAGAACTGACCAAAAGTGTGTTAAACATGCGCAACATCACTAACCATCCGAGAAATGTAAATTAAAACCACACCTCCCATGCTTTGGGATGGCTATTAAAAAAGATGAGAGGCGTGGGAGACAAGGCATTGGAAAGAGAACCCTTGCAACACTGGTTTGTAACTCAGTGCTTCTGTCATGGAAAACAGGACAGCAGTTCCTCAAAAAGTTACAGATCGGACGCTACTGTATACCCAGCGGCCCCTCCACTGGGTACAGAGCCGAAGAAATCAGTCCGGTGCGGCACGGAGATACCCACACTTCCCTGTGCATGATGGTGTCATTGGGACAGCAGTGTGTGGGGCAAACCCACTTGAGTGGATGGACGGACGGACACAGGAAACGGCACACGGCAAGAGGGAGCGCGAACCTGAGGAACAGTATGTTCAGTGAAATAAACCAGGCACAGAACAGCAGCCATGGACCACGTGGTCTAGTTTATACATGGATTCTATCGCTTCTCGGCCTTTTGGCTAAGATCAAGTGTCGTTTATACCTGGATTCTAGAAAGTTGAATTCTTGAATGTGTTGAGATCATGGTATTACAGGAGATGCTCATGGGGTTAACATTTTCAGTTGATGGAAAGATTAAATTCAAAGAAATCTGGGGGCTGGGGATTTAGCTCAGCAGTTCGGTGGCCTGCCTTGCAAGTGCAAGGAACTGAGTTCAAAAATTCAAAGAAATCTGTGGTGGAGCATGGTGATTAGTTAGTGACAATATATTGCATTCTTGAATTTTTGTTTTGTTTTTGAGATGGTCTCGCTTTGCAGTTCAGGCTGACCTGGCTGGCCTTGAACTCATGGCAATCCTCCTGCCTCAGCCTCCCAAGTGGCTGGGATTATAGGTATGCACATGGTACTCCTGGGACGATAGAGTCAACCTTATGCCATCCGTCTACTGCCAAAAAAAAGTTTAGGGAAGCCAATCCCTGACTCAGAAGCAAAAAAAACCACAGGAAACCAGAAAAGGAATGTAACCAATTCCAGTACATCGTCCTTGAGAGGATGTCAGTGTGTCTGCTACTAAGCCAGGGCAGTAAATGTTGAAATAGAATTCTGTGTGTGACATGCTGAGGAATGAACCAAAACCTGTGTCTTTCATCATGCACTAATCTAAAATCAAAATGTATCAAAGATCTAAGTATTAAAACAGAAACACTGTGGGGATTTAGCTCAGTGGTTCCTCTACCTGCTTCACAAGCATAAGGTCCCAAGTTGGATCCCCCCAAAACAAACAACCTCCAGAAACTCTAAATCTGTTGGAAGAGAGAATAGGTAGGACATAGGAGTAGGCACAGACTTCATGCACAAAACCCAGACTGCACGGGAAATACTACAAACAATCAATGCCTGGGACCTCATAGTGTTAAAAAGCTTTTGCGCAGCAAGAAAAACCAACAACAGAGTGAAGAGACAACACACAATGTAGCAAACATTTTTTTGTAAGTGATTCATCTGTCTAGAATATATAAAGAACTCAAAAAATTAGATCCCCCCGATTTAAAGACCCAATCCAAAAATGGGCAACTGCAATGAACAGGCACTTCCCAGACGAAGCAGCAGAAACACCAAATAAACATTAAAAAACGCTCAACATCACTTGTCATTTGTGAAATGCAAATGAAAACAATGCTGAGATCTTATCTCACCCCAGAAAGAATGGCTGCTATCATGAAATCAACCAATAACAAAAGCTGGTGGGGATGTGGGGAAAGAGGAACCCTGCTCCTCTGCAGGTGGAAGTGCAGGCTGGTGCAACCACTGTGGAAATCAGTACGGAGATAGCTTGAAAAAGTAAACCTGGAGCTCCATTTGACCCAGCTATTCCTCTTCTTGGTATCTTCCTGAAAGAATTAAAAGCATCATGCCACAGTGATATATGCACAGCTGTGTTTATCGTGGCACAGTTTGTAATAGCTAAATCTTGGAAACAGCCCAAATGTCTATCAACCAACAAATGGATAAGGACATGTCTATTATTTTTTAACACAATGGAGTACTACTCTGCCATAAAGAAGGATGAGCTGGAGACCGTACTCCCAAGTGAAATAAATCAGACACGTGTGTAAATACTGCACTGTTTCCCTGGTGTGAGAAACTGAAAGTGGAAATGGGGACTAAAACGTATACTAGATATTGGAAATGGGAAGAAAATGTTCAAATGAGAGAGGAGGGAGAAAGACGGGACAAGGAAAAGAAAGCAAAAATAGAAGCGGAAAAATGGAAATAAAGCTTTGTACATGGGGAGGGGCTTGAGGGGAGGAGGGAAGAGGACAAAGGAGGCAGATGTAGGTGCAAGTTCCCTAGGATGAGTGCAATCTTGGTGCACGTCCCTAAAACCCGCACAACAGCTCTAAGACGCTGCAGGGCAGGAGACGGACAAGGCCTTCCTGCACACGCGCCATTTGAGCCCCTCTTCCTGGGGACTTGGAGGCCGCACAGACCTGGCCAGGGCCGGCACAGGCAGCCCGCAGAGCGAGGGCCGCAGCTCCAGCCCTGAGCTTTCGGACCCGAGCCCTCGGGATCAGGGGTCCAAGTCTGAAAAGGGGAGGCAGCTACTTGGCCAAAGATAAGGGAAGTGGGACAAGAAATGGCGGGAGAGGGGGAGCCAACCCCCCACGAGGGACTAGTACAAAATAGAGTAAGAAATTTTAAAAAAGGATGTTGGGGCGAATGGAGAGACATGGCGGTGGGAGAGTAGGAACACACCGAAAGTGTGGCCGGAGAGCTGACAGGGAGTGGAGGGGGATGTTGCACAGAATTTCCTGGGCGTGGGGTGGCACACCGCCTGCGGTCCCGGCTCTCTGGGAGGCTGAGGCAGGAGGATCGAAAGTGTGAGCCAAACCTGGGCAATTCAGTGACTTAGCGAGACCATGTCTCAAAACGAAAAATCAAAAGCGCTGGAAGGTAGCTCACTGCAGAGGCCCTGGGTTTAATCCGTAGTACTGAAAAAAAGACAAAAAAAGACAAAAAAAAGGAAGAAGTGGACAGGGCTGGGGCACAGCTCTGAGGGAGAGCAAGTGCCTAAGGTGTGAGCTTCCGGTGTGAACCCCGTACTTCAAAAGGAAAAAGGAAGAAGGGAAAGCACTGCGGTGTATGGAGCAGATGAAAAGGGGCTCGGGGTGCCGCGTACTGTAGCAGAGAGGTGGAACCGACCCGGGCCATGGCAGAGCGGGCCCAGGTGGGGTCGGCCGAGCTTCGGTGACCCAGGACTTACAGACTTCGCGGGGAGGTTGGGTCCTGCCGGACGCCTCCTAAAGGCTTTAATCAGCACAGCGCTAAAGAGGAGGAAACCGCTGCAGCAAGAGCGCAGGGAGGCCTCCAGGGCAGGGACCCCATCGATTCCACTGAAGTCTGTGAAGAGCGGGTCCCCCCAACCCCCAAGCCTGTGGACCTCAAGGGAACCTGGGCCTAACGGAAAGGACGGAGAGGACTGTTAGCGCGGGTACGCCTGCGATCCCAGTGCTCGGGAGGCCGAGGCAGGAGGGTTGCCACACGTTCGGGGACAGCCTGGGTTACACAGGATGACCCTATTTTAAAATAAAAGCACGGAACTGCCGACTGACTCATTTCTGTACCCAGTAGATGTGACCGACGCTGCCCTCGGTGTACACATGAGATGGACTCTATAATGTCCTACAAAGAAACCCAATGGCCGGGAATTCGCGGGGTTCAACGCGCTGGGTGCCCTCCCTGCCCATTTCCACTGTACCTAACCAATTCCTGGGGGGTTCACACCCTACCTGCAGGAACTGGCGCCCCCTGCCGCCAGCCCGCGTTGGCTCCCCTGCCCAGCGTCCCTTGCGAAGCTTTGGGCGTCAGAGATGCCCCATCTTCCTAGTCTGCAAGCCCACCCTGCACTCCTGTTATTTCTCTCTTCCCTTTGGCAGTACTGGGGACAGAGCTCAGGGCCTTTGTGCGGAGCTACATGCCAATCCCTTTTTATGTTTGTTTTTTTGAGTCAGTCTTGCTATGTAGCCCAGGCTGGCCTTGAACTCACTGTGTAGCCCAGGCTGCCTCAAACCTGGCAGCAATCCTCCTGCCTCAGCCTCCTCAGTGCCGGGATTCCAAGTGTGCGCCACTGTGCCTGGGCTCTGGATCCCGCCAGCCCCAGTGCAGCTCCTGGACTCCATCCCTGTCACTCCAGGTCCCAGCCACAGCCACTTGCTCCACCCCAAGGCCTTTCCCCCATCCTCCTGTTGATGGCTGGGCAGGTCCTCAGGGTGTCTGAGCGGTCTTCTCTCCTTCATCCTGTGTCCTCAGGGAAACCTCTGGCCATATGCTCTTTACCCTGTTACCTCTTCCCTTTGCAGGGCACACATCACAGTCTAAAATCAACCTGTCTCTCTCCTTGCTTATGCATATAGACTGGAGGTGCTGACTCCTCCGGTTTTCTGCTGGGATTCGGCCTGACTCCTCACCAGAGCACTGAGTTGACTCGTGGACTCTGGAAAAAAAATTTAAAAAAGGATGGTACAAAAAAATCTGGGTGATGTCCACCTGTAATCCCAGCACACAGGAGGCTGAGGCGGGAGGATGGCTGCAAGTGTAAAGCTAGCTTGCACTACACAGCAAAACACCCAAAATATAAATGATGAATTAATAAAATAAAAATGAACGGACTATGTTAGGTAGGTCACTGAGCAACCCCCTAGCTAGAGCTTCCCATCTGCATGGAGAAGACAGATACTAAGGGCTTACCTATGATATACATGAAACACGATGAAAGTCAATTTAGCTTCTCTTTTTTTTTTCTGGTACTGGGGATTGAATTTGGGACCTTGTGCTTGTGGGGCAGGTGGCAGCAACACTGAGCTAAATCCCTGGCCCTGTTCTTTTT